>NC_139545.1:59468445-59764738 GCF_965153285.1 Podarcis tiliguerta | reverse complement strand
TCCTCCTCCCTTTCTGCACAGAGGAGACTAAGAGGACGGCAGCCAGAGAGAACCTGCTCTCCCCCCACGTCCCCCCCACCCCAAATAGAAGGGCTTGACCCAGGCGGGTGGGGTGGGGGGTTCTCTTCCGGCCTGGGACTGGGGGGGCTAAACGATGCGAAGTAGCATTAAAAGAATCCCGGATTGGACGCTCTGCAAAATGTGGTTATTTGTAGGGGGGGCCCTACGGTCAGTCCCTCCACCCCCAATTCAGGGAGGGGGGCCTTGCGGAAAAGACCCTGTGGTTTCCGCCCCCCGTCAGGTGGGGAATCTCTAGGTCAGGGACGGCTCACCTGCATGAACACCTGTCTGTCCGTTGGCTCCTGTATCTGTGTCTGAGTGTCGTCTGCGCTTTCTGCCCCCCATCCTGTGCTGCTGAGACCCCCCCCCCCGACCTCTCTTGTACCTCCGTGTGACCCCCAACCCCACCCCAACCTTTTTGCCCTGTGTACCATTAAAGAGCCTCTTGGCTGTGCCAACTTGCTGCGTCAAAAGGGGGGGGGCGAGGGGGCCGCTCTGTGTCTGTGTTGCGCTTTGGGGAGATGTGTGTGGACTGAGAGGGGCTACACGGGAAAGGGGGCACGGGGGTGGGAGTTGGGGGGTTAGCTGAGAAAAAAGGCAAGGGAATTGAATTGTAGGGTCGGTAGGGACCCCCAAAGGACATCTAGTCCAACCCCTGCAAGGAAGGCATCTCAGCGGAAGAATCCTGGACCTCTGACCTCTGCTGAAAAACCTCCCAGGGAGGAGAATCCACAAGAGAAGTTTAGGAAATTATACAAAGCAAGGAGGAAAGCTTCCCTCCCTCTCTCGCCACACAAAAACCCGTGGGAATCCCATGAACGTGGAAGAGTCGGGAGAGAAAAGGCAGTCGCCCCTCACACAGCGCAGTGTTAATCTGTGGAACTCCTTGCCACAGGAGGCAGGGATGCCCACCAAACATGGAGGCCATTAGTAGAAGGTTGGACACCTTCATGGGGATTTGTGGCAGGAGTCTGGCACATCTAGTCCAGCCTCGTCTTCTCCCAGGGGCTCACGATGGGAAACCTGAAAGCGAGATTCGAACACAGGGGCAGCTCTCTCATCCTGGGGTTTCCAGAGCTGCAATGCACAGCATTTGCTCCTTCCAACTTTGGAGACAGAGCACAGGTGAAGGGGGGTGGTATAATAATAATAATAATAATAATAATAATAATAATAATAATACTACTACTACTAATAATAATAATAATAAAGGTGGCTAGTCCATAGCCTTCTCATCCTCCATGAATTTGTTCCATCGGCTTTTGAAGCCAAGCTGGTGGAGGAGAGGGCAATCAGAGGCTTCTGGCCCGGAGTTGCTCTTGGGTTCGAATCCTGCTTGCTGGTTTCCCAGAAGAGGCACCTGGTCTGTCTGAGAGCAGGAGGCTGGACCAGATGGGCCCCCTTGGGCCTGATCCTGTGCTCAGGCTCTCCTGACGTTTGTGTGGAGCCTCCAGGGCCAGGGCCAGTCTATCTGGACCTGATGAGCCCCCGGCCTGATCCAGCACAGCCCCTCTCCCCAATTAACGCTGCCCTGACCCCCCCCCCAGGCAGAGCACCCAAGGGTGGCACTGGAGATGGGAGGGGCCAAGCAAGTCTCCCCCCACCCACAGCCCCCTCTTCTGGCTGCCCCTCCACTGGGGCCCCAGGAAGGAGGGGAGGGAGCCGCCCTGTCCAGAGAGGGGGGCTGGGGGGGGGTTGCGATACAGATGAGAGAAAGAGAGAGAAAGAGAAGAAGAGCTTTATAGGAGTCATAAAAGAGTCACAGGGTGAGACAGACGTCCGAGTCCTCCAGGGCTGCTCAGGGCCCCCACTAGAGGGTGCTGGGGGGCAGGCAAAGGGGGCGGGAAGGGAAGGGGGGGAACCAGGCCAGCCCCCCCACCCCAATACCCCAAATGGTCCCGT
Organism: Podarcis tiliguerta; assembly: GCF_965153285.1. NCBI lineage: Eukaryota > Metazoa > Chordata > Lepidosauria > Squamata > Lacertidae > Podarcis > Podarcis tiliguerta. The sequence continues at coordinate 59,762,776 of NC_139545.1, read as the reverse complement.
GAGGATTGCAGCACCAGCTGTTCCAGCAGGGGGGCTGGTATATGGGGGGGGGGAGAGGCTGCATGCACCCCCCACCCATTGGCCACACCAGACACACGCAGACGCCGGCCCCTTAGGGGGGGCAGAAATCCGTGAAGTAGGGGTGCTGGAGGGCATCCTCTGCCGAGATCCGGTGCACCGGGTTGCACTTCAGCAAGTTCTGGGGAGGCAAAGAAAGAGGGAGAGCTCACAGAGACATGGCACCCCCAGAGGTCATCCAGTCCAGCCCCCTGCAAGGTGGGAATCTCGGCGGAAGGATCCCCGAGGGACAGCCGTCCAACTACTGTGGAAAGCCCTAGATGGAAGGAGAGGCCGGCGCCACCCTCTGAGGAATTGTGGAATTGGAAAGGGACCCCCAAAGGTCATCCAGTCCAACCCCCTCAAAGCAGGAGCTCAAGGATCCCTGATGGAGGGCCCTTGGCAGAAAAACCTGCAAGGAAGGTGAACAGAGATGCCGGCAGGAGAGACCCCCTTCCAGCCCCCTGCAGGGAGCTCCCCTCATGGGAGGGAGCGGGCAAGGGGGGGGGGGAGAAGCACTCACCTGGAGCAGGTCCCGTCCGGTCGTGTTCAGCTTGGGCACCACGTTGACGAGGGAAGTCGTCGCAGGATACATGGGATATGGCTGGGGGGGGGGAGAAAGTGGGTGAGGTGTGCAATGGGGGGTGGACCCCCACCCAGGAGGGCGGTGGAGCAGGGGTCTCGCTCTGGGAGAGGGGAGGGTCTTCTCACCTTGTAGTCTGGGAGTTTGGTCATCCCCGGCCACTGCTCCTCGGTCGGAGTCCCCAGCAGCGTGGAGGGAGAGTTAAGGACCCCTTGCCAACCGGGAGACCCCCCAGCCAACTCAGCTGTGTACCCCTCCCAACACCCCCACAGAATGGCAGAACTGGAAGGCACCCAGGGGTCATCTAGTCCAACCCGCTGTGGTGCAGGAAGCTCAGCGCAAAGGCCTGTGTGTCCAGAACTCTGCGCTTGCTCAAAGGAAAGGAAGAGGGGCGGGGCTTCTGTTTGACGCCTGTCCCAGATGGGAGGAGGTTGCAGACTAGATGATCCTTGGAGACCCTCCAACTCCACGATTCTGCAAAACCCTCCCCTGCTTGCTCCCAGGGCAAGAGGGCTGGATCCACACCTTCTCCGCCCCCCACCCCAGTAGAGCCACAGGTCCCCAGCTGGCCAATCACAGCTTTGCTGGGCTTTCCCTTTTATTTTATTATCCGATCCCTCGTAGCCGAGTAAGATTGTCTTCCATAAACACGGTTTTAACAATGAGTCCACAGTGGGGACATTGGTTTCCGGGCAGAAGTTATCAGTGTGGTTTTGCCAAGTGTGCCTTCCTCTTCGCCCATTTCTCTCTTGCGTCCTGAGTTCAAGCGTCTTCAAAGCCCAGGACACCTTTGGTCAAGGCTGGTCTCCAGCTGCAGCGCTCACAGGCCAGTGTTTCCCAGTTGTTGGTGTTTATACTACATTTTTTTAGATTTGCCTTAAGAAAGTTTTTAAAACTCTTTTGTTGACCACCAACATTACACTTTCCATTTTAAAGTTTGGAATAGAGGAGTTGTTTTGCAAGACGGTAACCAGGCATCTGATCAACATGACCACTCCAACAAAATTGATGTTGAAGAATTGTTGCTTTGACATTGGTGATCTTTGCTTCTTCCAGTACACTGGCATTGCCGTATTTTTTGCTCTATAAGACGCACCAGAACATAAGATGCACCTAGTTTTTGGAAGAGGAAAACAAGAAAAAATAATTTTTTTGAATCCCAGAAGCCAGGACAGCACGCGGGATCGCTGCGCAGTGAACCCGCTGCCTGTCCTGGCTTATGGGATAGCCAGCTAAGGCTCCCCCAAGAAGCAGCCCTTCTCCCTCCTCAGGGAAAAGCCCCCAAGGGCCGCACACACGCTCCGCGCGGCTCTTTAAAGGGAGCGCTGAGCAGAGCCTCCCGCCTGCATTCTCTCCATAAGACGCACACACATTTTAGGAGGGGAAAAGTGTGTCTTATAGAGCGAAAAATACAGTAATTCGCTTGTCTTCACAAGTGATGTGTAAGATTTTTCGGAGACACCGTTGATGGAATCTTTCAAGGAGTTGGAGATGGCATTTATAAGTGGTCCATGTTTCACAAGCAGACAGCAAGGATGGCAGTACAATAGCTTTTTAAACAAGCATTTTGGGTTCCCTGTGAATGTCCCGGTCCTCAAACACTCTGCACTTCAATCAGGAGAAAGCCGCACTCACAGAGCTCAGGCGATGCTGGGTTTTGGCATCAGTGTTGGCCCTTGTGGAAAGGTATCTGCCCAGGTGAGAGAAGTGATCGACATTTTCCAACATTACACCATTGAGTTGGATTTGTGGCGCTGCAGAGGGGATATTTTGTGCTTTTTGGTGCAGCATTTGGTTTTTTGGATGTTGAGCGATAGGCCAAGCTTTTTGTAAACTTCTGCAAAGATATTTAGGATGGTTTGGAGGTCATCCTCTTAGCGTGCAAACACTATGTTGTCCTCTGCATCCTGAAGCTCTAGGACGGAGGTTACGGTAGCCTCACACTTTGCTTTCGGCCTGCTCAGATTGAAGAGCTTTCCATCTGCTCCATATATGATTTCAAGTCCAGTGGGGAATTTCCCTAATCATAGACCCATAGAATGAGAGTTGGAAGGGATCCCCAGGGGTCATCTAGTTCAACCCTCTGAATTCAGTCCCTCCACCCCCTTGCAATGCCAAGTGCCAAGGATATCGGAAGATCCGCTTCAGCTGGTCATCCACGTCATTTCCTGGGAAGAGGGGGCGCCCAGCATTGGCCAGCTCTGGGGAGAGAGGAAGAGGTCAGTGGCACCCCAGAGCCCTTGCCCACCCCCCTCTGCCCACCCCCAGTGCCAAAGCACCCCCCCCCTTACCTGCAAAGATGCAGCCAGCAGACCACATGTCTATGGAGGTGGAGTAGAGTTTGGCCCCGAAGAGGACGTCTGGGGGGCGGTACCAGAGCGTCACCACCTGCGGGGCAGCAGGGAGAATCAAAGGGTTGGTCTAGTCCAACCCCCTGCAATGCAGGAATCGGGTGGAAGGAAAATCACAGAAGACTGGGGGCTGGGAACGGCTGCTGAGACCACATAACACCAGTCTTGAAAGACCTACATTGCCTCCCAGTACGTTTCCGAGCACAAGTCAAAGTGTTGGTGCTGACCTTGAAAGCCCTGAACGGCCTCAAAGGCCCAGTAGACCTGAAAGAGCGTCTCCACCCCCATCGTTCTACACGGACACTGAGGTCCAGGACCGAGGGCCTTCTGGCGGTTCCCTCACTGCGAGAAGTGAGGTTACAGGGAACCAGGCAGAAGGCCTTCTCAGTGGTGGTGCCCGCCCTGTGGAACACCCTCCCATCAGATGTCAAAGGAAAAAACAACTACCAGACTTTTAGAAGACATCTGAAGGCAGCCCTGTTTAGGGAAACTTTTAATATCTAAGGACTATTGTATTTTAATATTTTGTTGGAAGCTGCCCAGAGTGGCTGGGGAAACCCAGACAGATGGGTGGGGTATAAATAATAAATTATTATTACTATTATTATTATTAGGCCACAGGTTAATTGGTTTCTGCAGGCTGGGCTGGGGAAGAAAGACCAGAGCTATACCTTCCAAAATTTCTCTGATGAAAATAGGGACGTCTCATTCCATAATAATAATTTTACTATTTATACCCCACACGTCTTCCTGGGTTTCCCCAGCCACTCTGAGCGTCCTCCAACACATATAAAAACATAATAAATCATTAAACATGAAATAAATTTCCCTATACAGGATTGCCTTCAGGTGGGGGGTCAGATAACTCCATTGCCTCCAACATTTCTCCAATGAAAACATGGGCGTCCTACGGGAAAGTGGGACATTCCGGGATCAGATCAGAAGCCGGGACGGCTTCTCTAAATCAGGGACGTCCCTGGAAAAGAGGGAGAACTGGGGGCTCTGCAGAGCGAGTGGCCCAGAGGAGGGGCGAGGGAGGGAGGGAAGGGGGCCGGTCCCGCAGGTCCCTGTGCCAACGGACGGGCACTGCCCGCCCAGCCCTGCTCCTCACCTCGGCCGAGTAGCAGCGCACAGGGATCCCGAAGGCCCTCGCCAGCCCAAAGTCTGCCAGCTTCAGCTCCCCGTTCTGTTGGCAAAGGCAGGTGGTCAGCGGAGGGAAAAGAGCCAGACGAGGGGCAACGTTGCCCAGGCCCCAGGGAAGGAAGGGGAAATCCCCGTGGTGTCCATACCGACAATGTTCCCTAGACCTGGAGCCTCCCTGGAAGTCCCTTGCAGCTTGACGACCCCCCCCCCCCACTGTGTACCCTGACACCCCCCTAAATGAAACGGGATCGTGGGCAGATCTGGCCCCTTCGCTGCTCATCACAAACCTCCTATTTTTTATGAGCACATTAGAAAGCACCAATCCTGGGTTTTTTTGCTGGTGGGAAGGGACCCCAGGGGGTCATCTAGCCCAACCCCCTGCCGTGCAGGGAACACAGATAAGATGGAAACCCATAATAAGCAGACCGAAGGAGACCTTTGGGAAGTCCAAGGGCACAGCCCCTCCCAGGTCTCCCCCATCTCTGGAAAGGTGAAACAGGCAGGTCTTTGCAGGAGCCACGCTGGGTCTTGGCCCCCCCAACTCCCCCTGCCTGCCCAGTGTGGCCCCCCAACACTCACCCGGTTGATCAGGAGGTTCTGGGGCTTGAGGTCCCTGTGCAGGACGTTCCGGCTGTGGCAGAACCCCAAACCTTTCAGCAGCTGGTACATGAAGGACTGCGGAGAGAGGGGGGGGGGAGGCTGGCGTGAGGACCCATGGAGGATGGGCGGAGCACTAGCTGCCCCCCACAAGGACGCCTGTCCCCACCTCTCCACTCAGCCCCTCGCCAGGGCCACCCTGTGCCCTCCTCACCTTAACAATCTCTGGGTCCAGATCCCCATTGCAGCTGTCAAAGTACTTCTTCAGGTCCTGGGGGGAGCAGAAAGCAGGAGGGGGAGGCAGGGGGTCAGCAGCAGGGCCAGGAGACCCCCAAACAGGCTGGTCTCCCAGGAAGAGGCACCCCCAAATTTTCCGGATGAAGAGGGGACCCCCAGATGCCCAGGTCCAGCTCCCCTTGCTGCCTCTGTCTCGCCCCACAGGATCCTGTCCCCTTCTCCTGCTTGGGGGCTTCCCTGGGGGGCACCCGTCCGTCCACTGTGGGCTCTTTCTGCGAAATCTGAGCGCAGCCACCTGCTCCTTCCCTCCTTACCTGGTCACAGAACTCAAAGACCAGAGTGAGCTTCTTGTCACTGTGGAGGACGTCGTGCAACCTGGGGGGGGGGGCAGAGAAAATAGGGGCTCCAGTGAATGGTGTGCGCTTCCTCTCCTCACTTACTCTCAGCCTGACCTGCCTCACAGGATTGTTGTGGGGGTTAAATGAGGAGGGGGGCAAGAACCACGGACACCACCTGCAGCTCCTTGGATGAAAAGGGTGGGGAATACATCACGACTGGGAAAACCAGAGCTTTAACTACACACCTGGCTTACCACCTGTGAAAAGGATCTAGGGGGTCTTAGTGGACCACAAGTTTAACTTGAGTCCACAGTGTGATGCAGCAGCAGCAGCAAAAAAAAAAAAATGCTTTTCTCTGCTGCATCGACAGAAGTCTAGTGTCCAGATCAAGGGAAGTCATAGTCCCGCTCTCTTCTGCCTTGGTCAGACCTCACCTGGAGTCCTGGGTCCAGTTCTGGGTGCCACAATTTAAAAAGGACGTTGACAAGCTGGAATGTGTGCAGAGGAGGGCAGCCAAGATGATCAAGGGTCTGGAAACTAAGCCTTATGAGGAGCAGTTGAAGGAGCTGGGGAGGTTTAGCCTGGAAAAGAGGAGGCTGTGAGGAGGTATGAGAACCATCCTCAAATATCTCAAGGGCTGCCACAAGGAAGATGGAACAAGCTTGTTTTCTCCTGCTCCAGAGGGTAGGACTCGAACCCATGGCTTCAAGTTGCAGGAAAGGAGATTCTGACTAGACATAGGGAAAAACTTTCTGACAATCAGAGCTGTTTGACAGGGGAATGGTCTCCTCGGGAGATGGTGGACTCTCCTTCCTTGGAGGTTTCTAAGCATCTGTCCTCATGGAGGCTTCAGCTGAGATTCCTGCCTTGCAGGGGTGGACTAGATGACTCCTGGAGTCCCTTCCAGCTCTACAATTCAATGCTTCTCTTTGTGACTGGCATAAGTGACACAGGCAGGATTCCATGTGGGATATGTGTGGGAAATGATCGGCTCAACCCCTCTAAGAGATGCAGCCGGGGTCTCAGGCCCCACGTTCACCCCCCACCCACCCAGAGACACCCAGAGCTTCAAGCCCAGAGTTGAGTCAGCCCTGCAAGCTGAGCCCAAAATGAGGGAGCACCCCAGGGGGTGGGTTCTTTCAGAGCCAGTGTGGTGCAATGGTTAGATCATAGATCCACTGTTTCGTTCAGAATATTTGTTTTCCTCATCTAAAAACTAGGTGTGTCTTATGGAGAGAAAAATACGGTAAATGAGCAGGAGATCCATTTGCACCACTCTGAAAATGTGGTCTTTAAGCTCAGGGAATAAGCTCTGACACGGCCCCCTGCCCTTCTCCACCCCAGAGCTGAGCCTCAGCCCCCCAACTGGCTCACCTGACGATGTTCTTGTGCTTCAACTCCTTCAGGAGGCAGATTTCTCGCAGGGCAGAGCTGGGGACCCCCTGAAAGAGGAGGGGGAGGGAGGGGAAAGGGTCAGGGGGCACTGCCGGCCTCAACCCCCACCCCACCCCTGGATTCTTCACAATGGGCAGGCAAGGGGGGGGGGAGACAGGGAATCCCCCCACCCACCAGAAGTGGCTAAGGAACATCTTACTTCCCTCCCAACTAAGGGAGCGTGGGAACTAAGAAGGGAACAGAGAACTCTTCTCAGAAACCTGCCCCAAACTTGGGAGGGCGAGGCTGCTCTGCCAAGTCCAATGCGGGGAGCATGTGTGGGGGGGGGGTCCCTGTCAAACAGCAACAGGCTCCGCCCCCCAGCCCCACCCCAACATCCTTTCTGCTGAGCATTTGGGATGCTATTGAGGTGCTCAAATGTGACCCCCAAGCCCAGTGCTGTTTGCGCCTGCAAATATTCCGGGGTTCTGCATTTCCAGTCAAGGAACTTCCTGCAAGGATCCTGCCCCTTTTCTTCCTGCAGATGCTCCGTTTTATTCTCCCTTGCCCCCCCCCCCCCCGCTTTCATCGGGCTAAGGGGCAAAGCGTCACCAAACCACCAGCAAAGCAGAAGGATGGGAGGACGGCCCAGGCTAAACCTATTATTGCAGAATGCAGCTGCCCTGGAAGGGGTCCCTTAGCATGCAAAGCCCAGGAGTCGGGGGCGCTTTGCATCTGCTCGGCATGCAGAAGGACCAAGGCGCCCCCCCCCCCGGCAGCATCTGCAAGGAGGGTGCAGAGCATCCCCTGCCGAAAGAGGCTGCGGGACTACAACTCCCACAATCCCCCGCCCTTGACCAGGCGGGCGGGAATGATGGGAGCCGTAGTCCCGGCTCCCAAGGGCGGCGCAGGCGAGTCGGAACCGGGGGGTCGCGGGGGTTTGCCCACCTCGTCGTCGTCGTCCAGCCGCACCCTCTTCAGCGCCACGATCTCGTGCGTCTCCCGGTTCTTGGCCTTGAACACCGTCCCGTAGGTGCCTTTTTGGGGGGGGGGAGAGAAACACAAAAGGGTCTCGCTGATTCCTGGAGCTAAGCGCTTTGCAGGCCCCCACCCCAGCCCCGCAGAGGAGCCCCCCTGGCCAGGACGGGGGCGCAGCTGCCACGACTTCCTGCCGCTGGACCCCCAGCCTGCACCAGACACCCCCCAATTTCCTCCAGGGCTTTTTTTCGGGGGGGGGTGCATTGCATGCATGCAGAGGCCGCCACCCCCAGGCTCAAAGCAGTCCTCTCCTCGCCCCCTCCCCGGCACCAGCAGCACAGATCGCGGGGGGGGGGGAGAGAAGCAGCCCCCCCACCCAAACCTCCCAAGGAGCAGCCCCCAGCATCGCCATCTCCTGCTCCCGGTTGCACGCCCTCCCCCTTCCCGCTTGCATGCATCCCCCCCCCCCCGGCTGCGCGCCCCCTCCCCAATTCCTCACCCTCTCCGATCTTCTCCAGCTTCTCGTATTTCTGCATGGCGCTCCGTCTGGGACCCCGGCGGGGCTGGAGGCAGCCGCCCTCCTTCCTCTCCCGGCCGGGCTGGGACTACACTTCCCAGAATCCCCCCTGCAAGCGCGCGCCCGCGCCTCCCCGCTCGTGCCCGCAGGCTGACTGCAGTTCCCGGCTGGCGCCGCTCGGTGCGCAAGAGCGCGGGCAGAAAGGCGCGCTCGGGGCTGGAGGGGGCGAGTCTGCAGAAGTGCCGGCTTCGAAGGGACCCCCGGGGGTCATCTAGTCCAACCCGCTGCTTCGGAGAGCAGGAGGGGGCAAGCGCAAGAGCAGCTGCCATATCCTGCACTGGGCAGCAGCGACTGTGGCTCAGGAGAGGGGAGAGAGTGCCTCTAGGCGTGGGCAAAGTGCCTTTACGTGGCTGCTGGGTAAACCTGGACAGCCTTGCCCAACCGGGCGCCCTCCCCCTGCTTCAGATTCCCAACTCCAGGGATGGGATGGCGGCTGGAGCCCAACTACCAGGAGGGCACCTGGCTCCCCACCCGCAGGGCCAGTGGTGATCGAGGGGTGGGTGAAAAGGCTCCGCACTCTGCACATGCCCCGGAGCCGCCCTTCGCTGTGCCTTGGCATTGTCATTGTTTCTGGGTTTAAGCTTTTGGTCTTTCCCCCGGGGTTCCAGGTAGGGGGAAGCTGCCAGGTAACCCGGGGCAGGTGTTTCCTGGGGCAGGGGAGTGGATGAGGGTCCTCCTTCTCCCTCTCCAAGCATCCTCAGCCGCCTGCCCTTGGCACCCAGCTGAACTGGGCACGCAGCTTACCCACCTCTGCTTGGCACCCAGCGCAGCTTAGCACGAGGAGCTGCTGCCAAGGGGACCGGCGGGTGTAATCTGAAGTTTTTACATGGATGATTATTCCTGTGGTTGGCATAATTTGATGCCCAAGGATGCTGAGCTGGTTGCAAGTCTTTCTCTTGACCCAAAATGAATGCCCTCCTCGAGAGGAGGGTGAGCTGAGGGCGCACGGCTTGGCAAGGGTTAAGAGGAACGGAGCTGCCTTCCTAGAGGGGACAGGAAGTCAAGGCTGGGAGGGGCAGGTCCTCCAAAGCAACAGCCCCTCCCTCCCAGCCAAGTCCCTTTTTGCAAGGGGGGGGGGCGGTTGGTTTGTCACCTCTGCAAAGGAGGCGCCTCCGGGGATCCGGTGAGTCTTCTCTCTGCTCCCCCTTTGGGTGCATTGGGGAGAGGGGGGGCAGGGGAAGATGCATGGCGGGGGGGGGGCGTCCATCTCATGCATGGGGAGACCCCCAAGTCAGGGGCAGCAGATCTGCAGCAGATCATCCAGCCTCGTCTGCCTGGGAATCGAGAAAGAGGCTGCTGCTATACCCTTTGGGGAGGGATCTTTCGGAGGGGGGGGCGGATAACGGCAGGCAAAGGAAGCCCATTCAGAAATGGGCTTGGGAAACTCAGCCAGATGGGCGGGGTATAAATATATTATTATTATTATTATTATTATTATTATTATTATTATTATTATTATTGGCATCTGTCACATTTATGAACGGCATTTGAAGCCAGAGAGAAACAGCTGACATAAAATATACACAAGAATAAAAAAACCCCTATGCAGTCAGTCGAGAAAGGCTGTTGGAAGATGGAGACCAGAAAGAGCTGCTTCCTTTAGGGCAGAGTTAAACCTTTGGAACTCCCTCCCACAGGAGGCAGGGAGATGGAGGAGGAAAGGGCGACTGGGGGGTCTGCAAGGCACGAGGGCCAGGGGCTGGGAAGGAAGCGTGGGGAGAGAGGGGGGCTCTTGCACTCCAGTCCTGCGGGGGGGGGGGGCTTCCCAGAACAGGAGGGGGCACTCAAGAGGCGGCCCCTTTGGCCTGATCCTGTAGGGCTCATGTTCTGATGCAGAGTTCCTCCGGTTGTAAGCGAACCCTCCCTTCTCCAGTTAGAAGGAAAGCTTTCCCCACCCCCCCCCCGTTCATCAGACAGGGGTCTTCTCCAGACTCCTGGCTGACCCAGGTGCGCCCGTTCAGACATGCAGCCTCTGAGACTGGCCAGGAAGCCCTGAACAGAGAACCACCAGAGGTCTCCCCACCCAAGGAATCCAAGACCTGCTGGGAAGGGAGGGAACCTTGGGAGGGATGGGGGTGAAAGGGGCAGCCCCCCCCCCCCGAGCTGAGAGTTACTGGGAGACCCTCTTCCCACCAGCTGTAATTCCTGAGTTCCTGGCAAGGAGGACGGTTGCCTAGCCACTCCGAGGGAACCTCTCCCAGCAGCGCTCAGCACCCTTTACGAACTTCGGTTCCTGGGATTCTATGGACTCTTTAAAGGGGTCTCATCCTGCTTTACAGATGCAGTGCGGGGGGGGTGCTGGAAGCGTGCGTTGTCTTTTTGGAATAACCTTAATTGAGCTTTATAGCAAGGTTCAAGGGAATAATGAAGGATACAAATAAATTGTCCAAGTCTTCTCATTTGTGTATCACAAAAATTGTGCAATAAGTTGATAGGAATATCTACAACATATAGTTCATTATTAGAGGTCAGGCAGTGTCTGAGTTCTTGGTTTGTGAATAGGTTTAAGCAAAAGCAGAAAAAGGGCCAACAGGACAGAGCAATTAACAGATAACAATGAGCATCACGTAGCCAAACACCTGAGACTTTATTTATTTTCTTCCATGCTTGAGGCTTTATGTTACTATTATTATTATTGTTTGTTGGTATTTTCACTACTATTACCGCTGTTCCAGAGCAGAGTGTAACCATTTTAAATTATTTTATAAAGTCAAAACAAATAATAATCAGAGGAATAGGCTGGGTCCTCCGTTGTCAGAGGCCTTGGGAAAGAGGGGGAGGTGCCTGTGTGGGGAGGGAATCCCCCAAGGGGGAGTCTGCCCCCAGGATGCCCTCTCTTGGGCCACCCCCACCCAAGACTCTCAAGGGAGTGAAGCTACCAAGAGGGCCCCCTCTGCCAAATTTCACAACCAAAAGGATCTGTAGGGAAGAAGGGGATTCTTCACATATCTGGGGGCCTCAGTGAAGTCCTCCTGTGAGCACTTTGAATTGGACCTGGAAATGAAGGGACCACCAATGCAGCTGTTTTGAAACAGGAATTAAATGTGTTCTCAAGGGTTGTAATTGTGGGTGGGCTTCAATGAGGAGGGGGAGACCCATGGATGCTCCTTGGAGAAAAAGGGGGGAAAGAAATGCTATTCATAAAGAAAGGGAGCCCAGCCAAGGGGACTGGCTGGCAAAGGAGCCGGAGCTGGAATGGGCACTTGCAACCCCAGTGGGAATGTGAGCCCCTTCTGCGCTCGCTTTTTAGTGCTGCCCTTTGGCCTGGCCCACGTGGCCCTCAGGGGCTTGTTATCTGGCCCTCAGAGTAGGGATGCCACCCCCCCCCAGTAGTGTGTCTTGAATGTGCTGGAGATTCCCAGGGCTAGAAAATGAGACGGAAGCAGGAAAGAGATGAGCCTTCAAGACCTCACCTGCAGAAGCATTGGCAGTTAAGAAAAAGAATATGGAAGGAGAATGGCCCACATACCGAATATTATTAGAAGGACAGCAGGATGAACCCACGTTGAAAAAATATGAAGAAATTAAAGGGTATCTGAGGGATTGGCTGCAATATTTTCAAATACATCAGAGATTAATCATGGATAAATAAACAGGCCTTACAAAAGAAACATCAAAATTTGAAAAAGAATTGATACCCAAGTAAAGGAAAATACATCTCACAGATCTATGATCTACTATTAGAATGGGAGGTAAAGGACAAGCAAGTGAAAGCCGTAATGCTGAAATGGACACAAGACCTGGGTTATAATATTTACATAGAACAATGGGGGAAATTATGGGGGGAAGATATAAAATTTACGGCCTCAGGGAGAATATAATGAAGATGATGTACAGATGGCACCAAACTCCAGAAAAACTTGCTAAAATGTACAAGAATAGATCATCTGTACGTTGGAGATGTAATAGAGAAATTGGGTCTTACTTGCATATGTGGTGGAAGTGTACAGACATCTTCGTATTTTGGAATAACATACCGTATTTTTCGCTCCATAAGACGCACCAGACCACAAGGCACACCTAGTTTTTGGAGGAGGAAACAAGAAAAAAAATATTCTGAATTTCAGAAGCCAGAACATCAAGAGGGATCGCTGCGCAGTGAAAGCAGCAATCCCTCTTGCTGTTCTGGCTTCTGGGATAGCTGCGCAGCCTGCATTCGCTCCATAAGACGCACACACATTTCCCCTTACTTTTTAGGAGGGAAAAAGTGAGTCTTATAGAGCAAAAAATACGATATATCAAGAACTTTAAAAATTATTCAAATTTACATTTTAAAAATGCCAGAAATATTTCTATTAGGTATAATGCCAAAAGAAAAAGGGAAATCGAAAAGAACTTTGTTCATGTATGGGATAACAGTGGTCAGAATCTTAGTAGCAAGAAATTGGAAAAATAGAGCAATACAGTGGTGCCCCGCAAGACGAATGCCTCGCAAGATGGAAAACCCGCAAGACGAAAGGGTTTTCCGTTTGCAGAGGCGCTTCGCAAGATGAATTTCCCTATGGGCTTGCTTTGCAAGACGAAAATTGACGAAAAATTTTGAATTTTTTCCCCGCTCCCAAACCCCTTTTTCTGAAGCACTAAGCTGCTAAAAGCATTTTAGCAGCAAAACCGCTAATCCCTTAAGCCTTAAAAAGCCGTTTTTAGCCCTTAAACTGTCAATAGCGCTAATCCGCCAATGGGCTTGCTTCGCAAGACGAAAAAACCGCAAGACGAAAAGACTCGCAGAACGGATTCTTTTCGTCTTGCGAGGCACCACTGTACCTAACACGGCAGATTGGCAAATCCTAATGGAAGAAGACCTGCAGCTATGAAAGACAACAAGAAGGATAAGAGACCAAACAAGACAAATAGCCTATAAGGATTGGAGAATTTTTAAAGAATACTTTAAAAATTACGGTATAAAAGGAAACTTCTTGGCAGAATTAGACTGAACCTTGCACTGTATAAATATAAGTTTGTAGGGAAGTTAACAGAAGCTATATAAGAAATATATAACTGTGCGGTATACAGATAAAGTACAGCGAGACTAATTGGAAGTCATTTTCAATTTCTTGTTTTACAAGTTTTACAATCGTTCACATAATTGGGAGTACAAAGGATGTTAGTTATAAGAATTGTGTTGTTTCATATATTGCTACTGTCTGTCAATTTATAGTTTGTTTATCTGATTGTATGTTTGATTGTTGGTTTGTTTGCTTTCCTGGCATAAATGCATCTATTTTAAAACAATAAAGATATATATTTAAAAGGAAAGAAGAGAAATGAGCCTCCAAGTGGGGGTGCGAGGGAGAGCAACCCTAAAGGACTCCAGGGTTAGGACCCCCACTCTTGCCTGGTGCCCAGTGTCCTGTACATCCTCTACAAATGACTCGCTTGTCAATCACAGTTCTGACCTCTTCCATTGACAGAAAACACCGAAAGGCAGGAGCAAATAGGCGGACTCATCGGACAGAAATTCCCGTTGTTTGCTGCACGTTTTGCATAGTAACTTTCCTTCTAAGAGAGCTAGATGCTGGCTTCTCCTTTTCCCTTTTTGAAAAAGAAAGTTCAGAGTCTGGGTTGTATTGCAGCCCAGCTCTGGTTCCTAAAGAGATTCATCCACGCTTGCTCAAAGAACCTCTTTCGTCTCCTGACCATGTTTCAATTTCACGTGTATTTGCTTTGTAGGATTTGCAGACGCCTCTGCTTAGGACAGACAGAACTGGGCAGAAGAACAAGGGCTTCCTTCTGATATCTTGAAGACTTCCTGAGAGCCAGGATGGATGAGCAAGACTCAGCTGGCCCAGAAGCAGGAAGAGGCCAGGCTATCAACACCGAGAGCAGTGGGGGAATCTGGGAAAACTCTGTGCAGAAGATCCTGGGTGAGGAGGACACCCTCAGCTCAGATGCACAGAGACAAAAGTTCAGGCAGTTCTGCTACCAGGAGGCCAAAGGACCCCGAGAGGTTTGCAGCCGCCTCTACTGCCTTGACTGTCAATGGCTGAAGCCAGAAAGGCTTACGAAAGATCAGATGCTGGACCTGGTGATCTTGGAGCAGTTCCTGGCTGTCCTTCCCCCGGAGATGGAGAGCTGGGTGAGGGAATGTGGAGCAGAGACCAGTTCCCAGGCGGTGGCCCTGGCCGAAGGTTTCCTCCTGAGTCAGGCAGAGGAGAGGAAGCAGGCAGAGAGAAAGCAGGTGAGAGAGACTTTCTTCTGGATACTCCCAAGGGGCTCCAAAGAGGAGGGAGAGTATTCCCAAACTCTCATCTAATGGCCCGTCCATTTTTGGAAAGCCTCCAAGGAATGATGTCTGTTAACTCTAAAGTGCTTGACTCCACCATTCCTTTTCTAATCTTTCTCCCTGTTCTCTGTTTTGAATCCTTGTTGCTCTTTCAGGGAAAGGATCTGTTTGCAGAAATGGGCCTGGATTCCTCTGAGGCAGAGAAGACTCCGTTGGACGCCAGAGAGAGGCCGCTGGGTAAGGAGGATGGGGGGGGGGGGTTCTCTCAGTTTGGTCACATTCTGGAAACTAATCCCTGGATTACTCTTTGGTGGGAAGACCCTTGGGGCCAAGAGCTCAGAGGAATCCCGCGAGATGTAATTTGCACAACTAAAATGTCGATGGCTGGTGCATCTGCTCCCGTTCAGACATGCAGCCTGGCAGGCGTCCAGAGGATCTTCTGAAAGTGAGCAGAAAGCCCTGCTGAGAACCCCTGGAGGCCTCGCCACCCAAGGGGGGAAGGAAGCAAAGCTGTACTGTTGGGGGGGGGGGGAGAGGCAGCCCCGCCCAGTGCTAAGTTACTGGGAGACCCTCTCCCACCAGCCCCCTCTGCCCAGAGTTCCCTGAGAAGGAGGACAGATTGCTCACCCACTCGGGGGGGGGGGGGACCCCTGACAGTTAAGTCCAGTCACGAACGACTGGGGTTGCGGCGCTCATCTCGCTTTATTGGCCGAGGGAGCCGGCGTACAGCTTCTGGGTCATGTGGCCAGCAGGACTAAGCCGCTTCTGGCCAACCAGAGCAGCGCACGGAAACACCGTTTACCTTCCCACCAGAGAGGTACCTATTTATGTACTTGCACTTAACATGCTTTTGAACTGCTAGGTTGGCAGGAGCAGGGACGGAGCAACGGGAGCTCACCCCATCGCGGGGATTCGAACTGCCAACCTTCTGATCGGCAAGCCCTAGGCTCTGTGGTTTAGACCACAGCGGCACCCGTGTCCCTTGTTTGCATCCTTAACAAGCTACAATTCCTGGATTTTTTGGAGGAATTCCATGGCTCTTTAACGCGAGTGGATCTTGCTTTGCAGATGCAGTGCAGATGCGGCCTGGGGGGGTGTCTGTCTTGTCCTGTCCTTTTCTTTTCAAAAAAAAACCAACCATGCTTTTTATTGGGTTTTATAAACAAGGGTCGTAAGACGAATAAAGCATACAAATAAATAGACCGAGCCTTCTCATGTCATTTGTAGATCACTGGATAAGCATAAAAATTTGGTTATTATGCTAAAGCCAATTTGGTTGCCCATAAAGGCGGGCGACTCCTACTGTGCTTGCTTTGGCCCCGCCCACATGGCCCTTAAGGGGCTGGTCAGGAATTAAATATATAGCCCTCAGAGTAAAGAAAAAGGGACCTCACCCCGGTAGTGTATATTGAGAATGTTGGGGATTCCAGGTGCTAGGAAATGAAGCACAATCGGTGCAAATGACCAACTCGTCAGTCATTGTTCTGACTTCATTCACTGACTGAAAACACTGAAAGGCAGGAGCAACTAGGCTGTGTCACCTCACAGAAATCCCTTCAGTTGCCTCCAAGTTTTGCATTATAAATTCCCTCCTCCTCCTCTTCTTCTTCTTGGCTGTCATAGTGGTTCTAGGGGTTGCTCATGCGTAAGCTGGTGCCAACACCTGGCTGGGTTGCCTGAGTGAACCTTTCCTGTCCGGACAGCCACTCACCCGTGGCTGTCTCAATCGCTGGCAGAATCTGTCAGTGGGCGTTTCTTGAACTTCTTCCAGCAAAGAAGCTCTTTGACGCCTAGTCTTCTCCTACTCTCTCTGCGCGAAAGCCTTCTGCGCAAGGAGAGCGTGGGCAACGGAGGACCCCTACTCTCCCCGCTGGTCCCCGGCAAGGAGTCATGGGACCGCCTCGCCGCTTCCCCCATCTGCCCCCCTTCTCCACTGGAGCTACGCTGATTCTCTTCCCCAGAAGACGGGCTGCCTCTCCCACTTCCGGGACGCTCTCTGGAATCCCTCTGGATTTTGCGCTCTCCCTCCGGCACTGATGGCAGTTCCCTGACAGCTGTGGTGCAGTCCAGCCCTGGTTCCTCAAGACTCATCCATGCTTCTTGAGTGAGCACTTTTCTTCTCCTGATCATGTTTCGATTTTATAACAGAACAATGTATTTGCTTTGTAGGATTTGATAGCACATCTCCTTTGGACAGGCGGAACTTAGCAGAAGACGAAAGGGATTCTTTCCGATCTCTTGGAGGCTTCTTGGATGAGCAAGAGTCAACTGGCCCAGAAGCAGGAAGAGGCCAGGCCATCCAAAATGGGGGGTTGTGGAAAACCTCAGTGCAGAAGATCCTGGGTGAGGAGGACACTCTCTGCTCAGATGTGCAGAGCCAGCAGTTCAGGCAGTTCTGCTACCAGGAGACTGAAGGACCCCAAGAAGTTTGCAAAAGACTCTACCGCCTTTACCATCAGTGGCTGAAGCCAGAAAGGCACACGAAAGCTGAGATGCTGGACCTGGTGATCTTGGAGCAGTTCCTGGCTGTCCTTCCACCGGAGATGGAGAGCTGGGTGAGGGAATGTGGAGCGGAGACCAGTTCCCAGGCGGTGGCCCTGGCCGAAGGATTCCTCCTGAGTCAGGCAGAGGAGAGGAAGCAGGCAGAGAGAAAGCAGGTGAGAGAGACTGTCCTCTGGATTCTCCCAAGGGGGTCTGAACAGGAGGGAGAACATCATCTCAACACTCTCTACTCTTGGCTCATCCATTTTTGGAAAGCGTCCCATGAGTGTTATTTGGTACCCATAAAAGATTTAGCCTCTGCTGTTTCTTTTCTAACCCTTCTCCCCGTTTTGAACCCTTCCTGCTCTTTCAGGGAAAGGACTCATCTGAGGCAGAGAGGACGCCATCTGACAACAGAGAGAGGCCATTGGGTAAGAAGAAATCAGGGTGTCCCGTCCCCCTGGTTTGGTCACATTCTGTGGCTTTTGAAACTAATCTGTGGGTTCTTTTAATCTTTTGTGGAAGACGCTTGGGACCAAGAGCCCAAAGGAGGCGAGAGCTAGTTTTGCCCAACTAAGATATGAAGTGGGTGCAAACATCAAAATGCGCTCAGCAGGGGAGACTTCTTTCTCAAAGGTCCATCTGAAGTGAGAGAGGCACTGATCAAGGGCTCCCCACTGACCTTTCTCTCTCGCAGGTGACAGAAGGGTCCCAGCAAGACCTCCAAGTCCGTCTTCTCCTGGCAGCAGAGAGGAAGCAGCGGCTGTGGAAGCAGATCAGGTAGCGGAAGGAGCCTTGCGGGGAAAGAGGCGGGGGGGGGCTGCCAGGGGGAACGAATCTCTCTCCTCCTCTTGGCTTCTGTCAAAAATGCCCTCAACGAAGGATGAAAACGCCATTGGGGAAGGTTTCTGTGCTGAGAGTAAGGAACAGAATTGGGATTCCAGATTCCCCTCACGGGGCTGCCCCTGCTCTCCGCCTTTTCCCTGCGTCTCCGTGATTCCTTGGAAGTTGGCTTTAGGGAATCGGGAGGGTCGCCCCCTCCAAAAACAGAGGGGATCTTTCTGCCTAGCAATGCTTCTGCAGGCAGAATGATTTGAAGAAGGAAGGCAATGTGGAGTTGCACCCATTTACACAAACGTTAGTAAAGGGACCCCTGACCATTAGGTCCAGTCGCGGACGAGTCTGGGGTTGCGGCGCTCATCTCGCTTTATTAGCCGAGGGAGCCGGCGTACAGCTTCTGGGTCATGTGGCCAGCAGGACTAAGCCGCTTCTGGCGAACCAGAGGAAACGCCATTTACCTTCCCACCGGAGCGGGACCTATTTATCTACTTGCACTTTGATGTGCTTTTGAACTGCTAGGTGGGCAGGAGCAGGGACCGAGCAACGGGAGCTCATCCCGTCGCGGGGATTCAAACCGCTGACCTTCTGATCAGCAAGTCCTAGGCTCTGTGGTTTACCCACAGCGCCACCCACATCCCTACAGGTTAATACCCATCATTAAAACACACAGTAAATGAATTCCATTAAGACGGCAAGAGCTGTTGGACAGTGGACTGGTCTCCCTCAGGAGGTTTTTCGGCAGCGGTTGGGCGGCCGTCTGCCAATGATGCTTTAGCTGCGATTCCTGCATTGCAGGGGGGTGGACTAGAGGACCCTCGGGGTCGCTTCCAACTCTATGATTTTATGATTCTAAGACAGAGGTCAGCGACGTGTGGCCCATGGGACAGATGCAGCCCACAAAGACCGTTTTACTGGCCCACGTGCCGCCCCTGAACAGAGCTGCCTCCTTGACAAGGCACCCGCACACTGCGCTAAACCAGCACAGCATGGCGCGGGGACTCACCAAGCGGCACCGGAAATTGTGTCTGCGCATGCACAGATACTGGAAGTCACGTCTGTGCAGGTCCAGATGCCGGAAATCGCTTCTGCGCAGGCGCAATTTCTGGCATCTGGGCATGTGCAGATGCAATTTCTGGCGTTGTGCTGCGCCAGTCCAGCCCACGGACGATTTCCATGGGAGTGATCCGGCCCACGGCCGGTAAACTTTGCCAGCCCCTCTTCTAAGACATTAAGTATAATTGAAATGTAAAGCAATTCCACGAAAACAACAAAGCTATGATCAGGCAGAAAACAGCCATATGGAGTAATCAGTGTGTTGTCTAAGAGGAAGATCCTTTTCCTTTTCCTGGAAGGGTCCGGTGTGCTTTGAAGACGTAGCTGTCCATTTCACAGAGGAGGAGTGGGCGTTGCTGGATCCTGACCAGAGAGCTCTGCATGAGGAAGTCATGGAGGAACATCATGGGATCCTGGACTCTCTGGGTAAGGCCCCCGATGGATCACAAGACCCCTTTTGAAATTCCATACATATCTCTAGGTGATGAACTCCCCAGATTTTGCTGGAGCTCCACTGTGCCGCCTGTTTGAATCTGGGATGCTGACCCCCCCACATCAAACCTTGAATGGAGGGGTTTCCACTCTTTGGTCTGTGCATCTTCTTCCTCCACTTTTGTCTTTCTAAATCTTGATCAGGCTGGTCTTTACTGCCCAGGCCTTTTTAAAGATAGGCGTCAGGGCGCGGAGGGAACCTGAAGCAGCTTCTGTCTGGTTTTCTGGGCTTGTTTCTTCTTCTGCCAGTTTTTTGGTTGGCCAAAGACATGACTGATATTGGAGATGGCTTGGATTCCATTACTGGGCCAAACAAAATCCATCCCAGATAAGAGCCAGGCTTTTCAGATCTCAGTTTCCCATAGATATGCCTGTTAATGCCAGTCAACAAAGGCCGCCAGCCCTGTAGAAAGACTCTGCATCTGGCTCCTTTGTTCTTCCTCTATCACAATTCATGCTAATAAGCATCCTTCAGTGATATGGGGCTCCATGGTTTCCTCTTTTTAAATTGTATTTTTTATCATTTTTATTTTTCGGTTTTTCAAAAATTCACAGACATACAGACTACAAAAACACAAATCACATACATTTCCAATACGCATATACTTGACTTCCCTCCTCCCCTTTTGTGGCTCCTTTTTAATTTTAATATTGCATTTTCCACATTACTCCATTTTTTTGTTATTCTTTATTTTCTCCTAATATGTTTAATTGCTTGTATTGCGATAACCCTGCTAGTGAGCTTATTTGCATAGATGAGTTTTCCAGATATTCCACAAATTTCCCCCAATCTTTAATAAAAACCTTGCCATTTTGGCATAATCCATTAATTCAGCCAGCCCCTCTTTCTTGGCTGGCACTTCATCTTCTTTTCATCTCTGGGCAAAAACCATTCTAGCTGCAGTTGTGACATACATGCGCAATTTTTTTTTGGTGTTTTGGAATCTCAGTGCCTACCACCCCTCGAAGAAAAGCAGCTGGGTTTTTACTAAAAGTTATCTCAAACATTTTTTTCAGTTTAAGCTTTTACTCTCTTACAAGACCACCACATATAGTAAAAGTACCTTCTTTTTCTTTAGTTTCAGCATATGTTTTTTTATTTATACATTTTTCCAATCTACTAGTAGTTAAATACCATCTATACATCAATTATATCATGTAGTTTTCTTACAGTGTATAACATGCTGTAAACTTAAAATCTACATTCCACAACTTCTCCCATGCGGCCATTTCAATATTATGGTCTACATTTCTTGCCCAGTGAATTATGACCGACTTCACCTACTCGCCTTTCATCTCCCATTCCAATAATAATTTATACATTTTGGAAATCACTTTGTCATTATTCCCTAGTAACTCTTTCAAATTGCGAGGTTTGATTAAAAAAAAACCCAATCTTTTTATCCACCTTGAAAATTTCATTAAGTTGAAAATATTGTAACCAATCTGTTACTTGTTGATCTACTTCTTCAAACCTCTTTAAGGTTATTTCCCAGTCCTTTTCTGTTAATAAATCCCTACATGTTGCCCAGTCCCACTTCAGACTCCTTTTTCCCCCACTGATATCGCTTCCAAAATCCAAAACCTGAGTAGTATCCAATGTCAACCATTCCTTTAACCAGCAAAGACAGGATGCCTTATAATATAATCTTAAATCTGGCAGGGAGAATCCAACTCTCCTTCAAATCCACTAGTAATTTATATTTCGTTCTTGGTTTCCTCCCCTGCCAGATAAATCTCATAATATCTCTTTGCCATTCCTTGAAGCATCCTGTGTTGCTGATCATTGGAATTGTTTGGGGGGGGGGAAATAGCATTTTTGGTAGCACATTCATCTTTATGGTTGATATTCTTCCTAACCAAGAAGAAGAAGAAGAAGAAGAAGAAGAAGAAGAAGAAGAAGTGGTTGCCCCAACCACTCTGGGCAGCTTCCAACACACATAAAAATAAATGGATCATTTCTCACAAGCTCCTAAAAAAATAAATTCATGTTCTTAATTTAGTCTTTAGCAGTTATGCGTTATATTCCAAAGTCCGTCCGTCCCCCCCGCAAATTAGTTGCATGCAGATCAAAACCCCACAGCCAGAGCAGACCTTTATTTACACTCCAACCTCGTGCCAAAGTAATTCTGAATTTCTTTAAATTATGCCCAATCAAATTAAAACATCTTTGGCTTTTACCATTTTATGGAAGATTTACCGCTACTGCATGGAGCTCAAGGCTTCTCGCCATGGAGTTTTGCTGCTGCCTTGTGTCTGCGGCTCAGTCTCAGCCCACCCCCAACTTCTTTCAGAGCTGAGAAACGGGAGAGAGATCCCACCCTACGCTGCTGGACCCTTTGGAACCCAAATAAATCCTTTGGGTGTTTATGGGATGCACAGTGCCCCAGTGCGTTTCCCAACACTCTCTCAGCAAGAGAGCTGCTTAGGAGAAAGCGAAATCACCATCCGTCACCATTAGGCGGTAAACCGGACGTTCAGGGCTCCTTGTCTTCCTGAGGTTCTAATCCATTTCTCCGTTGCAGGTGGTGATGAATTAGAAATTAAGAACAAGGAAGACGATGACAAAGTCCACACAGTGGAGGAGACATATCAATATTCAGAGTGTGAAGTCAGCTTCAGTCAGAGCTCCGATTCCACTTCCCATCAAAATCTCATTGAGAATAAACCCTACCAGTGCTTCGAATGTGGAAAGAGTTTCAGTCACAGCCACCATCTCACTTCCCATCAAAGAATTCATACCGGGGAGAAACCATATCAGTGCTTGGAATGCGGAAAGAGCTTCGGTCAGTGTGCCCACCTCGCTGCCCATCAAAGAATTCATACAGGGGAGAAATCGTATCAGTGCTTGGCGTGTGGAAAGAACTTCAGTCAGAGTTCCCATCTCACTGCCCATCAAAGAATTCATACAGGAGAGAGACCGTATCAGTGCCTGGAATGTGGAAAGAGCTTCAGTCACAGCACCCATCTCACTGCCCATCAAATAATTCATACAGGGGAGAAACCCTATCAGTGCTTGGTATGTGGAAAGAGCTTCAGTCAAAGCGGCCATCTCACTGCCCATCAAAGAATTCATACTGGAGAGAAACCATATCAGTGTTTGGAATGTGGGAAGAACTTTGGTCAGAAAGCCCATCTTCTTTCCCACCAAAGAATTCATACAGGGGGGAAACCATATCAGTGCGTGGAATGTGGAAAGAGCTTCGGTCAGAGGTCCAATCTCGCTGCCCATCAGATAATCCATACAGGGGAGAAACCCTACAAGTGCTTGGAATGTGGAAAGAGCTTCAATCGCAGCGCCACTCTCTCTGACCATCAAAGAACTCACAGCAGGGAAGAATTGTTTAAATGCTTGGAATGTGGAAGGACCTTCACCTGGAAGCAAAGTCTCATTACCCATCAAAGAATTCATACAGGAGAGAAACCGTATCAGTGCTTGGAATGTGGAAAGAGCTTCAGTCACAGCACCGGTCTCTCTTTCCACCAAAGAATTCATACCGGGGAGAAACCCTATCAGTGCTCCGTTTGCGAAAAGAGCTTCAGTCAGAGCAGCCATCTCACTTCCCATCAAAGAATTCATACAGGGGGGAGACCCTACCAGTGCTCCTTTTGTGAAAAGAGCTTCAGTCAGAGCAGCCAACTCACTTCCCATCAAAGAATTCATACAGGGGAGAAGCCCTATCAGTGCTCGGAATGTGGGAAGAGCTTCAATCGCAGTCACCATCTTGCTTGCCATCAAACCATTCATACCGGAGAGAAACCATATCAATGCCTCGAATGTGGAAAGAGTTTTAATACAAGCACAGGATACAATAGTCATCAACGTATTCATGGCGGGGAGAAACCATTTCAGTGCCAAGAGTGTGGAAAGAGATTCACCTGGAAGCAAAGTCTCATGGCCCATCAAAAAATTCATACAGGGGAGAAACCGTATGAGTGCTTGGAATGTGGAAAGAGCTTCCGTCGGAAGTCGCATCTCACTGCTCACCAGATAACTCACAGCAGAGAGAAAACCAACGATGCCTGTGTATGAAATTCTAAGAAACTTTAATTAGTATGCAGTTGAGGATTGCAGCAGTGTTCTTGTCCTTCGGCATCCCAGCAAGTAAGTCAGCCTTGGCTCAGTACCATGGAGCCCACCCTCAGTGCCAATATTTCTTCATACTATACACGCAAGGTGCAAGTCATTGGCATAGATGTTGAATAGCTTTTCCATGACACGTCTGGGAGGAGGGTCAATGGCAATTTGGAAGCAGTGATGAGGTTGCTGTTGATGCTGGGAAGACGTTGGCAAGCAATTCATATACTTCCGCTTCAGAAGCCTCCAAGTTGCAAATTGGTGGTGCTCCTTGTTTTCTCTTGCTCCACAGGGTTGGACCCAAAGATATAAGAAAGGAGATTTTAACACCACGGAGAACTTTTATGTAACTTGAAGCCACTGGTTTGAGTCCTACCCTCCAGAGCAGGAGAAAACAAGCTTGTTCCCTTTTCCACGAGATAGCCCTGTAGATATTGGAAGATGGCTATCATATCTACTCTCATTCTCCTCTTTTCCAGGCTAAACATATCGAGTTTCTTCAACCATTCCTCGTAAGGCTTAGTTCCAAACCCTTCATCATCTTGGTTGCCCTCTGCCCACCTTCCAGCTTGTCAACATCCTTCTTAAATCGTGGTGCCCAGAATTGAACACAATATTCCAGGTGTGGTCTGACTAAGGCAGATTTGTCATCAGCAAATTTCATAAGCATCTGCTCAGTTTCTTCATCCAAGTTATTTAAAAAGACATTGAACAACAACGGGCCCAGGACAGATCCCTGCGGCACCCCACTTGTCACTATTTTCCAGGATGACGAGGAACCATTAATGAGTACTCTTTGGGTTCAGTCAGTCAACCAGCTACAAATCCACCTAACAGTTACCCCATTCAACCCACATTCAACCAGCTTCTTCATGAGAATATCATGGGGGACTCTGCCAAAAGCCTTACTGAAATCAAGATACACTATGTCCACAGCATTCCCCTGATCCACCAAGTTTGTAACTCTATCAAAAAGAAAGAAAAGAGATTCATCTGGCATGACTTATTTTTTGAGAAAGCCACGCTGGGTCTTAATAATAACACCACCTTTTCTAAGTGTTCAAAGACTGACTGTTTAGTTATATTTTCCAGGGCCTTTCCTGACATCAGTGTCAAGCTCACCAGTCTGAGCTTTTGCCTGCCTGACCTTCACCCTTGAACTGCTGGCTACTCGTCTATACACCTCCTTTGTGATTTCCCCTTTATTCCCTTTATTATGTATGCCCTTCTTAAATATCAGCTCCTTATGCAATCACACCAGTCTCCTTAGATGCCTCCCACTTTTCTTTCTTGTTGGAATTGTATGCATTTGGGCCTTCAGTATTTCTCCTTTTAGAAACTCCCATCCATCTTGGACACCCTTCCCTGAATATTTCTGACAATGGGATTTCACCCAGTATTCTTAAGCTTTTTGAAATTGGCATTCTTAAAGTCCAGAGTGCATGGACTACTGCAATGCGCTCTCCATGGGGCTACCTTTGAAGGTGTCCCATTAACTGCAACTAATCCAGAATGCAACAACTAGACGGCTGCTAAGACCACATAACACAGGTCCTGAAAGACCTACATTGGCTCCCAGGACATTTCCGAGCACAATTCAAAGTGTTGGTGCTGACCTTTAAAGCCCTAAACGGCCTCGGTCCAGTATACCTGAAGGAGCATCTCCACCCCCATTGTTCTGCCCAGACACTGAGGTCCAGCTCCGAGGGCCTTATGGCGGTTCCCTCCCTGTGAGAAGTGAAATTACAGGTAACCAGGCAAAGGGCCTTCTCGGTGGTGGCGCCCGCCCTGTAGAATGCCCTCCCATCAGATGTCAAGGAGATAAAGAACTACAGAACTTTCAGAAGACATTTGAATGCAGCCCTATTTAGGGTAGTTTTTGATGTTTGATGTTTGATTGCTTTTTATTAATATTCTGTTGGGTGCTGCCCAGAGTGGCTGGGGAAACCCAGACAGGTGGGCGGGGTATAAAAAATGATGATGATGATGATGATGTCTGACTACACTCCACTTTTCCTTACCTCTGTATCATGAAAGCCAGGAGATGATCACTTTCTCCCAAGTTTCCCAGTACTTCGACTTCATCAATCAGTTCCTTGCTATTGGTGAGGAACAGGTCCAAGAAAGATGACCCCCTTGTTGCTTCTTCCACCTTCTCAGGAATGAAACGGTCAGCAAGGCAATAGAGGAATTTGTCAGACCTTCCATTCATGGCCGAATTTGAGTTCCAGCAGATATTGGGGTCGTTGAAGTCTTCCATGACTACTACTGTATCTTTTTCAAATGTGTGGGAATCTTCTCTTGGAAGGCGTCATCCAAGTCTTCAGTCTGGCTTGGAGGTCTATAGGAGACCCTCGCAGTAAGGTCACTGTGGTATCTCCTACAATTTTTACCCATTGTCACAAGGCTGACAGGGAAATGCTGTGTCTCCACAGGTCAGGAAAAGGCTGGAGGCTAGGAATGCAATTGACTTTGATTCACAGAAAGTAACAGCGGGGTCTCCCAGGCTTGACTCCTTCAGCTTGAGATGTTGCTGGAAACTGACCTCTGGTCGTGCCTTCCCCCTCCAGCCTCTCACTCTGGAGCCCTCCCCAACAGATGGAGACTGCGACGTGGGAGTGAGCTCCTCTTCTGGCCCTGACTGGCCCTTTGCTGAGCAACATGAAGGACTCTCTGGGAGCGAGGTGTGAGAGGAGGAGAGCCAGCAGGACTGAGACTCTGACTCCTCCCCATCTGCGATTTATCTGGCAGGGGAAGAAGCCAATAATTAAATATAAAATACTGATGGATAGTAAAGAAAGATGCGGATTCGCACTGCCAGACCTTAGATTATATTATGAAGCCTCCTGTTTGTTTTGGCTAACAGAATGGGTAACATCTAAAAATGTCAGACTATTAGATTTGGAAGGATACATTAGGCAATTTGGATGACATGCGTAACTGGTATGCTGAAATAAAAGTTCATAAAGACTTTTTGAATTATAGTATAAGAAAGAGTCTATATCAGGGGTCAGCAAACTTTTTCAGCAGGGGGCCGGCCCACTGTCCCTCAGACCTTGTGCAGGGCTGGAATATATTTTGAAGAAAAAAAAGAACTAATTCCTGTGCCCCACAAATAACCCAGAGATGCATTTTCAATAAAAGGACACATTCTACTCATTTAAAAGCACAATGATTCCCGGACCGTCTGCAGGCTGGATTTAGAAGGCGATTGGGATGGATCCGGCCCTCGGGCATTAGTTTGCCTACTCATGGTCTCTATGGTGTTTGGGTGAGAATTTGTTGGGAAGAAAAACACTGTCATGGCTCTCCCCCATCAAAGCAAGTACCCAAAAGGAAACTCATATGGAAAGGAAATGGGGTACTTATAGAGATATATTGACTTTTGCTGATGCTGGTTTTAAACTCAAAAAACTAGAAGATGTCAAGGACTGAGTACAAGACTGCTTCCAATATTATCAAGCTAACAAAATATTTAAGAAAGGTATCGTGAATGACTTTTTAGAGCAAAGTTGCGACTTTGAAAGGAGTTCATTAGAAGATAAAGAGAAGTTAATTTCAAAAATGTATAAATACTTTTGGAATGGGAATCCAAGGATGACTTGGTTAAAGCAGTAATGATACATTGGGCAAGAGACTTAGGACGTAATATAGAACTGGCTTTGTGGGAAATTCACAGCTTGCTATACTTTTAAGAGAAAATTATATGAAGATTTATAGATGGTATACAACAGCAAATAAATTAACCAAAATGTATAAAACAAAGTCGAGTGTGTGTTGGAAATGTAAAACAACAGAAAGAACATTCCATATGTGGTGGACTTGCAAAAAAGCTTTTCTTTTAGGGATTATAGAAACTGTTAGGATATACCAAAACAGTTGGTAAATTTGTTTATGTATGCAATGACATACATTTTTATGCTCAAAAATGAAAAGAGGAAGAATGGCTTATTAGAATGATGGGAGTGTGCAGAACTGGCAGAGCCAACAGCAAAACGTAAAAAATAAAAATGATGAAACATTCTTTGAGGATGGGAAATCTTTCATAGAATACCTAAAGAACCATTATAATTGCATGAAAACGTGAGTAGGATTTGAAATATGAGCAAAAGTAGAAAGACATTAAGGCTAATAACTCAGGATGTACATGTGGAGTGTTATAAGTTAAAATATGCAGCATTAAAGGATAAACGTGGAACATCATGGAGGAGGGGAGAGCAGCTCAATGGATAAATTAAAGGTATTGTTGATGGTAAAGTATGTAACCTTTTGAAAACTAAACAAAACAAAATTTAATGGACAGCTGGCCAATCACATGTGAGATCTGCCTACAGAAGAGTGGCCACGACGGGAGAAGATGAATTCTAGCAGGCTCTGCAGCCCTGCAAAACCTGAGCTCAGACTTTGCAAATCCCAGGCAAGTGGCTCCTCACTGAGGTGATAATTGCCGCCATGGCCTAAAGCGAACTAAAGGAAAATACCAGTTCACAATATCATCCAATACTGTACCAGATTAGTCTACAGGGAAATTGAATAAATTAACACAAAAACCCGTTTGACCGATTCACCTCATTCCAATGGTGGAGGGGACAAGAACCATGACATGGGCGGCTTACAGTTTACCATAATCTCTGAGATGGACCACCGCATACTCAGGACACCCCTCCCAGTTGCCAAACCAGGTGTCCTGGTCCCAACAGAGGGACCAGATGACACTTTGTTGAAGGGATACTTCCCACTTGAGTAGAAATCATATATCAAACAATGGAAAGCTCTTTAATCTGAGCAGGCTGAACGTCCTCCCATCAGATGTCAAGGAAATAAACTATCTGATTTTTTCAAGGCAGCCCTGTTTAGGGAAGTTTTTAATGTTTGATCTCTCATTGCTATTATTATTATTATTATTATTATTATTATTCCATTGGAAGCCACCCAGAGTGGCTTGGGAAATCCAGCCAGATGGGTGGGGTATAATTATTATTATTATTATTATTATTATTATCATCATTATTATCATTATTATTATCATTATTATAAACTTCCATCATGGAGCTTCAGTATGCTGAGGAAAACGTAGTGTGCGCACACTCAGAGGATGACCTCAAAACCATCCTAAATATCTTCGCAGAAGCTTACAAAAAGCTTGGCCTATCGCTCAACATCCAAAAAACCAAAGTGCTGCACCAAAAAGCACAAAATATCCCCTCTGCAGCGCCACAAATCCAACTCAATGGTTTAACCCTGGAAAATGTCAATCACTTCTCCTACCTGGGCAGTTATCTTTCCACAAGGGCCGACATTGAGGCTGAAATCCAGCTCCACCTGAGCTCTGTGAGTGCAGCTTTCTCCTGATTGAAGTGCGGAGTGTTTGAGGACCAGGACATTCGCAGGGAAACCAAAACGCTTGTTTACAAAGCTGTTGTACTACCAACCTTACTGTATGCACATGAAACATGGACCACTTACAAATGCCATCTCCATCTCCTCAAAAGATTCCATCAACGGTGTATCTGAAAAATGTTACACATCACTTGGGAAGACAGGCGAATTAATGCCAGTACTGGAAGAAGCAAAGATCACCAGTGTTGAAGCAATGATTCTTCAACATCAACTTTGGTGGACTGGTCATGTTGTGCGGATGCCTGATGATCGTCTTCCAAAGCAACTACTCTATTCCGAACTTAAAAATGGAAAGCATAATGCTTGTGGTCAACAAAAGAGGTTTAAAGACTCTCTCAAGGCAGGTAGGTAGCCATGTTGGTCTGCTGTAGTCGAAACCAAATAAAAAAATTCCTTCCAGTAGCACCTTAGAGACCAACTAAGTTTGTTATTGGTATGAGCTTTCCTGTGTATGCATCTGAAGAAGTGTGCATGCACACGAAAGCTCATACCAATAGCAAACTTAGTTGGTCTCTAAGGTGCTACTGGAAGGAATTTTTTTTATTTTTTCTCAAGGCAAATGTTAAAAAATGTAGTATAAACACCAATAACTGGGAAACACTGGGCTGCGAGCGCTCCAGTTGGAGAACAGCCTTTACCAAAGCTGTCATGGACTTTGAGGACACTCGAACTCAGGACGCAGGGGAGAAGTGTGCTAAGAGGAAGGCACGCTTGGCAAATCCACACCGTGATCAACTCCCACCCGGGAACCAATGTCCCCACTGTGGAAGGACGTGTGGATCCAGAATTGGCCTCCACAGTCACTTACGGACTCATTGTTAAAACTGTGTTCATGGAAGACAATGTTACTCGTCTATGAGGGATCGCCAGAGAAGAAGAAAGATCAGACTCACCGTAGCCTGATGGGAAACCCAACTCCTTAGTGGAATGTGACCCAGGCTGAACAGATAAACTTCCAATCAAGTTTGAATGTCAAAGGGACATGTAAATTAGAGCTGCCATGTGTCCAAAATTTCTTGGACATAGCCAGAATTGGCATTCAGAAACAGAGTCCGGGTGGAAATTGCTAAAATGTCCAAGAAAATTTGGACATACGGCAACCTGTGTCAGGGTGCAGATTTTGGCAAATTTCCTTAAAAATAGCTTCCAACTTCCATTTTTTGAGATTTTGCAAAACAAACTCAACAGCTTTTGTGTCCGGATTTTTACTTTTTGAGATATGGCAATCCTAATGTAAATAATTTGTCTGTGTGAGATACATGTTGTAACAATGTATGATTGAGAAGAGCATGTCTGGATCTCAGATTTCTGCCTGACATCACTCCTCTTCTGTGACATATCCATGATGTTTTGATGACACTGTGTGAAATGTATTATGGGAAATTGGGGAAACTTTAAAAAACTCATGTAATCTTTGTTTTGGGCTTCCTTGCTCGCCTTTGAGGGTGAGACCTTTGTTGCAACAAATAAAGGTTTAGGCCTCTGGCTGCAGATCTGCTTTGTTGGCTTGGTTGAAATCTCTTGCTTTCTAACCGATGCAGGAATCTGCAGGGCTAGATTCTGGCAAAGTTGGGAAATGCTTTAAGTAGCAGACCCCAGTATTTGTCCTCTTCAGAAGGCAATTTCCCAGCGGAGCCCAAAGAGCAGGAAGCCAAACCAGAGTCGTCATGTTCCCACCCCAACAAAGGCAGAGGGTGCTCTACCACCGTAGCTCTATGGGTCAGAAATTTCCAATTGGGCTAAATCAGCATCTCAAGAAATGGGAGGGTTAAGAAAAGGAACGGGAATAGCGATCAAGGGGTGAGGATCATCTAGATGCCGTGTGGTGATGAGAAGGGCAAGGGGGAAGAAAGGGGCAAAGAGACCCCACCCCACCCCGAGAGCTCCTTTCCTGGGACCCATTGGCAGGGGGCTGGATCCATGCAGTCCAGCTGCAAGGGGGCCCCCAAGACCGGCAGGGTTTCCATGGTGTCATCTGCCCTCAAGGCATCTCTGCACACACCAATGTTTGTCCCCTGAGGACCAAGAGAATCTCAGCTTCCCTGCACTCCTTTTTTTAGGCCCCCGTGGTTCCATGGGGGATCAAGCACTGGACCTTCGAGGCGATTCATAAACCTCTCCGGAAAGATACCGTATTTTTCGCCCCATAAGACGCACGTGACCATAAGATGCACCTAGTTTTTAGAGGGGGAATGCAAGAAAAAAAAGATTCTTAAAAGGGAGCGCTGAGCAGAGCCTGTAGGCATCCCAGCTTCTGCTCAGCGCTCGCTTTAAAGAGCTTTGTGGAGCGTCTGTGCAGCTCTTGGGGGCTTTTCCCCGAAGAGGGAGAAGGGAAAAGCCCCCAAGAGCCGCACACACACTCCGCACAGCTCTTTAAAGGGAACACAGCTCTTGGGGGCTTTTTGGGGAGGTGGGGGAAGGGACTGAGGGGCTACGCCAGAAGCTAGAACAGCGAGAGGGAGCACTGCTTTCGCTGCTCAGCGATCCCTCTTGCTCTTCTGGCTTCTGGGATAGCTGCGCAGCCTGCATTCGCTCCATAAGACGCACACACATTTCCCCTTACTTTTTAATAGGGAAAAAGTGTGTTTTATAGAGCGAAAAATACAGTACCATGTAATGCTTCTTTCCCCATCTGCCAGGAGCCTATGCTCTGTTTGGGGTTCCCCATTCTGCATCCCCAGGTTCCTCAAAGGTCTTGGGGAAGGAAACTGAGGCAGGCTTAGCCATTGTGGCAGAAAGAGCTTGCGAGGTTTTTCTTCCAAGGGCCCTGCAGGAGATTCGGGGGGGGGGGGGGGCTGTCTCTTCCTCAGGCCATTGCAGCACCCAGCAGGCCTAAAAAAGAAAGAAGACACTGTCATTCCCAAGAGCTCCCTCTATTTCTTGCCTGGGACCCCAGTTCCCCAGAGCCCCCCCACTGGGCTGCAGTGGCCCCCTGAGACCTGGAGGGATTACATACCCTCCAACATTTCTCCGATGAAAATAGGGATGTCCCATTTCCTAATGATAACTTTACTATTTATACCCCACCTATTTTACTGGGTTGCTGCAGCCACTCTGGGTGGCTTCCAACATCTATAAAAACAATACAGCATAAAACATTTTAAAAATTCCCTATACAGGATGCTGGTGATTAGGCAATCTCCAGCAATATCTCTTGAGCTTTGAGGAGAAGAAATCACTATGATTATGATCATTATAAGTGGAAGACGGTTCAAGACCTCAATAACTTTCTAGCCTCTCGTCTGGCTCAAGCGGCAGGTGCAGAGCTGGAGAAAAACATGTTTGCAATATGTTTCTCCAAAGTTTGGCATAGGTCAATGTTTGTGTTTGGAAGGGGGAAGTTTGAACAAGGGTCCAACTAGAAAAGCGGTTCTCCACCTGGGGGTCCCCAGATGTGGTTGGACTACAACCCTGAGCTCTGGCCTTGCTAGCTAGGGGTGGTGGGAGTTGTAGTCCAACAACATCTGAGGACCCACAAGTTGAGAAAGGCTGAACTAGAACAACACTGCATCTCACGGTTGCAAATGTGACAAGCAGGACAGGAGCCTCCCCAGAGCTGCTCACAATTTCTCACGGGGCTGGGGGGTTGTTAAAGCTTTAAAAGGCTCCTAACCAAGATGGCTGTGCTCTGCCTCCCCAGGGCAGAAGTCTGTTGCACTCAGGTCCAGCCAGGACTCTCAGCTGAGGCATCGGTTGGCCACTGTGAGCACAGGGTGCAGGATGATGAGGGGCCATTGGCCTAATCCAGCAAGCTGGCTCTTCTTAGTGTTACTGTGTTTTGATTTCACAATTGTGCTGTGTTTTGCTACCATGAACGCCTTTTAGAAGATAGAAATGTGAAGAAGAATATAGAATTGCCTTGAGATAAATTAGGCCGGTAGGATCATGGTCTCCACTTCCTTGAGGTAGGAGGACTCTAGGCTGCGCTTCAAAGCAGTTGAAAAGAATGTGTTTGCTAAGAGTCTTGCGGACCTGTTCAGGAAAGGTTCCAACTGGAACTTGAGGGGGAGAGAGACATTGTGGACGACAGAAGAGCACCTGGCGCAGGGGAGAACAGCTGCATGGATGCACAGGAAACTGAGGAGGTGCTCCAGAAACCGGCTAAAGGGCAGGAAATGTCAGGCACCCGAGGTTCCAATCCCCCACAGTAGGTTGCCAGAAACAAATAAGAGAGTGAAAGTTCTTTCCAATGCTTTTATTGAGTAATTCACACAGAGAGGCTTAGAAACACAGCTGCTGGGAGTAATGGCGTTGCTCCGAATGAGTCTCCACCCCTCCCCATTCTCCCACTATGCATCATCACTACGGTTGCTGAGATGTGTCCTCTGTCTCTGAGCTCTCTGCTCCACTACTTTCAATGCCTGCCGGGTTCTGGGGAGGGGGGTCTGGAATGCTTTCTAAAGACACTGTGTCTGTTAGCTGCCCCCCTCTTCTTCTTCCTCCTCTCCCATTATTTCCCAACTTTCCGCCTCATCTGCCTCTGAGCTGTGATCGCCCTCAAACTCTTGTAATCCTGAACTGTCTTCTGCTTCTCTGGAAGGTTCAGTCTGAGGAGTCGGTCTCCACCATCCCTCCCTTCCCCGCCCCTGCCCAGTCCCTGACACACTCTTTTAAAAAACTTGAGTGTTTTGCGGACCTTGAGCCATCTTTGCAACTCTTTCAGCTGCTCAAGGCCAGGAGACAGGAGAAAGAACCTGAGAGGCTGGAACTGAAGCAAGCAGGACTTTCTGTAACCACGAAGCTCACCCCATGTAGAGCTCACACAGTTCTGTACTCTGGATTCTCTGGAACATGTAGTTCTAGAACATCCAGTATTGAGACTGGATTGAGGAAGAAGAAAGAAACAGTGGGGTCACTCAGAGGAGAAGATGGTGAAATGCAAACAGGGGACACAGAAAGGGCTGAACTCCTCAATGCCTTCTTTGCCTCAGTCTTCTCCGATAAAGAAAACAATGCCCGACCTGAAGAATTTGGAGGAAATGATTCAGCAGAGGAAACACAGCCCAGAATAACTAAGGAGATAGTACAAGAATACTTGGCTAGTTTAGATGTATTCAAGTCTCCAGGGCCAGATGAACTGCATCCAAGAGTATTAAAAGAACTGGCAGATGTGATCTCAGAACCACTGGCAGTCATCTTTGAGAATTCCTGGAGAACTTGGTTATTAGTCAAAAGGTGTAAAATTAAAAGATTGAATATTTTAAGATACCAAGGAGATCAAGATATATTAAGATATCAAAATTAAGATAAAGATCAGTTAAGACAGAGGGAAGGGATTTGCTGATCAAATATATGAATTGGAATACAGTGAGGGGAGGTGTGGGGAAGTCTGGGAAATAAGTAAACGCAAGAAATATTATGAAGATGGAATTGTTTTTATTTTTCTTTTCTTCTTTGCTGTTTTTTGTTGTTTTGTATTTCTGTAACTTTGTATTTTTCTGTTATTTCTTGTTTCTTTTTCTATGTAAAAACTTTAATAAAATATTATATATATAAAAAAGAGAGAATTCCTGGAGAACAGGTGAAGTCCCGGCAGACTGGAGGAGGGCAAATGTTGTCCCTATTTTCAAAAAGGGGGAAAGAGAGGACCCAAATAATTATCGCCGAGTCAGTCTGACATCAATACCAGGGAAGATTCTGGAGCAGATCATTAAGCAAACAGTCTGTGAGCACCTAGAAAGGAATGCTGTGATCACCAATAGTCAGCATGGATTTCTGAAAAATAAGTCATGTCAGACTAACTTGATCTCGTTTTTTGACAGAATTACAAGCCTGGTAGATGAAGGGAACGCAGTGGATGTAGTCTACCTTGATTTCAGCAAGGCATTTGACAAGGTGCCCCATGATATTCTTGTAAAGAAGCTGGTAAAATGCGGTCTTGACTATGCTACCACTCAGTGGATTTGTAACTGGCTGACTGACCGGACCCAAAGGGTGCTCATCAATGGTTCCTCTTCATCCTGGAGAAGAGTGACTAGTGGGGTGCCACAGGGTTCTGTCTTGGGCCCGGTCTGATTCAACATCTTTATCAATGACTTGGAGGATGGACTCAAGGGCATCCTGATCAAATTTGCAGATGACACCAAACTGGGAGGGGTGGCTAACACCCCAGAGGACAGGATCACACTTCAAAACGACCTTGACAGATTAGAGAACTGGGCCAAAACAAACAAGATGAATTTTAACAGGGAGAAATGTAAAGTATTGCACTTGGGCAAAAAAAAATGAGAGGCACAAATACAAGATGGGTGACACCTGGCTTGAGAGCAGTACATGTGAAAAGGATCTAGGAGTCTTGGTTGACCACAAACTTGACATGAGCCAACAGTGTGACGCGGCAGCTAAAAAAGCCAATGCAATTCTGGGCTGCATCTATAGGAGTATAGCATCTAGATCAAGGGAAGTAATATTGCCACTGTATTCTGCTCTGGTCAGACCTCACTTGGAGTTCTGTGTCCAGTTCTGGGCACCACAGTTCAAGAAGGACACTGACAAACTGGAACGTGTCCAGAGGAGGGCAACCAAAATGGTCAAAGGCCTGGAAACGATGCCTTATGAGGAACGGCTAAGGGAGCTGGGCATGTTTAGCCTGGAGAAGAGGAGGTTAAGGGGTGATATGATAGCCATGTTCAAATATATAAAAGGATGTCACATAGAGGAGGGAGTGACGAGGACCAGCTCATCATCCGCAATGAAACAGTCTCACACACCAAGATGGATTGAAGGGATCTCACAGCCTCATAAGCTGTTGCCCGCATTTATTGTGTACAGCAAAGCATACAACATTGTATCAGCTAGCAGACAAAAGACAGTACGGTACATCATGCCACCCTCAGGCTATGTTACGTGGACCAATCGCTGAAATAGCATGAGCTGTTTACACGCTGTCCATGCTCCAAGCAGCTTCTTACTTGACCCTGTAAGAAACTTCCGCCCATGCCCTAACCATTTCCCTACATGCCCTCTTTTCTTATTTATTTAAGCACAATTGAATACAACTTTAATCAGCATCATACACTGAATTTGCCAAGCGTTTATATTGTGCCACATAAATCCTTCTATTCAGTCCAGTGGCTGGACGCGATCTATTCCACCATGCACTACATTGAGCAAGCAAAGAAGGCAAGCGTTGAGTGCAACAACAGAGAATTATAAATCCAACAATTAATGCAATTATAATCAACAAAGTTTTTCTTAAATTTGTTGTTTTCTGCTGCTCCAGAGAAGCGGACACGGAGCAATGGATCCAAACTACAAGAAAGAAGATTCCACCTAAACATTAGGAAGAACTTCCTGACAGTAAGAGCTGTTCGACAGTGGAATTTGCTGCCAAGGAGTGTGGTGGAGTCTCCTTCTTTGGAGGTCTTTAAGCAGAGGCTTGACAACCATATGTCAGGAGTGCTCTGATGGTGTTTCCTGCTTGGCAGGGGGTTGGACTCCATGGCCCTTGTGGTCTCTTCCAACTCTATGATTCTATGATTCTATGAAATTTTCCATTGCCTAGCAACTTGTTTAAGACTGTTTTCATGTTTCTTCTAGAATATTCCAACATTGGCCTCACTCTTCCCACCTTCCTGATTTAAGTCCAAGGAGCTTGTAGTCATAGCAGTTATTATAGGTTCATTTTCATCATTCATGATTTATGCTAAATTAAGAGAGATTTATATCGATGGAACGTTAATCCAAAAACAACTATGTGTGTTTCCTTTCTGCAGTGCTGGGTAGAATCATCATGGAATAATATACAAATCTGACGACATCTTAAGTCCTTGTGGTCAGGTGCTCCTTTGTATTCAGATCAGGCCTCAGCGCAATAATGTAGCACTTGGGGAGGAAGATGCAGCCCAGGAGCCCAGCACTGGAGGCCAACATAGAGAAGATCTGCACGGCCACCATGTACTTGCCCTTGGTGCTCAGGTAGGTGGGCACAAAAGACACCCAAACACTGCAGAAGACCAGCATGCTGAAGGTGATCAGCTTGGCTTCGTTGAAGGAGCCAGGCAGCTTCCTGGCTAGGAAAGCCACCGTGAAGCAGATGGCAGCCAGGAAGCCCAGGTAGCCGAGGGCAACATAAAACATGGCCACAGAACCTTCGTTGCATTGCAAGATGATCTCTTCCGCCTGGGAGTGCATGTCGGGCTCTGGAAATGGGGGAGAAGAGCCCAGCCAGATGGTGCAGATGAGAACTTGCACACCAGAACAGGAGATGACAATGGAGTTGGCCAGAGTCTTCCCTAGCCATCTCCTCACCCTGTTCCCTGGCCTTGTGGCCAGGAAGGCCAGCACCACCGTGATGGTCTTGGCCAAGAGAGAAGAAACAGCAATGGAGAAGATGATGCTGAAGGCCGTTTGTCGGAGAAGGCAGGTCGCTATTCTTGGTTGCCCAATGAAGAGGAAGGAGGACAAGCAGGAAAGCAGAAGGGAGACGAGCAGGATGTAGGAGAGGTCCCGGTTGTTGGCTTTGACTATTGGGGTTTCTTTGTATTTAATGAAGATTCCTAACACAATGCCTGCTGTAGAAGATAAGAAGAGGACAATGGAAGCTAAGGTGATCCCCAGATGGTCTTCATAAGCCAGGAAGGTGATAATCTTGGAGACACATCGATCTCTGTCCTTGTTTGGATGCTGATCTTCTGGGCATTTGGTGCAACGTTCTGCATCTGAGGAAGAGGAAAAGAGCGGCTTCAGCATCCCTTACATCCATGACCACCTGCCCTCAGGTAATAAGAATGTGTAAAGAGTGGCAAGCAATTCTTTGTTCCCTTTTTGCAAAGGGCAAGAATGCTTCCTCTCTTGTAATCCTTCTCACCCACCTTCTTGGTTGGACATGGTTCCTTCCGCACAAGGATCACAAGCTTAGCAGCAAACAGGCTTTCCTTCTGGAACCACCTTTGCAAATCCAGGTTGACATATTTTGCTACACCTGGAACGAGGCACGGCCTAACCATGAAGATAAGAAGGTGCATGGAGAATAAAAAAAAAATATAAGGGGGGGGGGGAGAAGATGCATTGTGGAGAAAGTGTTAGGGGTATTTGTGTGTCTGGATTTCACCCAGCAGGATCTCTTGTCCCCCTGACCTCATCCACTTTCTGCATAGAAGCACCATTCTCCAGCCCTGACCCTGAGTTCCAGCTCCGAGGGCCTTCTGACGGTTCCCTCCCTGTGAGAAGTGAGGTTACAAGGAACCAGGCAGAGGGCCTTCTCGGTGGTGGCGCCATCCCTGTGGAACAACCTCCCATAAGATGTCAGGGAAATAAATAACTAGCTGACATTTAGAAGGCAGCCTGGTACAGAGAAGTATTAAATATTTGAGGTTTTATTGTACCAATTGGCTGTTTAGATCTCTAATGTGGTTTTGCCAAACTTAGGATTCTCCCACACGCCGGGATGTAAGACTTGGGGGGTTACAAAAAACCAGCCTCCTTTGATGCTGGGGTGTGTGGAAGGTGTGGGAAGGAGAGAGAGAGAGGAAGGGAGAAGAGAAGAGAGCTGGGTGCTGCTGGCTTTCCTCCCCAGGTGGACTGAGAGGGACCTGGCTGGGAAACATAGTCTGCCTTTTCTCAGGATGCCTGGGCGCTAGCGTATTCTTGAGCCTCCAGATTCCTCTCCTCTCTGAGCTGCTGTGGCAAGAAGGAGCAGCGCTGGCAGCTGAAACTGGGTGGAAAGGACACCACTGGTCCCCCTTCTAAGGTCGTTTCGCAAAAGAGGCTCCAGGAAGAGGATGAGCAGGATCTCCTAGCCTTCTTCCTCGGTAACATCCCCTACCTTGTGAAACTTCTCAGGCCACTCAATGGCTTCTGGGTTGATGGTGAACTTGATGCCAGTAGATGCCTCTCTACTTGTACTGCCAATCTTCACTAGAGCACGAGACTCATTGGGAAACATCACCCAATTCATAATATCAAAGTCAGGCGGCAGCTCCCAATTCTCATCCAAACATATTGTGCCCCTGGAAGTATTCAAACACTGGATTTCTTGTAAGAAAAAGTGTAGCTGGAATGACAGGGAAAACAGCAGCATTTCATTGTTCCTCATTGGAGCAAGGGGCTCTCCAAAATAAGATTAATGCAAAAGACAATAAAATCACCTGCCATGGCTGAAGCCTTCCCTGTTCCCATTGGGCCCCTTCTCCCACCATCAGCACCCGCCGTGGTCTAGATGAAAACGCAGCATTTAAGGCCTGGGCTGCAGCTTGAACATTGATGTAAGTGCCATAGCTGTCTGCAGACAGGACTCTCTCAATCTCCCCTTGGGGCAAAGCCCCCCGTTCCTCCATCTCTCTGCATCTTATCCAGCCTTTTGGGGATAAAACATGCTTTGCATATGAACAGTGAAATGCTTCATCCAAAAAATGGATAAGAAGACTGGACAGGGATTCATCGTAACCACGTTTGGTGCTCCTTATTCTGGTCTTAATTGCAAAAGACAGAGAGCCATGAATGTGCTGGAAGAGTGTAGGAGGGAAAGTCAAGCCAGTGCTGATGCCCAGGAAAGCTGTTGTGATCCAGACTTTCCCACCTATTTCCTCCTCATAATCCGTACATATTTCTATTATTGATAATATTTCCACTGTATCAGTTACATAGCAAACAAATACCCCAACTTGTCTCCATCTGGAAAAAGATTCACTTGGGTTCAGCAGTGGAATTAAATCCTCTTCTGCAAATATTTTTGACAAGGCAATGCAGATGCCTCTTCTGATCATCAGAGGTGTCATAATGCTCTCAAACCTTTCTCCACCATCATGGTTTACAGCTAAGAGACCAATCCAGTTCCATCCAAAATGGAGGAGTAACTCGACGATCCCTTGGTAATGACTTTCCTCTTTGGGGAGCATCTGGTAGATGAAAGGGAACTGTGTTTTATCTTCAAGAACCTGGGCTCTGAAGCCATAACTGAGCTGGTGAGGAAAGGAAAGAGTAATTGTTTTGCTTTCAGGAAGGAGTAGATAATTAGTAATCTGAAATGATTAATATCTAACCACGGTTGTGCTGGTGGGGAGTTTTATTCCGAAACATCTGGTGGTGTCAGGAACTGTTCAGATGAGAAGAAGAGGTGGAGACCCTCAAGAGTCTTCCAGGGAGGGGGCAGAGGAAGACAGCATGGAGCCAGGTTCGTGGGGGTGGGAAAAGGACCCAGCCCAGAAGAAGAAAAGAGCTGGGGAATGTTGGGAGGTGAGGAGCAAGGGCAAGGTGGCAGATTCACCAGCCCTGAAGAGAGGCAGGAGTCAGATGCAGTGGAGACAAGATCAGAGCCAGTTGAGACTAGGTCCCATGGGAGCCTGCTAGATCTTCCTCCTTCCTCTAAAACCCGGCGTTTCACCCACATCACAGAGCGGAAAACGAGCCAGAGGCAGAAGGGGTCCCTTGGCCGCCACCGTAGGCAGCAGGAGGGGTCTGATATGCAAGCTGGGGCAAGGAGGAGGGGGCACACTGGCCAACAGCTCCAGCCGGGAGGGAACATACTTTGTGGTTCTCTTGTCTGTTTTGGTTGATACTAAGAAGTGAAGGGATAAAGATGCTCTCTGCCTGCCTGGTTCCCCTTGCCAGTCCTTTGCCTGTCAGCTCCCTCCCTGTCAGGCGGGGGCCAAGTAGGAAAAGGCTCAGCACATTCAAAAAAGAGTGTTGGATATCATTCCATTTATTATATTTCTGTGCTGCTTTTCATTCACAAAAATCACAAAGCGGCTCATGAACAGCAAAAACGTAATAGAACATCACAAATGCAACATAATTAATATAGAATAATTTACAAATCATCAGTAAAACAAGTACGTTCTATAAGACACTCTTAACAAAACAACAGTACAATTTCAACAAAAGTAACATTATATGATTAACAAAATACCGCAGTATGTATAATCTATGGAACAATATTAATACCCTTAACAAACCAGCAACCAGAAATGAACCGAGCACTCTTGAATTCATGCACCCAGTCTCCCCACCGCAGGACTCATGATCTTTCTCTCGATTCAGTTCACTAAAAGACACATGCAGATAATGTCCATGGCTGTAGCTCAGGGCTGGAAGGTGGGGCAAGGCAGGTGGGAGAAGCCTTGGCCTGATGACCAGCACATAGCTCAGGGTTTCCCCCCTTAACGCCCCCCAGGAGAAAGTAGAGTTTCCTCCTGTGTCCCTCCCTGCCCTCTGTCCCATTCATACCTGTGGGATTTTGTAGATGCCTGACATGGTGGAAATCTCCTTTGAGATGTCAGAATCACTCCTTCCAAGAACAGCCAGAAGGGGATTCTCTTCTCCGCAGCGATAATTGGGAATATTTCTTCCGCTGCCTGCAAGCAGCTCTAGCATGGCATCTGAAGTTATCCTGGCAACAAAATAGTTCTCATAGAGGTTGTAGCCAAGGGTGGTGTTGGGTAAGAGCCTGAGATCCCGGTTGATCTCCTGCATGGTGAACAGGAAGGCGAAGATGTTCCAGTAGAACTTAGATGCGTCGCTGCAATGAATGGACCAATTTAAAAGACTGAAACCCTCTTCACAGGTGAATGATAACAAAATATTATCCACAAAGATTAGTCTCTGTTAAATTATCTTATTGCATTTATATCCATTCATTTTCTACCCATTATACAATACAGTTTTGAAGTTTTGTTCTCCAATCCAGGAGTGTAGAGGTACTCCGGACAATAAAACAGAGTAAGAAAATGAATCTCCCTCCCCCCAAATTTGTGAAATAGTGGGAAGTTGCTGCAAATGTTTTGCCTCTGCTTTTGCCTCAGGGGTTTGGCTCCTTCAAAGGGGGGCTGTACACATTCCCCAGCTCTTATTCAGAAGGAAAATGGGGGTCAAGTAGGGGGGTGTTTTGTCCAGGGTGACCAGTGGGTTAGTTAGGAGCAATTTGAGTCCAGGACCTCAAAACATCTTTACTTAGAAGGAGGATGAGAGAGGAGGAACAGAAGAATTGCTCATGTTTAAGAGATCTGACTCCATAGCATGGCAGTCTCCTGGCTTTTATTGTTTTATTTCCTCCTTTGTAGAAAGCATACCTTTCTCTCTCTCCAGCCAACAAACGTCACCCAGAGGATCTTAACATTTCATTCTCAAAACTGCTGCATCCCTTAAAAGCAATTCTGACTAGGCAGTTTATAAATTTTACAAACAGAATAGTAATAAATCAAATCTTGGCACCTTGGAAACTGCCTGAGTCTCATGCCAGCCTCACCTCCTTCCTGCAGGTGGGAAACTTCAGGGGATCCCTTTGATCCCTGACCAGATTCTCTTGCATTCTTGTGTCACCAACCTCCAAAAGCAACCCAGTAGCATGAGAATGAGAGTGTTTTACTTGGGAAGATGCAAGGAACTGGGAGAGGCTTTGGGAGAAATCTTTTCCTGGACTCCAACTCCCATCATCCCCAACCATCAAGGCCAAGGGTCAGGCAGGCAAGAGGGGGTTGTAATCCAGTGATCTCTGGAGGACCCCAGACTCCACAATCTTGAGAAAGGGGCTCTCTCCTTCAGAGATAGGGACCAGGGGCCCTTAAGGACTTTGACATCCCTCTGTAAAGAATTACTTACTCCACAATCCTGGTGAAGGGTGTCTGGGAAAAGACATAGGGATCATATTCTCGAAAATATTTTGGAGATATGATCCCACCAATGAGAAAGTCTCCAGGCCGGAAGTAATTGTGAGCATCAGTTTGATCTCTGATCAGATTCAAGGGGCATTTTGCCTTCTGCTTCACACAGACTCCTTGGGAGCAAATTAGCAGCAGGAGCAGCAGGGCTCTCATCCTGGCTCTGCCTCCTTCACATCTGCTACGTGTGGCTCCTCTTCCTTCCTGACCCAGCCAAGCAGGAGAATCACAAGACTCTTGCAAGACCAAAGCTGCAGTGGCTTTCCTGGGGTGGGGTGGGGGGCTCAGCTCTGGCTTCCCTCTCCCCCCCAGCCCTTCACCTGCTCCAGTCTTCACTCAGTCTGTCTCCAACACAGGAAATACTATCTGCAAGAACTTTTTCTTTTTCACTCACGGTACAATTTATAATGCCATGCTGTTGGTGCTTCTGATGCAACCTCCAGAAATATCTCTTGAGCTTTTAGAAGATGAAATCATTATGATTTTGTTAATTATAAGTGGAAGAAATCTCACCTAGATAACTTTCTGGCGTCTTGAATCCTCAAGCGGCAACTGCAGAGCTGGAGGAAAACATGTTTGCAATGCTGCTCTAACATTTGCCATAAATCAATAGGGGTGGGCAAGTTTGGCCTGAAATTTGTGCACAGGACCTCCGGAGAGAGACCTGCACCTGGATCCGACCAAAGGCCCAACTAGTCCAACACCCTGTAGCTCACAGTGGGAAACTAGAGAAGCAGGACCGAAGGGTCCCAAGGGAGCTGCTCACACCTTCTCAAAGAATTGGGGTGCTGAAAGCTTGAAAAGGCTACGAGGCTCCAAAGTCCTGCTCTGCCTCCACAGGGGAGAGGGCGGTTGTGCTCAGGTCCAGCCAGGGCTTTCGATGGAGACATTGGGTTGTCCACTGTGAGAACAGGATGAGGAATGGCAATGAGCCATTGGCCTAAATGAGCCATTGGACTCCTCCATCAGAAGCACTGTAAAGCATAATGCCCTGTGAACTTTCCTTCTAAAATT
The DNA here is from genome assembly GCF_965153285.1 of Podarcis tiliguerta. Lineage (NCBI taxonomy): Eukaryota > Metazoa > Chordata > Lepidosauria > Squamata > Lacertidae > Podarcis > Podarcis tiliguerta. The sequence continues at coordinate 59,719,365 of NC_139545.1, read as the reverse complement.
TGGCTGCCCAGATAAATTAGTGAACATCATTCGGCTCCTCTGTTATAATGACAGGAACAATAGCAGAAAACAATGGCTCTCAAAGTGAACCATTCACAGTGGGATCGGGTTGTGCTATTGCCCCAGCTCTATTCATTATTTTCATTTCTATGATCCTACACTTTATTGATCCTACCCCAGCAGAGTAGAAATCATATATGGAACAGATGGAAAGCTCTTCAATCTGAGCAGGCTGAAAGCAAAGAGTGAAGTTACCATAACTTCTGTCCTAGAGCTTCAGGATGCGGAGGACAAGTCGGTGTTTGCACGCTCAGAGGATGACCTCCAAACGATCCTAAATATCTTTGCAGAAGTTTACAAAAAGCTTGGCCTATCGCTCAACATAAAAAAAATCAAATGTTGCACAAACCAATACAAAATATCCCCTCTGCAGCGCCACAAATACAACTCAATGGTGTAATGTTGGAAAATGTCGATCACTTCTCCCACCTGGGCAGATACCTTTCCACAAGGGCCAACACTGATGCCAAAACCCAGCATCACCTGAACTCTGCGAGTGCGGCTTTCTCCCGATTGAAGTGCAGAGTGTTTGAGGACCAGGACATCCGCAGGGAAACCAAATGCTTGTTTACAAAGCTATTGTACTACCACCCTTGCTTTCTGCTTGTGAAACATGGACCACTTATAAATGCCATCTCCAACTCCTTGAAAGATTCCATCATCGGTGTCTTTGAAAATGTTACACATCACTTGGGAAGACAGTGTACTGGAAGAAGCAAAGATCACCAGTGTCGAAGCAATGATTCTTCAACATCAACTTTGTTGGACTGGTCATGTTGTTCGGATGCCTGATTTTCATCTTTCAAAGCGACTACTCTATTTCAAACTTAAAAATGGAAAGCATAATGCTGGTGGTTAACAATAAAGGCTTAAAGACTGTCTCAAGGCAAATCTAAAAAAAAATGTAGTATAAACACCGACAACTGGGAAACACTGGGCTGCAAGTACTATGACCAAAGGTGTCATAGGTGTCGTGGGTTTTGAAGACGCTCGAATTCAGGCCGAAAGACAGAAATGTGCTAAGAGGAACACATGCTTGGCAAATCCACGTGATCCACTCCTGCCCGGAAACCTGTGTTCCCACTGTGGAAGGACATGTGGATCCAGAATTGGCCTCCGCAGTCACTTACTGTTACAAGCATGTTCATGGAAGACCATCTTACTCATCTATGAGGGATTGCCAAAGAAGAAGAAGAAAGATCAGACTCATCATAGCCTGTTGGGAAACCCAGCTCCTTAGTGGAATGTGACCCAGGCTGAACAGATAAACTGCCAACCAAGTTTGAATGTTAAAGGGACATGTAAATTAGAACTGACATATGTCTGAAATTTCTCAGACATATCCAGAATTGGCATTCAGAAACAGAGTGCGGGTGGAAATTGCTAAAATGTCCAGGAAAATACAAACATATGGCAACCCTCACTGTGAGAAGCCAAGTAACAGGGAACCAGGCAGAGGGCCTTCTTGGTGGTGTCACCCGCCCTTTGGAACGCCCTCCCACCAGATGTCAAAAAGAAAAACTACCAGACCATTAGAAGACATCTGAAGGCAGCTCTGTTTAGGGAAGCTTTTAATGTTTAACAGGCCACTGTATTTTAATATTTTGTTGGAAGCCGCCCAGAGTGACTGGGGAAACCCAGCCAGATGGGTGGGGTATAAATAATAAATTATTAATATTATTATTACAACCCAGTTGCCCAGAGTCCTGTGGCCCCCCGAGACCTGGAGGGATTACATACCTCCAACATTTCTCCAGTGGAAATAGGGAAACCCAGCCAGATGGGCAGGGTATAAATAATAACAATAAAGTATGGGCGGCTCCCAACAGAATATTAAAAGCACAATAAAACATCAAACATTATCCCTAATGATCATTTTACTATTTATACCCCAGCCATCTTATTGGGTTTCCCCAGCCACTCTGGGTGGCTCAGGGGGTCAGATAACTCCATCCCCTCCAACATTTCTGCAATGAAAATAGGGACGTCTAAGGGAAAGTGGGACATTCCGGGATCAAATAAGAAACTGGGATGGCTTCTCTATATCAGGGACATCCCTGGAAAATGGGGACACTGGGAGGGTCTGGGATGAGGAGCGGGAGCGACTTCTCCTGCTGAACTACCACCTGAGTGGGAGGAACAGAGAAAGGGCTTCTGGGACCCCGAGTTCGAAGGGGAGTATCCAGCCTTGTCTTTCCCCTACACCTGAAGGTTGGGGGTCGGGGTCTAGCCAGGGCTTCTGCCCGGGTGAAGCCTCCCCAGGGGGCCCACTGAGGCTCCCAGCCTGGAAAGCCCGGCTGCATGGCTCTTCCCACTGAAGACGGGATCCCCTGTGGGTTTGCTGCTGTGCGGGAGAAAGAAATTCTGGAGGGGAACGGAGGAAGAGAATCCGCTGGACTACCAGGCACGTCCAGATCCCAATAGACTGTGATCTACTCACAGTATAAAAAAAACTGGCAGTGATCTACCCATTGTAAAACAAACAAACAAACAAAAAACTGACAGTGACCTACCCATTGAAAAAAATCTGGCAGTGATCTACCCATTGTAATAAAAAAAACTGGCAGTGAACTATGCATCGTAAAACCGAACAAAAACAAAACAAAAAACAAAACAAAACAAAACTGGCAGTGTTTTACCCATTGTTAAAAAAAATACTGGGAGTGATCTACCCATTGTAAAACAAACAAACAAACAAACAAACTGGCAGTGATCTACCTTTTTTTTGGAAGCGAAAGTTGTTGGGCTTTTTTTTGGAAAGGCAAAGTTGTAGAGCTTTTTAAAGGAAGCCAGAGTTGTTGAGATAATTTTCGGAAACTGAAGTTGTTGAGCTTTTTTTTTTTTTAATAAAACATTTTTTAAAAAAGATCGCTGAGGGGCCAGAGATCGTCCTGGATCTACCAGGAGTACCCCGAGATCTACCAGTAGATCGCACTCTGCCTGTTGGACATGCCTGATCCTTGGGGTCCCTTCCAGCTCTGCCGTTCTCTGATCCCTTTCAGGAGCTCAGCTTGAGTCCTCTCACAGGCTCTGTGATCCACCCGCAGCAGAGCCTTTTCCCTGCCCCAGGCAGATCCCTGGCCAGCCTCCGGCTTCAGACTCACAAAAAGCATTTCTACAAAACTATCATTGAGTAATCAGACAAAAACAAAACTTGTGAAGCTTACTTGGGAGCAAATTTACACGCCAAAACTCCTTGAAAGGGTTTGCACAGAACAAAGAGTAATGGGTGGCAAAAAGCCTGAGAGAGGGGGGAAACCATTTTAAAAGGAGACCAGAAGGTCTTGGCTAATCTGAGGGAAATGCCGTCTTTTAAGGACCCCGTGACCAAATAAACCCATTTGAAACCTGACCTCAGATAGACTATTGCTGCCCCTGGAAGTTCTCCTTTGGAGTGTGTATGGGCGCAAAGACGCACCCAGGGGTGCCCATCTGGGCCTTGGACCCCGGGGACAGAAAGCCCCCTTTCGGCCCTGGCTTGCCTTGTCTCTGGTGGGACAAAGGAAGCTGGTCTGGGGGGTTAAACTCCCCTGAGGGAACCCTCTGCCTCTGATGAGAAAAAAGCCCCATTATTATTATTATTATTATTATTATTATTATTATTATTATTATCATCCCTCTTAGGCCTCAGAGAGGGCCTTTCCCTCCTCGCTGCCTCTTCTGGTGCAGAACATGGAGGACCCCCCCCAGGCCTGGCATCTCCAAGGGTCTCGGCCTCCTCCATTGTGCCAACATGGCGAGGAGAGAGGTGCCCCCTGAGGCAAAGCCACCCTGGGCGCAGATGCCGAGGGAGGGTGGCCAGGCGACCAGACACCCCAGGAGCGCTGGCACCCAAAGGTGCCGCCATCATTCAGCCGGGAGGAGAGAGCACAGAGGAGCCACGAGGCCCGCAGGGGCCGCCATCACATCTCTAGAAGAAACAAAATGGCGTTTCCCGCCTTTTTCGGAAAAGGGCGGGAAAGGCCTCCTCCTGGCCCTGCCGCCTCCCTGGACTCCTCCTGGGCTGGCCTGGCCATGGGGGGAATCCAGCTGCCCCCCAAAATGGAGGGGAAAGAGAAACAGGGAGGGAAGGAAGGAGAAATGAAGGAGAAGCTGGGAGGAAGGGAGCAGCCAAGAGGGAAACTCAAGGAGAAAACTCCCTCAGGAAACCGGGCGAAGGAGAGGCCCAGGCTCAGGGGAGTGTTAGAATTCCTGCTCCATGTTTGCAGTCATGGGATTGTGGTCTTTCACATGATATTATATGTTTTGACTCCACAGAGTGGGAAGCGACAGAGACAGGATGTTTGTGTTCCTGTGTTCCGTGAAGTGGACTGTTGTCCTTTGATGCTAGAGAGAGAGGGAGCCATGTTGCAGTGCTCCCTGTGTGTTCATATGTAGATAAAGTAGATTAGCCAAAATGCTGAGTTGTTGAGGTCTGTCATGCGCATGATGTGCAAACTCTGCGGATCCCTGAGTGTGCCGATGTCTGTTGGCATCGGTTGCTGTGATGTTCAGGCAGAAGAAAGCTTATGAAGCTCCCGAATGATCGACCAGGAGGGAGGGAACATGCCAGTCAGGCAGGTGTCTCTGCCAGGGTCCTACTCGAGTGTAGGCTGAACTCCTGACAGGGAGCTCCTCACCAAACTGGCCCCCCAGGAAGGCTTTCTCCTTCTCAGACAGAGACACGAAGACCCCGCCATCCCGGGCTGCAGGTGGGAGAGCCTGCCTGCCCCCCTCAGGAAAAGCGGACACCTGGCATTGGACCGGGCAAATCTTTCGGAGACAACATTGGCGGGATCTCTTAGAGTTGGAGATGGCATTCAGAAGGGGTCCACGTTTCACAAGCAGACACTCAGGTTGGTAGTAGAATAGCTTGGTAAAGGTGCGTTGCGGTTTCCCTGCAAATGTCCTCAAACGCTCTGCGCTTCAGTCAGGGCCGGATTGAGGCTGGATGCGGCCCTCAGGAGCTCCTGAAGGGAAGGGGGCCCTTTTTATGTCCAGCTGTCCTTTGCCCACAACAAATTGCCGCTGTTTTTTTGTGTTGAATAGATGCTAGATGGTCATTGATGGACCTAATGCATGGGGAGGCGACCTAAGGCCCAGGGGCCGGATCCGGCCCAATTGCCTTCTCAGTCCAGCCTGCAGACAGTCCAGGAATCAGTGTGTTTTTACATGAGTAGAATGTTTCCTTTTATTGAAAATGCATCTCTTGGTTATTTGTGGGGCATAGGAATTCGTTCATTCCCCACCCAAAAAAAATATTGTCCGGCCCCCCACAAGGTCTGAGGGACAGTGGACCGGCCCCCTGCTGAAAAAGTTTGCTGACCCCTGGCCTAATGGGTATCTAAAGCACATCACAAAACATGTATTTTATCAAAATCATTGTTGAACTGAAATACAACTAAGAAGTATATTAAGAGTGACATACAATTAAGAAGAACTATATTAAGAGTCAAATATTATGAAGCTCTAACTTAAAATGATTTTTTTATTCATAACAAACTTAATAATGCAAACACATTGGCATTTGGCAATAACAAAAGTTCCTTTAGAAACACCATTTACAAAGACTCATCATCTAGTCTTTAGAACAGGCATCTCTAATCTTCGGCCCTCCAGATGTTTTGGACTCCAGTTCCCATCATCCCTGACGACTGGTCCTGTTAGCTAGGGATCATGGGAGTTGTAGGCCAAAACATCTGGAGGGCCGCAGGTTGGGGATGCCTGCTCTAGAAATTTGCTATATCATGAAACAATCATATGATGCAAACTACTAATAATTATAAAGAGCAGAATGTAGGCACCCTATATCTAGAAAGGAGCAAACCAGTGATATTTTAGGGAGCAGGCGGAGCCCATTACTTACCGTATTTTTTGCTCTATAAGACTCACTTTTTCCCCTCCTAAAAAGTAAGGGGAAATGTGTGTGCATCTTATGGAGTGAATGCAGGCTGCGCAGCTATCCCAGAAGCCAGAACAGCAAGAGGGATCGCTGCTTTCACTGTGCAGCGATCCCTCTTGCTGTTCTGGCTTCTGGGATTCAAATTAATTTTTTTCTTGTTTTCCTCTTCCAAAAACTAGGTGTGTCTTATGGTCTGGTGCGTCTTACAGAGTGAAAAATACGGTACATCATAGGAGCCTACACAACACCCAACACTGTTGCTGTATGTAGGTTTTATTACATTTGTTTTTTATCTTATATTTTGGAAATGTACATCCAGGTTTTTTCCTTTAAATTTTCTGAGTGGGGCCCTAAGCTATAGCTTGTTTATCTTATATGTAAATCCAGCACTGACTTCAATCGGGAGAAAGCTGCATTCGCAGAGCTCAGGTGGTGCTGGATTTCATAGAATCATAGAATCATAGAATCATAGAATCATAGAGTTGGAAGAGACCACAAGGGTCATCGAGTCCAACCCCCTGCCAAGCAGGAAACACCATCAGAGCACTCCTGACATATGGTTGTCAAGCCTCTGCTTAAAGACCTCCAAAGAAGGAGACTCCACCACACTCCTTGGCAGCAAATTCCACTGTCGAACAGCTCTTACTGTCAGGAAGTTCTTCCTAATGTTTAGGTGGAATCTTCTTTCTTGTAGTTTGTATCCATTGCTCCGTGTCCGCTTCTCTGGAGCAGCAGAAAACAACCTTTCTCCCTCCTCTATGTGACATCCTTTAATATATTTGAACATGGCTATCATATCACCCCTTAACCTCCTCTTCTCCAGGCTAAACATGCCCAGCTCCCTTAGCCGATCCTCATAAGGCATTGTTTCCAGGCCTTTGACCATTTTGGTTGCCCTCCTCTGTACACGTTCTAGTTTGTCAGTGTCCTTCTTGAACTGTGGTGCCCAGAACTGGACACAGTACTCCAGGTGAGGTCTGACCAGAGCAGAATACAGTGGCACTATAACTTCCCTTGATCTAGATGCTATACTCCTATTGATTTCAGCCTCAATGTCGGCCATTGTGAGAAGATAGCTGCCCAGGTAGGAGAAGTGATCAACATTTCCCAACGTTACACCATTGAGTTGGATTTGTGGTGGTGCAGAGGTGTTATTTTGTACTTGTTGGTGCAGCACTTTGGTTTTTTGGATGTTGAGTGATAGGCCAAGCTTTTCATAAGCTTCGGCAAATATATTTAGGATGGTTTGGAGGTCATCCTCTGAGCGTGCGCACACTACGTTGTCCTCCACATCCTGAAGCTCTAGGACGGAAGTTACTTTACTTTCTGCCTGCTCAGATTGAAGAGCTTTCCATCTGTTCCGCATATGATTTCTACTCCAGTGGGGAGGTTCTCTTCGACAAAGTGTAGGATCCTGGCAATGAAAATAGTAAATACAGTTGGGGCGATAACACAACCCTGTTTAACACCTGATCCCACTTTGAATGGTTCACTTTGAGAGCCATTGTTATCTGCGATTGTTGCTGTCATGTTATCATGGAGAAGCCGAATGATGTCCACAATTTATCTGGGCAGCCAATTTTCAGAAGGACAGTCCACAGGGCATTACGATTTACAATGTCAAAAGCCTTAGTCAGGTCAATAAATGCCATATACAGGGGTTGGTTTTGCTCTCTGCATTTTTCTTGAAGCTGTTGAGCAGTAAAAATCATGTCCACTGTCCCCCTAGAAGGCCGAAAACCATTTTGGGGTTCAGCAAGGCTTGCCTCGGGTATTGTTAGGAGACTATTTGCTAAGATCCTTGCAAGAATTTTGCTGGCCACAGCTAATAGAGAGATGCCTTGATAGTTTCCGCAATCACTTCTGTCACCTTTTTAAAAGAGATTGATAATTTTGGCATCCCTGAAATCTGCTGGGATCTTCTCTCTTCCAGATTTTTTTGATGAGCTTGTGAAGTTATTGTGTAAATTCAATTCCACCCACTTTGAAGACCTCAGCAGGTATCCCATCAGGTCCACTGGCTTTGTTGTTTTGCATTTGGTTAATAGCTGTGCACAACTCTCCCAGATTTGGAGATACTGCAAGCTCATCTCTAACTTGTTTTTGAGGAATTTGTGAGAGGACCTCAGCAGCTGCGTGGGAATTGCAGTTACAGAGATGTTGGTAATGTTCTTTCCAGCGCAGAGCAATAGCTTCTTTATCTTTATCCCAGGAGTAATAAATGATGCAAATATATAGAGCACATCTTCTCATGCCATTTCTGCATCCCAAAAAGAGCACAATAAGTTTGCGGGAATATCTGCAACATATTGTTCCTCATTAGTGGTCAGAATACGAGTTATTGGTTTGTGAATTGGCTTAAAGAGAAACCAAGGGGGAACAGGACAGAGCAGAGTTAGCGTATCAGTCAGAGTCCTTGTCCCTCTTCCGTTACCAAGGGAAGCATAGAAAGTGTGGGTCTGTGGATGGACAAGGGAGGGGCTGTTCAAAGCAAAGGTCATTGTTGGTCTTTGGATTCAAATGTAGATCCACCAGATTGAGCCCAATGCTGCTGGTGGGGCTAGCAGGTGGGAGTTCTGGAGACTTATTTCTTCTCTCACCCTGCTGTAAAGTGTATGCACTTAGTTATGCCAAAATCTCAAGGGGGGGTGGGGGGAGTGCCAGTGCCAACAGGCTCCTCCTACCCTTTAATGAGGCTTTATTTTTTCCACGCTTGAGGCTTTGTGTTATTGCTTATTAAATTTGTATACCGCACTTCATCCGAAGATCGCAGGGCATAACATAACATAAAAATATGAAACAAGAACACAAAATCATAAGAAAACCAGACCCCTAACCCCCCCTCCCACAAACACAGGTGACAGCAAAAGTTGCAAGGTTTTTAGCTGGGGCAGTTAGAATAAGATCCACTATTTGACTGTTGATTCAAAACCCTAAAATGTATTTTATATAATCAACTTTTTATTTTTATTTCTATTCTTTGTATGTCGTATTGTTGTTTTATTGCTATGGCCGATGGCTGATGCAAATGAAGATTCATTCATTCATTCATTCACTCATTCATTCAGCCTCATTCCTCCCCTCCCACAAACACATTAAAGAGGCCAGAGAAAGTAAATCAGCCAAGGCCTGGTTAGAGAGGAACATTATTGTTGTGGAGGTGGGGTTTGTGCGAACAAAACCAATCTCCTGGCAAACTGGGAATATCCCCTCGCCCAACCAAGTTTAGGGTGTCCCACACCTTTCCTTAGCGGTTTCTTTTTCGAGAAAAATAAGTGACTCACACAGATGTAAGCTAATCTTTAAAATAAAGAAAGCTGTAACAATATAGTCGAAACAAACAAACAAAAAATCCTTCCAGTAGCACCTTAGAGACCAAGTAAGTTTGTTACTGGTATGAGCTTTTGTGTGCATGCACACTTCTTTAGATCGTATTTTTCGCTCTATAGGACGCACTTTTTCCCCTCCAAAAATGAAGGGGAAATGTGCGTGCATCCTATGGAGCGAATGCAGGGAGGAGGCAGGCAGGAAAAGCCCCCAAAAGCCGCACACAAGCTCCGCGCGGCTCTTGTGGGCTTTTCCTCAGGAGAGAGAAGGGACTGACGCAGCCAGTCAGTCCCTTCTCCCTCCTCGTAGAAAAGCCCACAGGAGCCGTGCGCTCCTTAAAGGGTGCACGGCTCCTGTGGGCTTTTGCAGAAGGTGGGGGAATTGCCATACTTGCGCGCAGTCTTTCCCGGCCGGAGAGGCTATGCGCGGCTAAAGAAGACATAGCCCCGTTCAGCCTCTCCCGACTGGAGAGGTGGCGCGCGGCTATGGCAGCAGCCTCTTTAGCCGCGCCCCACCTCTCCAGCCTTTCGACCTGCTCGGGGAGCGGCGGGGGAGATTGTTTTTTTCTTGTTCTCCCCCTCTAAAATAAGGTGCGTCCTATGGTCCGGTGCATCCTACAGAGCGAAAAATACGGTACCCTCTCCTGATATTCTTCAGGTATCTGAAGAAGTGTGCAAGCACACGAAAGCTCATACCAAGAACAAACTGAGTTGGTCTCTAAGGTGCTACTGGAAGGAATTTTTTTATTTTGTCTTGACTACGGCAGACCATCACAGCTATCTACCTGTAACTGTAACAATATGGCATACAGAGAGAAACTAAATACAGCAGGAGGCAAGTCTGAGGCAAGAAGCAAGCGGCTGTTGGTCCCTCTCAATGGACATTTTTAAGGGAACAGACCCTGAAGGGAGAGGCTGATCCTGGAGCAAAACACGCAAGCCCCGCCCACCAGGGATCTTCCGGATCCCCAAGTGCAGGAAAATTGTTGTCTGCCAGAGGAATATCAGAGATCCCAGGTGCCCTTTCCAGCAAGCGAGAACCATCCGTTGTCCTCTCCTTAACTCCCCCAAAGAAAAAGTAGAGTTTCCTGCTGTGTCCCTCCATGGCCTCTGTCCAGTTCATACCATTTTGTAGATGCCTGACATGGTGGAAATCTCCTCTGAGATGTCAGAATCACTCCTTCCAGCCAGAGGAGGATTCTGTTCTCCACAGTGATAACTGGGAATGTTCCTTCCACTGCCTGCAGGCAGCTCTCTGTAAACAAACAATAACCGTCCATAAAAATGGCAAAAGTAGTTCTTTCCCAAATAGGTTTAATCTTAATTGCAAACGCAGTAATAAAGAGTCCACTTGTTGTTTTAAATTATTTTTATTAATTTTCCAAATTAATACAAATCAAACCACATTAAATTAATACAATTTCTTAAAATCAGGTTTCCGGCTCCTGTTCCAAACATATGATCATCATCATTTCCTCACATTGCCGCATCATTTCTTATTTAGAGTCGCGTTGAAATCCTTCACTTGCCGTTACACCATTCTTCCAGCTGGCTGCTTTTCCCACCATCTTATAAATGCCCAATGCATTTCGCATGTATAGTCCTTGATGTACACTGTTGTTCCAGACCTGGACTGCTGGGAGAGATCATTACGATCTTCCATTGCTCAGTTCTTTGCAGTGTTTATCTGGATGGCACAAGGTCACATTCCATTCCTTCTGCTGTTTACTGACTAGGGTATGAGCTGCAGCCATAAATAACTCACAGAATGCATATCCATACTCCGCCATTAAAATTCCTCTCTGGAGTTCTTCCTCGGCACACAGTTAAAGACAATATCTTTTCTCAAATTCAGCCTCTTTGCCAGATACATTCAGCAGCAGGTCCTTCCTTTTTTCAGTGCACCAACAGCATTCCTAGTCTAGTCCAGGAATAATTTTAAATAAAGTCCATTCAGCCTTGGTCAAGGGGGGAGAGCATAGTAAAACCTTGTTCAATTCCTTGTTGAGCATAAATCAAAAGCCTCCCTCCTCTTTTCCGAAGTGGCAAACAGAAAAACATAACAGTGGCTACACACGTCTCTTTCATTTTGAGGGGAGGACATGAAGAAAGGAGAGCATTTGAAAATCACAAAAGAGCACAAAGCAACTTGTGTCCCCCCCCCTTCCTTTCCTGGCTGCTTTTAGTGTTCTCAAGCTTCAAAGAAAACATTCAGATGCCTTCAAAGAGCCAAGCCCAGTTCTTTTGGCAGCTGACTGATTGTATCAGAATAGCACTGAATTAACAAGTAGAATAAGGAAAATTAAAAATACATTGAGAAAGCATAATTAAGACATACATTTGTAGTAAATAATATACAAGACAGTATGTAAACTGCTATTCCCAATCAAATGAAAACAACATAATATTAACCACAAAAATTAGTATTTCTTTAATTATCTTATTGCATTTACGTCCAATCCTTTTCTGTCAATTACACAATAAAGATTGGGAGATTCATGCTCCGATACAGGAGTATAAATGAACACAGTCTCTATCCAGAGAATAAAACAGTAAAAAATGAATCTCCCACCCTCAAAGTTTCTGAAATGTTTTGCCTTTGCTTTTGGCTCAGTGGTTTGGCTACTTCAATCCAATGCCATCTTAAGTCCTTGTGGTCAGGTGCTCCTTTGTATTCAGATCAGGCCTCAGCACAATAACGTAGCACTTGGGGAGGAAGATGCAGCCCAGGAGCCCAGCACTGGAGGCCAACATAGAGAAGATCTGCACGGCCACCATGTACTTGCCCTTGGTGCTCAGGTAGGTGGGCACAAAGGACACCCAAACACTGCAGAAGACTAGCATGCTGAAGGTGATCAGCTTGGCTTCGTTGAAGGACCCAGGCAGCTTCCTGGCTAGGAACGCCACCGTGAAGCAGATGGCAGCCAGGAAGCCCAGGTAGCCGAGGGCAACATAAAACATGGCCACAGAGCCTTCGTTGCATTGCAAGATGATCTCTTCCGCCTGGGAGTACATGTCAGGCTCTGGAAATGGGGGAGAAGAGCCCAACCAGATGGTGCAGATGAGAACTTGCACACCAGAACAGGAGCTGACAATGGAGTTGGCCAGACTCTTCCCTAGCCATCTCCTCACCCTGTTCCCTGGCCTTGTGGCCAGGAAGGCCAGCACCACCGTGATGGTCTTGGCCAAGAGAGAAGAAACAGCAACGGAGAAGATGATGCTGAAGGCCGTTTGTCGGAGAAGGCAGGTCGCTATTCTTGGTTGCCCCATGAAGAGGAAGGAGGACAAACAGGAAAGCAGAAGGGAGGCGAGCAGGATGTAGGAGAGGTCCCGGTTGTTGGCTTTGACTATTGGGGTTTCTTTGTATTTAATGAAGATTCCTAGCACAATGCCTGCTGTAGAAGATAAGAAGAGGACAATGGAAGCTAAGGTGATCCCCAGATGGTCTTCATAAGCCAGGAAAGTGATAATCTTGGAGACACATTGATCTCTGTCCTTGTTTGGATGCTGATCTTCTGGGCATTTGGTGCAACATTCTGCATCTGAGGAAGAGGAAAAGAGCGGCTTCAGCATCCCTTACATCCATGACCACCTGTGCTCAGGTAATAATGTGTAGAGTGGCAAGCAATTCTTTGTTCCTTTTTTGCAAAGGGCAAGAATGCTTTCTCTCTTGTAATCCTTCTCACCCACCTTCTTGGTTGGACATGGTTCCTTCCGCACAAGGATCACAAGCATAGCAGCAAACAGGCTTTCCTTCTAGAGCCACCTTTGCAAATCCAGGTTGACATATTTTGCTACACCTGGAACGAGGCACGGCCTAACATTGAAGATAAGAGGAGAATCAATAAAAATGATAGGGCAAGGGGAGAAGGTGAATTTTGACAGTTTGGAAATGACCTAAGAGGATCTCTTGTCCCCTGAGCCTGTCCACTTTTTGCATAGAAGCATCTCTTTGTTTGTTTGTTCATGCAAGTTTTATATCACACATTTATATACAATTCAGAATGTTGGTGCTGATCTTTAAAGCCCTAAATGAACTTGGCCCTGTACGCTTGAAGGTGTGTCTCCTTCCCCTTTATCCAGCCCTGACCCTGAGGTCCAGCTCCAAGGGCCTTCTGGCGGTTCCCTACCTGTGAGAAGTGAGGTTACAGGGAACCAAGCAGTGGTTTTCTCAGTGGTGGCACACTCTCTGTGCAACAACCTCCCATCAGATATCAAGGAAATAAACAACTAGCTGACTTTTAGAAGGCAGTCCTATACAGAGAAATATTAATTTTTTGAGGTTTTATTGTGCGTTTTTGGGAGGAATTAGCTGCTGCTCTTATACAAATTGGCTGTTCAGGTCCTTAATGTGGTTTTGCCAAACTTTAGGATTTGGGTAATCTCCCACATGCCAAATCACAGGGTGCACACGCCTGGGTGTAAGATCTGGGGTTTAGAGAAAACCAGCCACCAGCCTATTTCGGGGGGACCAAACAGGAGAGAGAGAGAGAGAAAGAGAAAGAGAGAAAGAGAGAAAGAAAGAGGACTGGATGCTGCTGGCTTTCCTCCCCAGGTGGACTGAGAGGACCTGACTAGGAAACATAGTCTGCCTTTTCTCAGGATGCCTGGGCGCTAGCGCATTCTTGAGCCTCCAGATTCCTCTCCCCTCTCAGCTGCTGTGGCAAGAAGGAGCAGCGCTGGCAGCTGAAACTGGGTGGAAAGGACACCACTGGTCCCCCTTCTAAGGTCATTTGGCAAAAGAGGCTCCAGGAAGAGGATGAGCAGGATCTCCTAGCCTTCTTCCTGGGTAACATCCCCTACCTTGTGAAACTTCTCAGGCCACTCAATGGCTTCTGGGTTGATGGTGAACTTGATGCCAGTAGATGCCTCTCTCCTTATACTGCCAATCTTTACTAGAGCACGAGACCTATTGGGAAACATCACCCAATTCATGATATCAAAGTCAGGAGGCAGCTCCCAATTCTCATCCAAACATATTGTGCCCCTGGAAGTATTCAAACACTGGATTTCTTGTAAGAAAAGGTGGAGCTGGAATGACAGGGAAAACAGCAGTATTTCATTGTTCCTCATTGGAGCAAGTGGGTCTCCAAAATAACATTAATACAAATAATAAATAAGATCAATACAAACGACAATACAATCATTTTTCAGTTCAACACTCCCACTTTCTCAAGGAAGATACTGTTAGCTCTTAAGAAGAGGAAGAGTTGGAAGGCAGCCAGAGTGTTGCTAGGCAATCAGCAGATAAGTAGAGGTCTGAGACTGTGTTAAGTGAAAGTGGGGAGGGCGAAGGCCAGCCTTTCAGTCCCCATTCTAGGAGACTGGATAAAATCAGAGGGCAACGAGAGGGCAAGAGGGGAAAGGCAGGAGTTTGGCATCCTTCCGGCTGTGGGAGGGGTGAAGATTCAGACTGACCAACTATCGAGCAGGCGAGAAGCCATGCTCTTGGAAGTGTTTTGTTGAAAATAAATGTACATTAAGCTGCTGGAGAGTCATTACTTCTTGTTGGGGCTTGCTTGCCTGCCAGAGTTCGTTACAGGCTGTATCGCAGTGGAACAGCATCTACTTTTCACACCAAAGGCCTGTGCTTCAATCTCCAGCCCCTGCAGGTGAGGCTCTGTCTGAAAGCCAGGGGAACAAGTCCCTGGAGGCAGCACTGATGGGCCAATGATCTGACTCAATATAAGGCAGCTTCCTATGCTCCAAATGGTCATGCCTGCAGCAAGTAAAATCATCATCTGATGGACTTGTTCATGCGCACATCTTCTACAAGAGGTCTGGAGGGTGGCAACACAAGAACAGGCCTTTTCTGTGGCAGTTTGTGTTATTGTGTTATTTGGTTTTTTGTTATGACAGTTATCTTTTTGGAAAAAGCAAATATCACCAGTGTTGAAGCAATGATTCTTCAACATCAACTTTGTTGGACTGGTCAAGTTGTCTGGATGCCTGATGATCATCTTCCAAAGCAACTACTCTTTTCTGAACTTAAAAATGGGAAGCGTAATGATGGTGGTCAACAAAAGAGGTTTAAAGACTGTCTCAAGGCAAATCTAAAAAAATGTTGTATAAACACCGACAACTGGGAAACACTGGCCTGCAAGCGCTCCATTTGGAGAACAGCCTTTGCCAAACGTGTCATGGGCTTTGAAGACACTCAAACTCAGGACACAAGGGAGAGATGTGCTAAGAGGAAGGCACGCTTGGCCAATCCTCATCGTAGAATCATAGAATCATAGAGTTGGAAGAGACCACAAGGGCCATCGAGTCCAACCCCCTGCCAAGCAGGAAACACCATCAGAGCACTCCTGACATATGGTTGTCAAGCCTCTGCTTAAAGACCTCCAAAGAAGGAGACTCCACCACACTCCTTGGCAGCAAATTCCACTGTCAAACAGCTCTTACTGTCAGGAAGTTCTTCCTAATGTTTAGGTGGAATCTTCTTTCTTGTGGTTTGGATCCATTGCCCAAGACAGAACCCTGTGGCACCCCACTAGTCACTCTTCTCCAGGATGAAGAGGAACCATTGATGAGCACCCTTTGGATCCGGTCAGTCAGCCAGTTACAAATCCACTGAGTGGTAGCATAGTCAAGACCGCATTTTACCAGCTTCTTTACAAGAATATCATGGGGCACCTTGTCAAATGCCTTGCTGAAATCAAGGTAGGCCACATCTACTGCGTTCCCTTCATCTACCAGGCTTGTAATTCTGTCAAAAAACGAGATCAGGTTAGTCTGACATGACTTATTTTTCAGAAATCCATGCTGACTATTGGTGATCACAGCATTCCTTTCTAGGTGCTCACAGACTGTTTGCTTAATGATCTGCTCCAGAATCTTCCCTGGTATTGATGTCAGACTGACTGGGCAGTAATTATTTGGGTCCTCTTTTTCCCCCTTTTTGAAAATAGGGACAACATTTGCCCTCCTCCAGTCTGCCGGGACTTCGCCCGTTCTCCAGGAATTCTGAAAGATGACTGCCAGTGGTTCTGAGATCACATCTGCCAGTTCTTTTAACTTCTTGGATGCAGTTCATCTGGCCCTGGAGACTTGAATGCATCTAAACTAGCCAAGTATTCTTGTACTATCTCCTTAGTTGTTCTGGGCAGTGTTTTCTTTGCTGAATCATTTCCTCCAAATTCTTCAGGTCGGGCAATGTTTTCTTTATCAGAGAAGACTGAGGCAACGAAGGCATTAAGGAGTTCAGCCCTTTCTGTGTCCCCTGTTTACATTTCTCCATCTTCTCCTCTGAGTGACCCCACTGTTTTTTTGTTCTTCCTTTTGCTACGAACATACCCATAAAAGCCTTTTTTGTTGCTTTTAACCTCTCTAGCAAGCCTGAGTTCATTCTGTGCCTTAGCTTTTCTGACTTTGTGTCTACATGTGCTGGCTATTTGTTTGAATTCCTCTTTGGTGGTTTCCCCCCTTTTCCATTTTTTGTACACATCCTTTTTTAATCTTAACTCAGATAGAAGTTCTTTAGATAGCCACCCTGGCTTCTTTAGGCACCTTCCATGTTTCCGTCTCATTGGTATTGCCTGAAGTTTGCTTTTACTATCTCCCTCTTAACAAACTCCCAGCCATCATGAACTCCCTTTCCTTTTAGTATTACTGTCCATGGGATCTCACCCAGCACTTCCCTAAGTTTTATGAAGTCGGCTTTCTTAAAGTCAAGAAATTGAGTCCTAGTATGCTTGGCTGCTCCTTTCCGCTGTATAGTAAACTTCAGAAGAGCATGATCACTCGCGCCTAATGATCCTTCCACTTCTACCCCACTAACCAGGTCATCAGCATTGGTTAGGACCAGATCTAAAATGGCTGTTCCTCTTGTTGCTTCTCCCACTTTCTGGACACTGAAGTTGTCTGCAAGGCCAGTGAGGAATCAACTCCTGCCCGGAAACCAATGTCCCCACTGTGGAAGGACATGCGGATCCAAAATTGGCCTCCACAGTCACCTATGGACTCACTGTTAAAGCCGTGTTTATGGAAGACAATCTTACTCGGCTACAAGTGATCACCGAAGAAGAAGAAGAGAAGGAAGAAGGCAGACTGAAGGTCTTCAATGACTCCTTGCCCACAGAGAGAGCAGTGTGGTTTTTGATGATAGCCAGACACAAGCTTGGCTGTCAGCTTTCACTTCTGAAAAGAAGCAATTAACCTCTCGTTGCCTTGGAAAGCTGGACTGTTGTTTTCCTGCCCTGTGACTCAAGTGACTGCAAACTGAGAACCATCATCTTGCCCAAACCATACTGCAGTCCCTTTATTATAGACCGCAAAGACCTCCCTTTCTTAATGATCTTTGGAATGGGATGATTAACAAGTGTTTCTGCGTCTGTCAACAAAAACCAGTCCCTGTTGAATTAACTGTTTTACGTAATAAAGAGAAAGAAAGAAAGCTCCAGCTTACAGCGTTGAGTAAAAGCAACAAAGAGCTGGATTCATTGGGTGGATAGAGAAACTTTTGTCTCACTCCTACTTTTATTCCACAGTTAGGACAATGGATTGCAGTTTGCAGAAGGGGGAAGGAAATACCTGCCATGGCTGAAGCCTTCCCTGTTCCCATTGGGCTCCTTCTCCCACCATCAGCATCCGCCGTGGTCTAGATGAAAACGCAGCATTTAAGGCCTGGGCTGCAGCTTGAACATTGATGTAAGTGCCATAGCTGTCTGCAGACAGGACTCTCTCAATCTCCTCTTCCGGCAAAGCCCCCCATTCCTCCTCTCTGCATCTTATCCGGCCTTTTGGGGATAAAGCATGCTTTGCATATGAACAGTTAAATGTTTCATTCAAAAAATAGAAAAGAAGATTGGACAGTGGTCCATCATCACCACGTTTGGTGCTCCCTATTCTGGTCTTAATTGCGAAAGAGAGAGAGCCATGAATGTACTGGAAGAGTGTAGGAGGGAAAGTCAAGCTAACGCTGATGTCCTGGAAAGCTGTTGTGATCCAGACTTTGGCCCCTATTTCCTTCTCATAATACATACATATTTCCATTATTAATATGATTCTCACTGTATCAGTTACATAGCAAACAAATACCCCGGCTTGTCTCCAGTTGAAAAGAGCATCACTTGGGTTCAGCAGTTGCTTTAAATCCTCTTCTGCAAATATTTTTGACAAGGCAATGCAGATGCCTCTTCTGATCATCAGAGGTGTCATAATGCTCACAAACCTTTCTCCACTGTCATTGTCTGGAGACAAGAGACCAATCCAGTTCCATCCAAAATGGAGGAGTAACTCGACGATCCCTTGGTAATGACTTTCCTCTTTGGGGAGCATCTGGTAGACAAAAGGGAACTGTGTTTTATCTTCAAGAACCTGGGCTGTGAAGCCATAACTGAGCTGGTGAGGAAAGGAAAGAGTAATTGTTTTGCTTTCAGGAAGGGAGTAGATATTTAGTAATCTGAAATGATTGATATCTAACCAAAGTTGTGCTGCTGGGATCAATGGGAGTTTTATTCTGAAACAGCTGATGGTGTCAGGAACTGTTCAGATGAGAAGAAGAGGTGGAGACCCTCAAGAGTCTTCCAGGGAGGGGGCAGAGGAAGACAGCATGGAGCCAGGTTTGTGGTGGTGGGAAAAGGACCCAGCCCAGAAGAAGAAAAGAGCTGGGGAATGTTGGGAGGTGAGGAACAAGGGCAAGGTGGCAGATTCACCAGCCCTGAAGAGAGACAGGAGTCAGATGCAGTGGAGACAAGATCAGATCCAGTTGAGACTAGGTCCCATGGGAGCCTGCTAGATCTTCCTCCTTCCTCTGAAACCAGGCGTTTCACCCACAGCACAGAGCAGAAAACGGCCCAGAGGCAGAAGGGGTCCCTTGGCCGCCACCGTAGGCAGCAGGAGGGGTCTGATATGCAAGCTGGGGCAAGGAGGAGGGGGCACACTGGGCAACAGCTCCAGTGGTTCTCTTGTCTGTTTTGCTTGATACTAAGAAGTGAAGGGATAAAGATGCTCTCTGCCTGCCTGGTTCCCCTTGCCAGTCCTTCGCCTGTCAGCTCCCTCCCTGTCCGGTAGGAAAAGGCTCAGCATTCAAAAAAGAGTATGGATTCCATTCTATTTATTATATTTCTGTGTTGCTTTTCATTCACAAAAATCACAAAGCGGTTCATGAACAGCAAAAACATAATAGAACATCACAAATGCAACATAAATCGTATAGAATAATTTACAAATCCTCAGTAAAACAATTATGTTCTATAAGACACTCTTAACAAAACAACAGTACAATTTCAACAAAAGTAACATTATATGATTAACAAAATACCACAGTGTGTATAATCTATGGAACAATATTAATACCCTTAACAAACCAGCAACCAGAAATGAACCAAGCACTCTTGAATTCATGCACCCTGTCTCTCCCCCCCCCCCCCGGAGGACTCATGATCTTTCTCTCAATTCAGTTCACTAAAAGACACATGCAGATAATGTCCATGGCAGCAGCTCAGGGCTGGAAGGTGGGGCAAGGCAGGTGGGAGAAGCCTTGGCCTGATGGCCAGCACATAGCTCAGGGTTTCCCCCCTTAACGCCCCCCAGGAGAAAGTAGAGTTTCCTCCTGTGTCCCTCCCTGCCGTCTGTCCCATTCATACCTGTGGGATTTTGTAGATGCCTGACATGGTGGAAATCTCCTTTGAGATGTCAGAATCACTCCTTCCAAGAACAGCCAGAAGGGGATTCTCTTCTCCGCAGTGATAATTGGGAATGTTTCTTCCGCTGCCTGCAAGCAGCTCTAGCATGGCATCTGAAGTTATCCTGGCATCAAAATAGTTCTCATAGAGGTTGTAGCCAAGGGTGGTGTTGGGTAAGAGCCTGAGATCCTGGTTGATCTCCTGGATGGTGAACAGGAAGGACAGGGTGTGCCAGTAGTACCTAGGGGACTCACTGGAATAAATGGATCAATTTTAAAGACTGAAACACTATTTGGAGGCGAATGGAAACAAACATAATATTATCCCAAAAGATTAGTATCTATTTAATCATCTTATTGCATTTACAATATTTTTTGCTTTATAAGACTCACTTTTTCCCTCCTAAAAAGTAAGGGGAAATGTGTGTGCGTCTTATGGAGTGAATGCAGGCTGCGCAGCTATCCCAGAAGCCAGAACAGCAACCCTAACCCAAAACTAGGTGCATCTTGTGGTCTGGTGCGTCTTATAGAGCGAAAAATACGGTATATCCAACCCTTTTCTGTCCATTATACAATACAGTTTTGAAGATTTGTTCTCCAAACCAGGAGTGTAGAGGTACTCCGGACAATAAAACAGAGTAAGAAAATGAATCTCCCTCCCCCCAAATTTGTGAAATACTGGGAAATTGCTGCAAATGTTTTGCCTGTGCTTTTGCCTCAGGGGTTTGGCTCCTTCAAAGGGGGGCTGTACACATTCCCCAGCTCTTATTCAGAAGGAAAAATGGGGGTCAAGAAGGGGGGGTGTTTTGTCCAGGGTGACCAGTGGGTTAGTTAGGAGCAATTTGAGTTCAGGTGGGGAAGCACCAAACAACTCAAAATATCTGTACATAGAAATGAGAATGAGAGAATGAGAATGGGAAGAAGAAGAAGAAGAAGAAGAAGAAGAAGAAGAAGAAGAAGAAGAAGAAGAAGAAGAGGAGGAGGAGGAATTACTTACTCCACAATCCTGGTGATTGGTGTCTGGGAAAAGACATATGGATCACGTTCATAAAAGCGTTTTGGAGATACGATTCCACCAATGAGAAAGTCTCCAGGCTGGTAGTAATTGCGAGCATCACTTTGATCTCTGATCAGATTCAAGGGGCATTTTGCCTTCTGCTTCACACAGACTCCTTGGGAGCAAATTAGCAGCAGGACCAGCAGGGATCTCATCCTGGCTCTGCCTCCTTCACGTCTGTTACTCATGTCTCCTCTTCCTTCCTGACCCAGCCAAGCAGGAGAATCACAAGACTCTTGCAAGACCAAAGCTGCAGTGGCTTTCCTGGGGTGGGTGGGGCTCAGCTCTGGCTTCCCTCTTCCCCCCAGCCCTTCACCTGCTCCAAATCCTGACTCACTCTGTCTCCAACACAGGATCTATCATCTGCAACAACTTTTTCTTTTTCATTCACGGTACAAGTAATAATGTCATGCTGTTGGTGCTTCTGATGCAATCTCCAGAAACATCTCTTGAGCTTTGAGGAGAAGAAATCACTATGATTTTGATAATTATAAGTGGAAGAAATCTCACCTAGATAACTTTCTTGCGTCTTGAATGCCTCAAGCGGCAACTGCAGAGCTGGAGGAAAACATGTTTGCAATGCTGCTCTAACATTTGGCATAAATCAAGGGGGGGGGGCAGAGTTTGGCCTGAAATTTGTGCACAGGGCCTCCAGAGAGAGACCTGCACCTGGATCCGACCAAAGGCCCAGCTAGTCCAACACCCTGTAGCTCACAGTGGGAAACTAGAGAAGCAGGACCGGAGGGTCCCAAGGGAGCTGCTCACACCTTCTCAAAGAATCAGGGTGCTGAAAGCTTTAAGCCATGTGGTGTAGTGGTTAAGAGCGGTGGACTCGTAATCTGGAAAACTGGGTTCGCGTCTCCGCTCCTCCACCTGCAGCTGCTGGGTGACCTTGGGCCAGTCACACTTCTCTGAAGTCTCTCAGCCCCACTCACCTCACAGAGTGTTTGTTGTGGGGGAGGAAGGGAAAGGAGAATGTTAGCCACTTTGAGACTTCTTCGAGCAGTGATAAAACAGGATATCAAATCCAAAGTCGTCGTCGTCTTCTTCTTCTTCTTCTTCTTCTTCTTCTTCTTCTTCTTCTTCTTCTTCTTTAAAAGCCCCCAAGGTCCTGCTCTGTCTCCACAGGGGAGAGGGCTGTTGTGCTCAGGTCCAACTCCCACCCAGAAACCTATGTCCGCACGGTGGAAGGACGTGTGGTTCCAAATTGGCCTCCACAGTCACTTTAAGGCTGTGTTCATGGGTGACCATCTTACTTGGCTATGAGTGATCACCAAAGAAGAAGAAAGATCATACTCACCATAGCCAGATGGGAAACCCATCTCCAAAGTGGAAGGTGACCCAGGCTGAACAGATAAACTGCCAACCAACGTATAAATTAGGGCTGTTATATGCCCAGAATTTTGCGGACATAGTCTCCATAGAGACTCCATAGTCTCTTACAGACTCACTCCTCCATAGATTTCTGGAATTGGCATCCCCTTGTCCAGTGCTCATTAATGGTTCCTTCTCATCCTGGGGAAAGGGACACGTGGGGTGCTGCAGGTTCTGTGACCTTAAGAAGCGTCTCCACCTCCATTGTTCAGCCCAGAAACAGGTTCAGCTCCAAGGGCTTTCTGGCAGTTCCATCATTACAATATGTGAAGGGACAGGGAACCAGGCAGAGGGCCTTCTTAGTAGTGGCGCCCACCCTGTGGAATGCCCTCCCAGCAGAGGTCAAGAAAATGTAACCTTCAGAAGACATCGGAAGGCAGCCGTGTATAGGGAAGCTTTTTAATGTGTAATGTTTTATTACGTTTTTATCCCCTACAACTCTCTGGAAACCAGTTGGATCCATTAAGTAGCGGGGGCGGACCATCCGAATCGGTCCCACCTCCCTGCATAGGGGAAGGGTCGCGGAGAAGTCCAGTTGCACCAGGAAGTGATCTGACCATGGCACTTCTTTGGTTTCGCTTTTAGTTAGTGTCAGATCACCAACATCCGTAGAGGTGAACACCAAGTCTAAGGCATGTCCGTGGCTATGAGTTGGGCCAAACTTATTCAGGGACAGCCCCATGGAGGCCATGCTTTCCACGAAGTCCTGAGCGGCCCCTTGTAAGGTCATGTTGGCATGGATGTTAAAATCCCCCAGGACAACCAAGCTAGGTGTCTCCAGGAGAACATCCACCACAACCTGAAACAGCTTAGGCAGGGAATCCTTGGTGCAGTGGGGAGGTTGGGACACCAAAAGGAATCCTGTACTGCCCCTATTGCCCAGCTTCCAGAACATGCACTCAGAGAACTGGGTCTTCCCAATAGGATGCCTGGTTTTTATATATGCTGGAAGCCACGCAGGGTGGCTGGAGCAACCCAGTCAGTTGGGAGGGATACAAAGGGTACCTAGGTCTTGAGGCCCTCAAAATAAATTTTAAGCAAACTGGTGAAGCAGCAAAGAGTTTATTGACTGCATACGTTCTTGCAAGAAGTGGGTGTCCAAAAGGAGGCACACCCGAAATTAGCAAAACACAAGCTTATACCCCCTTTGGCTGGGAACGCAGAGGGTTTACAGCCTATCACGGCTGCCTGATTAAAATACTAAGACGCCCGCCTTTGTTAACATTGCCCATTACCCTTAATTCCGACGACTTCTCATATTTGTCTTTCCCCTTATATGGTCTATGCTTTCAGCCTTTTACACATTGCCTCAAACTATAAAGCCACATCCTGAGCACTAGTGGGTGTAGCTGAGTTCAATCATAATAGCAATAACAACAACAACAACAACAACAACAACAATAATAATAATAATAATAATAATAATAATAATTTATTTTTACCGGCCCCCAGCCATTCTACATCTGCTGACGCATACAGATAAGTTGCAAGCTGCCTTGTTTTTTTTGTCGTTCTAACCATAATTCGTTCTAAACATAAACTTTAATCCAAAAACAACTATGTGTGTTTCCTTTCTGCAGTGCTGGGTAGAATCATCATGGAATACTATACAAATCTGATGACATCTTAAGTCCTTGTGGTCAGGTGCTCCTTTGTATTCAGATCAGGCCTCAGCAGAATAACGTAGCACTTGGGGAGGAAGATGCAGCCCAGGAGCCCAGCACTGGAGGCCAACATAGAGAAGATCTGCACGGCCACCATGTACTTGCCCTTGGTGCTCAGGTAGGTGGGCACAAAAGACACCCAAACACTGCAGAAGACCAGCATGCTGAAGGTGATCAGCTTGGCTTCGTTGAAGGAGCCAGGCAGCTTCCTGGCTAGGAACGCCACCGTGAAGCAGATGGCAGCCAGGAAGCCCAGGTAGCCGAGGGCAACATAAAACATGGCCACAGAGCCTTCGTTGCATTGCAAGATGATCTCTTCCGCCTGGGAGTACATGTCAGGCTCTGGGAATGGGGGAGAAGAGCCCAGCCAGATGGTGCAGATGAGAACTTGCACACCAGAACAGGAGATGACAATGGAGTTGGCCAGACTCTTCCCTAGCCATCTCCTCACCCTGTTCCCTGGCCTTGTGGCCAGGAAGGCCAGCACCACCGTGATGGTCTTGGCCAAGAGAGAAGAAACTGCAACGGAGAAGATGATGCTGAAGGCCGTTTGTCGGAGAAGGCAGGTCGCTATTCTTGGTTGCCCAATGAAGAGGAAGGAGGACAAACAGGAAAGCAGAAGGGAGGCGAGCAGGATGTAGGAGAGGTCCCGGTTGTTGGCTTTGACTATTGGGGTTTCTTTGTATTTAATGAAGATTCCTAACACAATGCCTGCTGTAGAAGATAAGAAGAGGACAATGGAAGCTAAGGTGATCCCCAGATGGTCTTCATAAGCCAGGAAGGTGATAATCTTGGAGACACATTGATCTCTGTCCTTGTTTGGATGCTGATCTTCTGGGCATTTGGTGCAACGTTCTGCATCTGAGGAAGAGGAAAAGAGCGGCTTCAGCATCCCTTACATCCATGACCACCTGTGCTCAGGTAATAAGAATGTGTAAAGAGTGGCAAGCAATTCTTTGTTCCCTTTTTGCAAAGGGCAAGAATGCTTCCTCTCTTGTAATCCTTCTCACCCACCTTCTTGGTTGGACATGGTTCCTTCAGCACAAGGATCACAAGCATAGCAGCAAACAGGCTTTCCTTCTGGAACCACCTTTGCAAATCCAGGTTGACATATTTTGCTACACCTGGAACGAGGCACGGCCTAACCATGAAGATAAGAAGAGAATCAATAAACATGATAGGGCAAGGGGGGGAGGTGAATTTTGACAGTTTGGAAATGACCTAAGAGGATCTCTTGTCCCCTGAGCTTGTCCACTTTTTGCATAGAAGCATCTCTTTGTTTGTTTGTTCATGCAAGTTTTATATCACACATTTATATACAATTCAAAATGTTGGTGCTGATCTTTAAAGCCCTAAACGAACTTGGCCCTGTATGCTTGAAGGTGTGTCTCCTTCCCCTTTATCCAGCCCTGACCCTGAGGTCCAGCTCCAAGGGCCTTCTGGCGGTTCCCTACCTGTGAGAAGTGAGGTTACAGGGAACCAGGCCGAGGGCCTTCTCATTGGTGGCGACTTCCATGCGGAACAACCTCCCATGGGATGTCAAGGAAATAAGTAACTAGCTGACTTTTAGAAGGCAGTCCTATACAGAGAAGTTTTAAATATTTGAGGTTTTATTGTGCGTTTTTGGGAGGAATTAGCTGCTCCTGTTATACAAATTGACTGTTCAGGTCTTTAATGTGGTTTTGCCAAACTTTAGGATTTGGGTAATCTCCCACATGCCAAACCACAGGGTTCACACTCCTGGGTGTAAGATTTGGGGTTTAGAGAAAACCAGCCACCAGCCTATTTGATGCTGGGGGGGACCGGACAGGAGAGAGAGAGAGAGAGAGAGAGAGAGAGAGAGAGAGAGAGAGGACTGGGTGCTGCTGGCTTTCCTCCCCAGGTGGACTGAGAGGGACCTGGCTGGGAAACATAGTCTGCCTTTTCTCAGGATGCCTGGGCACTAGCGCATTCTTGAGCCTCTAGCTTCCTCTCCCCTCTCAGCTGCTGTGGCAAGAAGGAGCAGCGCTGGCAGCTGAAACTGGGTGGAAAGGACACCACTGGTCCCCCTTCTAAGGTCGTTTGGCAAAAGAGGCTCCAGGAAGAGGATGAGCAGGATCTCCTAGCCTTCTTCCTGGGTAACATCCCCTACCTTGTGAAACTTCTCAGGCCACTCAATGGCTTCTGGGCTGATGGTGAACTTGATGCCAGTAGATGCCTCTCTACTTGTACTGCCAATCTTCACCAAAGCATGAGACTCATTGGGAAACATCACCCAATTCATAATATCAAAGTCAGGCAGCAGCTCCCAATTCTCATCCAAACATATTGTGCCCCTGGAAGTATTCAAACACTGGATTTCTTGTAAGAAAGGGTGGAGCTGGAATGACAGGGAAAACAGCAGCATTTCATTGTTCCTCACTTGGAGCAAGCGGCTTTCCAAAATAAAATTAATACAAATAATAAATAAGATTAATACAAAAGTCAATACAATCTTCCTCTTTTTTTAAGAACCAAAATGCCTAACAGATGCATTGGTCTGCTGGAACTAGCTGAGAGAACATCATTTCCACAGGTGATGCCAGCTCCCAGGGAAGGGTTGCAGCCAACCGAAGAAAGCATCCAGGAAAAGAGAGGGTTAACTGCCATGCAGGTTGAGCATTGCCTTGTGCCTACTCCCCCACCCCCTTGGAATGCCGGCTGATGAGGGAATGGAGGAGAGCTGACTGGAACGTAGTCAAAGCTCGCTGGAAGCACAAACAGGCAGGAAAGGGTTAAGAGACAGCCTCTTGGAGAATGAGGAAGAGGAGGGAGCTGACTCCAAGGTTTCGAGGAATGGGAATGCTTCAAGATAAGAAGGAAAACAAAAGACGTATGAAGTGAAAGCTGCGCCGGAGGCATTCTTCAGAAGGGTCATCTTGACTGATGATGGCGGAGGCTGTGTTAGAGCCGTCCGGAGTTATCTGTTTGTTTTGACAATAAATCATCCTTTTTAATAAACTACGCTCACTGGGGAGCCGGGGACTGGACTCCTGACTGGTGACCCCTTTATTTCTAGTGAAGATTGATTAGATCAGAAGAATTTTTATTTGCATCAGCCACAAGTCATAGCGATAAAATAACAAAATATACCGAAGATAGAGGTAAAACCTTTAACTAAAATAGAATGCATTTTGGGGTTTACATCAAATAGTAGATCTTATTCTAATTGCCCCCCATTAAAATCCTTGCAGTTTTTGCTGTCACCTGATCATCTTGATCTGCTAAAAGAAAGGACACAGTAACAATGGTTGAACGACCCAGCATGGAAAATAAAAGAGGGATAATAACCTCACTCCTCAAATCTTTATAAAGAATGCAAACCAGAAGGACATGAGCCGCTGACTCAATACTGCCATCTCCACAGGGGCATAACCATTTTTCCAGTGGATTTTTTTGAAATCGACCCTCAAGTACCTCAAGTACAACCGAAGGCAGTATATTCAACCTTGCAAAAGTGCATCTGTATTTTGGGATTGTTAAATTTTGCAGATAGGGTGCCAAATGTCAAGATGATCATGTGGAAAGTAGTCATACCATGGACAAAATTCCTCATTGCAGCCAGATTATTCTGTCGCTCGATATCATGTAGGCCAGTGGTGGCGAACCTATGGCACGCATGCCAGAGGGGACACTCAGAGCCTTCTCTGTGGGCACGCACACCGTCGCCCCAGCACAGGGCTGGCAGAAGGTGAGGGCGGTGCGTCAAGTCCTCAGCTCAACTTGGGCGGCCAGAGCACCATGTGCGCGGCCGGTTGGCATAGGAAACTGCACAGCAGGAGTGGAATGTGATGCCCGTCAAGGCACTGGCTCTCTCTAAAACAGAGGTTGCAGCTCTTCTTTGGCCCTAGTTCATTGCGCCCAATTGCGCGGAGGCTTCCAGAACATATTGTGGCAATTAGTATTTTGCGCGAGCAGGTTGCAAAATAGCACCGGCAATGCTTATGGTGGGGCCTCAGTTTCGGATCCTGCACAAGTAGGACAGCATAGAGCCAAAATCCCCAAACTGGCCCATCTGCTGCAGCGCCTTTAGGGCTCCTTTTGCTCAGCCGCTCTGCACAGGATGCCCAGACTGAGAAGGCACCCTTGTGGCCAGGGAGGCGCAAAGGGAAGGGGCGAGTGGGGCATTGGTCCCATTCAGATACTTGATGCTGTCCCCACACAGGCGCTCATGTTTTCAGAGGCTGAGCGTGGATCCTGGGACTTGTGTCTGAGTAGAAGCACCTTGGATGGGGCATCGGGGGGAGCAAAACGGAGCCACAACCCCCAGGGCGCACGTTTTCCCTTGTGGAGCCTCTGCTGTGGGTGGGGAGGGTGCAGCAGTCTGCAATCGCTCAGAGGTGTGCTGCCGCTTTGGTGAGCCGCTGAGAGTTCTGGATGGGCCTTTTCTGTGGGGGTTTGTGTTATTTGGTTATATGTTATGTATTTTTTCTTCTCATTTTGTGTCTTTATGCTGTGAACTGCCCTGTGATCTTTAAACCAAGGATGGGATCATGGTGGACTGAAGGTCTTTCAAAGACTCCTTGCCCACAGAGATAGTAGCCTGGTGTTGGATGATAGCCAGACACAAGCTTGGCTGTCAGATTTCACTTCTAAAAAGAACGTTGAAATGAAGCAATTAACCTCTGGTTGCTATGAAAAGTTGCTTTGAAAAGTTGGATTGTTGTTTTCCTGACCTGTGACTCAAGTGACTACAAACCAAGGACCATCATCTTGCCCAAACCATGCTGCTGTCCCATTATTATGGACCACAAAGACCTCCCTTTCTTAATGATCTTTGGAATGGAAGACCATATTACACCGGTCCTGAAAGACCTGCATTGGCTCCCAGTATGTTTCCGAGCACAAGTCAAAGTGTTGGTGCTGACCTTGAAAGCCCTAAGCAGCCTCGGCCCAACGGACCTGAAGGAGCATCTCCACCCCCATCATTCAGCCGGGACACTGAGTTCCAGCGCCAAGGGTTTTATGGCAGTTCCCTCCGTGCAAGAAGTGAGGTTGCAGGGAACCAGACAGAGGGCCTTCTTGGTGGTGGCGCCTGCCCTGTGGAACGCCCTCCCATCAGATGTCAAGGAAATAAACAAATATCTGACTTTTAGATGACATCTGAAGGTAGCCCTATTTAGGGAAGTTTTTAAGGATTGCTGTTTTATCATGTTTTTGATATCCTGTTGTAAGCTGCCAAGAGTGGGCAGGGTATAATTTTTTTTCTATTTTATTTTATTTTATTTTATTTTATTTTATTTTATTTTTATTTCATTTACAAGTGTTTCTGAGTCTGTCAGAAAAAACCAGAACCTTGTGAGTTAACTGTTTTCCGCACTAAAGAAGAAGCATTGAGTAAAAGCAACAAAGAGCTGGATTCACTGTGTGGATTGAGAAACTTTTGCCTCACTCCTACTTTTATTCCACAGTTAGAACAATGGATTGCAGTTTGCAGAAGGAGGAAGGAAATACCTGCCATGGCTGAAGCCTTCCCTGTTCCCATTGGGCCCCTTCTCCCACCATCAGCACCCGCCGTGGTCTAGATGAAAATGCAGCATTTAAGGCCTGGGCTGCAGCTTGAACATTGATGTAAGTGCCATAGCTGTCGGCAGACAGGACTCTCTCAATCTCCCCTTGGGGCAAAGACTCTCGTTCCTCCTTCTCTCTGCATCTTATCCGGTCTTTCGGGGATAACACATGCTTGGAATATGAACAGTGAAATGCTTCCCACAAAAAATAGACAAGGTGATTGAACAGGGATTCATCGTAACCATGTTTGGTGCTCCTTATCCTGGTCTTAATTGCGAAAGAGAGAGAACCATGAATGTACTGGATGTACAGAGGAGGGAAAGCCAAGATAGCGCTGATGTCCAGGAAAGCTGTTGTGATCCAGACTTTGGCCCCTATTTCCTCCTCATAATACATACAGAGCTGTATTATTATTAGCATTCCCACTGTATCAGTTACATAGCAAACAAATACCCCAACTTGTCTCCAGTTGAAAAAAGCTTCACTTGGGTACCTCGGTTGATATACATCATTTTCTGTTAATATTTCTGACAAGACAACGCAGATGCCTCTTCTGATCATCAGAGGTGTCATAATGCTCTCAAACCTTTCTCCACTGTCATTGTCTGAAGCCAAGAGACCAATCCAGTTCCATCCGAAATGGAGGAGCAACTCCACGATCCCTTGGTAATGACTTTCCTCTTTGGGGAGCATCTGGTAGACGAAAGGGAACTGTGTTTTATCTTCAAGAACCTGGGCTCTGAAGCCATAACTGAGCTGGTGAGGAAAGGAAAGAGTAATTGTTTTGCTTTCAGGAAGGGAGCAGATATTTAGTAATCTGAAATGATTAATATCTAACCAAAGTTGTGCTGCTGGGATCAATGGGAGCTTTATTCTGAAACATCTGGTGGTGTCAGGAACTGTTCAGATGAGAAGAAGAGGTGGAGACCCTCAAGAGTCTTCCAGGCAGGGGGCAGAGGAGGACAGCATGGAACCAGCTTTGTGGTGGTGGGAAAAGGACCCAGCCCAGAAGAAGAAAAGAGCTGGAGAACATTGGGAGGTGAGGAGCAAGGGCAAGGTGGCAGATTCACCAGCCCTGAAGAGAGACAGGAGTCAGATGCAGTGGAGACAAGATCAGAGCCAGTTGAGACTAGGTCCCATGGGAGACTGCTAGATCTTCCTCCTTCCTCTTAAACCAGGGGTTTCACCCACATCACAGAGCAGAAAACGGCCCAGAGGCAGAAGGGGTCCCTTGGCTGCCACCGTAGGCAGCAGGAGGGGTCTGATATGCAGACAGCAAGCTGGGGCAAGAGGGATTTAATTTAATTTATTATATTACATTACTGGGCTGCTTTTCATTCGCAGAAATCACAAAGCGGCTCATGAACAGCAAAAACCTAATAGAACAACACCAATACAACATAAATCGTATAGAATAATTTACAAATCATCAGTAGAACAATTTTGTTCTATTAACCACTATTAGCAAAACTACTCATAAGCTAACCTGTACAGTTTCAACAAAAGTGATATTATAAGATTAACAAAATAATACACTATGGAAAAATATTAACACCCTTAAAAAAACAGCAACTAGAAATGAACCAAGCCTGATGGCCAGCACATAGCTCAGGGTTTCCCCCTTAATGCCCCCCAGGAGAAAGTAGAGTTTCCTCCTGTGTCCCTCCCTGCCCTCTGTCCCATTCATACCTGTGGGATTTTGTAGATGCCTGACATGGTGGAAATCTCCTTTGAGATGTCAGAATCACTCCTTCCAAGAACAGCCAGAAGGGGATTCTCTTCTCCGCACTGATAATTGGGAATGTTTCTTCCGCTGCCTGCAAGCAGCTCTAGCATGGCATCTGAAGTCACCCTGGCATCAAAATAGTTCTCATAGAGGTTGTAGCCAAGGGTGGTGTTGGGTAGGAGCCTGAGATCCCGGTTGATCTCCTGGATGGTGAACAGGAAGGACAGGGTGTGCCAGTAGTACCTAGGTGTCTCACTGCAATAAGTGGATCAATTAAAAAGAGTGAAACCGCTACTCACAGTTGAATGAAAACAAACATGATATGATACACAAAGATTAGTCTCTATGTAATTATCTTATTGCATCTTATCCGACACTTTTCTATCCATTATACAATAAAGATTAGGAGATTCGTGCTCTAATCCAGAAGTGTAGATGTACATGGTCTCTGTGCAGAGAATAAAACAGAGTAAGAAAATGAATCTCCCTCCCCCAAAATTTGTGAAATAGTGGGAAGTTGCTGCAAATGTTTTGCCTCTGCTTTTGCCTCAGGAGTTTGGGTCCTTCAAAGGGGGGCTGTACACATTCCCCAGCTCTTATTCAGAAGGAAAAATGGGGGTCAAGTAGGGGGGGGGCTGTTTTGTCCAGGGTGACCAGTGGGTTAGTTAGGAGCAATTTGAGTCGAGGATCTCAAAACACCTTTACTTAGAAGGAGGATGAGAGAGGAGGAGGAGGAGGAGGAGGAGGAGAATTGCTCATGTTTAAGAGATCTGACTCCATAGCATGGCAGTCTCCTGGCTTTTATTGTTTTATTTATTCATTTTGTAGAAAGCATATCTTTCCTCTAATAAACGTCACCCAGAGGATCTTAACATTTCATTCTTAAAACTGCTGCATCCCTTAAAGACAATTCTGACTAGGCGGTTTATAAATTGTACCAATAGAATAGTAATAAATCAATTCTTGGAACCTTGGAAACTGCCTGAGTCTCATGCCAGCCTCACCTCCTTCCTGCAGGTGGGAAACTTCAGGGGATCCCTTTGATCCCTGACCAGATTCTCTTGCATTCTTCTGTCACCAACCTTTAAGATGCAGGGAACTAGGAGAGGCTTTGGGAGAAATCTTTTACTGGACTCCAACTCCCATCATCTCCAACCATCAAGGCCAAAGGTCAGTCAGGCAAGGAGGGGACCCCAGACTCCCCAGCCTTGAGATAGGAATCTCTCCTTCAGAGATAGGGACCTGGGGTGCTTAAGGACTTTGACATACCTCTGTAAAGAATTACTTACTACAAAATCCTGGTGAAGGGTGTCTGACGAAAATCAAATGGAGTACGTTGCAAAATATGTTTTGGTGATATAATCCCACCAATGAGAAAGTCTCCAGGCCGGAAGTAATTGCGAGGATCAATTTGATCTCTGATCAGATTCAAGGGGCATTTTGCCTTCTGCTTCACACAAATTCCATTGGAGCAAATTAGCAGCAGGAGCAGCAGGGATCTCATCCTGGCTCTGCCTCCTTCACGTCTGTTACTCATGTCTCCTCTTACCTCCTGACCCAGCCAAGCAGAAGAATCACAAGACTCTCGCAAGACCAAAGCTGCAGTGGCTTTCCTGGGGAGGGGGCTCAGCTCTGGCTTCCCACATCCCTCCAGCCCTTCACATGCTCCAAATCCTGACTCACTCTGTCTCCAACACTTTTTCTTTTCCAGTCCAGGTACAATTAATAATGTCATGCTGTTGGTGCTTCTAATGCAACCTCCAGAAATATCTCTTGAGCTTTGAGGAGAAGAAATCACTATGATTTTGATAATTATAAGTGGAAGAAATCTCACCTAGATAACTTTCTGGCGTCTTGAATGGCTCAAGTGGCAGCTGCAGAGCTGGAGGAAAACATGTTTGCAATGCTGCTCTCACATTTGGCATAAATCAAGGGGGGGCAGAGTTTGGCCTGACATTTGTGCACAGGACCTCCGGAGAGAGACTTGCACCTGGATCCGACCAAAGGCCCAACTAGTCCAACACCCTGTAGCTCACAGTGGGAAACTAGAGAAGCAGGACTGGAGGGTCCCAAGGGAGCTGCTCACACCTTCTCAAAGAATTGGGTCCTTCAAGCTTTAAAAGCTCCCATGGCCCTGCTCTGCCTCCACAGGGGAGAGGGCGGTTGTGCTCAGGTCCAGTCAGGGCTTTCAATGGAGACATTGGGTTGTCCACTGTGAGAACAGGATGAGGAATGACAATGAGCCATTGGCCTAAATGAGCCATTGGACTCCTCAGATTCCCAGGGCTGTTATTTCATAGTTGCATTTCTGATACATGAGTGCCATCAGAAGCACTGGGCTGGCCCCCCCATCAGACCCTTTCATGGAACCATGGATGGTAAGAGGAAGGAATTTTGGCCAATCCTCACCAGGATCAACTCCCGCCCAGAAACCTATCTCCCCACTTTGGAAGGACGTGTGGATCCAGAATTGGCCTCCACAGTCACTTATGGACTCACTGTTAAGACCATGTTCATGGATGACCCATCTTACGTAGTTACTGTTGGGATACTGCCAGGGAGACAAAGGCCATCATGCCCCAGGCTGTCTCCAGACAATCCAGCGATCTCTCGTAGGAACGCAGTATCAGCAATTAGCGACACGAGCTCCAGAAATAGCTTCCCACATTCCAGAGCTCTTGCACGCTCTATCAGCAGAGTTTGCACAGCGAAATATGCACGCAGGAGAGCATTATTTACAATTTTATTCAGCGTTGGTCAGAACAAAGAAAACATGACTGCCTGCGTTGATGTCTCAGGCACAGAGAGAGAAACAAAAGCAATAGACAAACAGAAACTTCCTGTGAGCAGGAAATACTTGGCTGTGACTCACAACAGCCTGTCCCCTTTTAAGGTGGAACGGAAATATCCTAATAGTTACAACGGATCTCCAAAGAGAGAACAGAGAAGAAGCCTGCCCATGTTTGCATTGATATGTCCTCTCAAAGTACTGCATCCTTCAACAATAGCCCCCCCCCCCTGCCAGTTATCTCCCAACAGAGGCTCGCTTCCAGGGGATATTTAGAGTTTAAAGGGCCAACATGCCATAACCACTGCTGTCAAAAGATGGTTGCAGCACAGCCCCCCCCCCCCCAGTACCTGCTCAGGGCAATTCTCAGGCCATTGTGCTGCTTTTGTGAATGGGACTCTCCACTGTGTCAATGGCACACTGCGGGCAATCTTGTCATGCATCATGGGAACCCTGGTCTGCCATGAACCCCCAAGCACACACTCACGGAGGCTCCTCCTCCTCAGCAGAAAGGTCCAGAAGAGTTTTTCTTCATGGTGGCAATTGACAATGGACATAGCAATGTTTTCCCATCCTATTGGTTACCGTATTTTTCGCTCTATAAGACACACTTTTTCTCTCCTAAAAAGTAAGGGGAAATGTGTGTGCGTCTTATGGAGTGAATGCAGGCTGCGCAGCTATCGCTGAAGCCAGAAGACGAAGAGGGATTGCTGTGCAGCGATCCCTCTTGCTGTTCTGGTTTCAGGGATAGCTGTGCAAAGCCTCTTCAGGGCAGGGGGAGCGTTCCTCCCACTGCCCTGAAGAGGCTTTGCGTTGCTTTCACTGAAGCCAGAAGAGCAAGAGGGATCGCTGTACAGCAATCTCTCTTGCTGTTCTGGCTTCTGGGATTCAGAATATATTTTTTTCTTGTTTTCCTCCTCCAAAAACTAGGTGCGTCTTATGGTCAGGTGCGTCTTATAGAGCAAAAAAATACGGTACTTGTGTTGTCATTCAAATGGAACTTGTGATAACTGTTCAGAACCTCAATGCATTACGAAAACTCTGGAAAGGTGTAAGCCCTGCAATTCACAACTGACTTGATTGACATGTAATTTCTAACAGGAGGCAGGGCGCTGGACTCTGAGCTGTTAACCCTGTAAGCTCTGATTCCCCTCACACCCCCTCTCGTCCTGCACTGCTGGGGGCTCGTAAGTATCTCACACTTATGCCAAAAACAAACCTGCACAGAATTCACTGTGCCTCTGGAAACTCAAAAGTTAAGTCAACCCATCTTCCAGATTGTAAGGTAATTAGTGAGTCCGACTGCTTCCATAAATCTCCCCAGACAGATTTATGAAGAAATGGTGTCCGGCACGTTTTCACTGCGCGCCTCTTCTTGGTCGTAAAACTCCTCAGCAGAGATTAGTGCAGCGTCGCGTGTGATAAAGGCTTAATTAAAAGACGGCAGATTCTTTCCTTAAAGTCTTTTATTGTTCCAAAAACATATACAAAAGTCCATCAGAGTTCAGCTGCATCTCTTCCAGCCCTGCTCTTTCCGAGCTGAGCAGCTCAACTCACTGCTTTTGCTTTCACAGAACACACAGAGCATTCCAGACTGCTCACATCACTTCCTGGCAGGTAAACCCCCCCCTTTAGAGCCGAGGCATAGCAGTTTAACTCCTTACTGCACTCAACAGATTCTTCTGGCTTTGATAGTACTGCAGCTTCACCAAGCCTGTCTGGACACTTTGACATACATTCTGGAAACGTATGTCCAGATGTTTGGTTCTGGCTTTAAACTGCCCAGACTCTGCCAACTTCAGACAGGGTTGATTGTCCTCCCAAACAGCGATGGGCAAACAACAACTCCCACAGATTTTGTGGCCCCAACACCCGTAGAACTCCAGTTCCTGGCAAAGCTCCCACAGCGCACTGAACTCAGCTTCAGTAGAGGAAAGTGCAATGAGACTTTGCTTTTGGGACTTCCACCCAACTAGAGAATCCCCAAACTTTATTACCATCCCAGGCACAGACTTCCTATCGTCCAGATTCACCCAGTCGCTATCTGTCCAGCACGTGAGCTTGGCGTCACCCTTAGCTGACAACTTGAGACAGAAGTCTTTGGTATCCTGCAGGTATCGCAGCACCCCCTTGATACCATTCCAGATATGCACACTGGGCTCTGTAGCCTCCCTGCTGAACGAATTGGTAGCAAAAGCTATGTCAGGTCTGCTCCACTGGGAGAGATACAACAGACTACCCAGAGCTGACTGAAAGATCTCAGCGTTTTCGAACTCAGCATGTTCCACTAGCTGACTGTCTTTCACGTAGCTTGTCTCCATGGGTGTCCTGACCCCTGCACAATCAGACATTCTGAACTTCTCAAGCAACTGCTCAGTCTTGCCTTTCTGACTAAGCAAGAAGCTTCCGTCTTCAGACCTGTCTATCTGAACTCCTAGGTAAACTTTCACCGGACCTAGGTTCTTGAGTTGGAAACGCCTTCCAAGCTCTTTGTCAAACTTTTGTACCTGTTTCTCTACCTTTGCTACATGGGTTATATCATCCACAAAGATCAAGACCAGTTCTTGTGACTCTCCTGACCCTTTCAGGTACAGGCAGCTGTCAGCAAGACTCTTCTTGAAACCTAAACTCTCTGAAGCTTCATTCAGACAAAAGTTCCAGTTCGTTGTCAAAGGCTCAAGCTGTTAAATTATTCGTCGGAGGTGATTCCAAAGGCTCGGCTGGAGGAAAATGAGCTTTATCAGCTTGGCCAAGTGGAGATTCCAACATGCCCTTTGTGTGTGTCAGCGTGAATAAATCAGAGTCTGCACTCAGCTTCTTTCTTAGCTAGAAGCGTTTATTTACAGCAGTAATAAATCAGCGAATGCGAGAGACGCGGCATCTTGTCTCCCTTCTCGGTCAAAAGCAAAACCAGACACTGAACAAAGAAACAGATCCTGGATGTAGGATCTCCGCCCCTCAGGAGGCAGGATGCTGGACTCTGAGCTGTTAACCCTGTAAGCTCTGATTCCCCTCACAAGATTGCCATGCTGGTCTTCTTGAAGCAGCCCAGTGCCCTATCAGAGGCAGCCCAGTGCCCTATCAGAGGCAACAATCTCCACCACCATCGTGGTCTAGGTGCTCCTCTGCGGCAAACACAGCCTTGAGTCGCTCAAATGCTTGCTGAGCCTCTGCTGTCCACAGAAAGAGTTTCTTTCCTCTCAAGCAGTCAGTGATGGGCACCATGAGCCTGGAGTACCTGGCCAGGAACTTGCAATAGTAGTTCGCAAACCCCAGAAACCTTTGCAGATCCTTCTTGTTTTTGTGCTCCTTCCATGACACCACTGCCTACACTCTGGCCGGATCCATGTGAACTCTTCCCAGCATTATACAATAACCCAGAAACTCTACTTCTGTGATGTGAAACTGACACTTCTTCAACTTTGCATAAAGTCGGTGCTCTCTCAACCTCTGTAGCACCTCCGCCACATGCTGCACATGCTGTTCTGGGCTCTCTGAGTAGATAAGAAGGTCATCCAGGTAAGTCACCACATACTGGTCCACCAGGCTCCCTAACACTTGGTTGATGAATGCCTGGAACATCACTGTCCCCGACTGCAACCCAAAAGGCATGACCAGATATTCAAAGCTGCCATACCTGGTGCAGAACATTATCTTCCACCCATCTCCCTCCCTCACATGTATCAAGTTATTACCCCCCCCTTAGGTCCAGCTTTGTGAAAATCTTTGCAGACTGCAGCTGCTCCAGCAAATCCCCAATGCGGGGCAAGGGGTGGCAGTTTGGCACCATAATCCTGTTCACATGTCTGTAATCAACATAAAGTCGAAGTTCAGAAGTCCCCTTCTTCTTCACAAATAGCATAGGGGATCCTCCCAGAACCTTGGAAGGTCTAATGAAGCCTCATGCTAGATTCTTCTCCAGAAAGTCCTTCAGAGCAGCCAGCTCTGCCTCTGACATGGAGTATAGATGACTGGTGAGCATCTGAGCCCCTGGCAATAGGTCTCTTTCGCAGTCATAAGGTTGGGTGACAACCTGTCTGCCTCCTTCTCACAGAAAATGTCCCAGTAGGCCTTGTGTTGTGGGGGTAACTGCCTTTCCTCTCCTGTCAGAGGTCCCAGTATCTCGACTTCCGGGTAGCTGCAAAATGGCAGACAGACAGAGAATCTGACAGCTCCGATCGAGCGCTGTCAGATTTGGCTCTGTGGAGGACTGGGGGGAAGTGTGAGAGCAACGTGTACCCCCACAAAAGTCTTGGAAGGGAGTCCAAGGTGTCAAGAGGTCCTGTGACCTGCAGCGGCACTTTGGTGGGCTCTCTTCTCTGCATCTGTGTCGAAAGGCACAGGGAGTGGGGGGGGGGAGCCGAAAAAGCTGGCGGGTTAGGCAACATCGCAACTCCACGGAGTGAAGCTTCTGATCCAGTCTTTGCCGCAGTCTACTTATCCAAAAACTTCAAACAGATCTTTAAGGTGAGAGGTATTTATAATCATTAAAAATTTGGTAAAAATGAGAGGGTTAAAAGGAAGCCTACTCCCGTCTGTGGCAGTTTATGCATGAGAGCCTTTACAAACGGAAAACTTGTGGATTATTTTCCCTTTGGAGTCAAAGCCAGATAATGGGCGACAAGGATTGTGGATTATACAAAGCTATTTAAATTCCAATCTGGTGTCAATTGCTCTTTAAAACTTTGAACTTGACTTAAAATTCATTTCAGCTTGACCTAAACTTGGAATGATTTTTGAACTTGACTTGAACTTGAGAATTTAAAAGCTCTACAATAAGAGAGACTGTTGATTGACTGAGAGAACAGACTTGGGTGATTATTTCTGGATATTATATTTAAGAAGATGGAGCTACAGAATTATTTTAAATACCCGGACTTGCATAACAAGGTCAAGTAAAGAAGAAAGAGATGGATTGAAGGAATGGGTTTCTGTGCAGTCAGTCTGAAACGGGACCCAAAATCCTCATTTTTCCTCCTCCAAGGGAGCATTTCTAAAATGCATTAACTTCAGCTCTTGAGCCAATGTGTAAACAGAAAGCCAGCTGTATAAACAAGTGCTCAAAGCCCTCTCCTTTATCAGTCCGTGACGGCAATTGATGGCCTTGCCAGTTCCGAGTGGAGCAGGGATGGCACGTCTGGGTCTTATCTTACATCCTGACCACAAAGATGCACAGACCTTGTCAGGTGTGACAAGAGACCCGGGAACGGTGCCAGGAGTGCTCTTAGAGTTGGTGACCTCCTGCCCCAAGATAAGAGTATAGGAACAGGAAGAACCTTTTATGGTCAAGAGTACCAGAACAGGAATATCTGTTTATGGTCATGGATGTCAACTTACGTGTATAAACTGACGTGGTTGGATTCCTGGGGAAGGGGGAAAGGGTGCCTGGAGGATATATATACTGCATGAAATTTCTCATTTCTTTGGACTTGCTGTGGACTGACCACGCAAGTGCCTTCTGCTATCCGGAGAGCAGAATAAACTCTTTCTCTGAACCAAACCTCGGTGTCATTTGACTTCCTTTCTCCCTCCCGGGAGCAACGCAGACCCCACCAGTTGGTAAAGTCAAAGAAGGCTACATTTCTTGGTGCATTGGCCGGGAATGCGTTCCCCGAGGACGAGGGATGAAGGTCCGAGGCGTGACTGCAAGGCGAACAGCTCGGTTCGGCGTTGGTGGCTCCAAGTGCGCACCCTACCATTTCGTAGGGGGAGCCCCCACCCCGTTCCTGAGTGGAGACGCTGCAGAGGCGAGAGAAAGAGACAGCGGCCACACGGGATAGAGGGTACCCAGGGCAAAGGTAAGCTCCACAGTTTATTTTGTGGGAGCCAGGGGTCTGATCAGCCCTGACCAGTAGAGAGCAGTAGAGTGCCACCGGTTTGGGGAAGTTTGTGAGTAAAGGGGATTGGGGAGGTGCATGGGGTTTGTATGTATCTGCATTTGTGTCTGTATGGGGACACTCCAGTGAATGTTTTGAGTGGATGAGACGCTGGGGCTCAGAAGCCACTGATGAAGTGAAGTGTGGTCCTTGAGGTGCGGTTTCTAGCGACGCGAGTCCGTCTAGGCCACTAACAGGACGCGGAGAAAGGTGACTGAGTGAGAAATTATGTTAGGTGGTCGGAGTATCCCAAATTATGGGGGGAACAAGCACTAAATTGACCCCCTTGCAGTGCTTTCTAGACAATTGGAAAGACGCCACAACGGGAG
Organism: Podarcis tiliguerta; assembly: GCF_965153285.1. Classification (NCBI taxonomy): domain Eukaryota; kingdom Metazoa; phylum Chordata; class Lepidosauria; order Squamata; family Lacertidae; genus Podarcis; species Podarcis tiliguerta. The sequence continues at coordinate 59,679,128 of NC_139545.1, read as the reverse complement.
ATGATTGGGGGTTCAAATTGAAGAAAGAAAAACTCCGAGCCCTATGTGAGGTTGACTGGCTGACCCAAGGGACAGAGTGGCCCAGTGAAGGGACTTTTGATGAAAATCTAGTCGACCCCCTATAGCGCCACATCCTCAAAGTCCATGCAGATCAATTTCCTTATACTTCCACGTGGAAAACTAATGTGGACCAAAATCCCCTTTGGCTGAGGAAGTGTAGAAATATACCCCCCCCCCAAAAAAAAATCGTGTGTGTTAAACACAGAAACAAAGATGCTAGGCAGCATACAGAGACAAACTTGAAGAAGCCCTTGGTGGAGTCTGGAAACCAGGTTAAAATGGGGCCAAAGAACACTCAGGAAAATTTGTTGTTGTTGTTTAGTCGTTTAGTCGTGTCCGACTCTTCATGACCCCCTGGACCAGAGGATGCCAGGCCCTCCTGTCTTCCACTGCCTCCCGCAGTTTGGTCAAACTCATGCTGGTAGCTTCGAGAACACTATCCAACCATTTTGTCCTCCGTCGTCCCCTTCTCCTAGTGCCCTCCATCTTTCCCAACATCAGGGTCTTTTCCAGGGAGTCTTCTCTTCTCATGAGGTGGCCAAAGTCTTGGAGCCTCAGCTTCAGGATCTGTCCTTCCAGTAAGCACTCAGGGCTGATTTCCTTAAGAATGGATAGGTTTGATCTCTTCTTGCAGTCCATGGGACTCTCAAGAGTCTCCTCCAGCACCAGAATTCAAAAGCATCAATTCTTCGGCAATCAGCCTTCTTTATGGTCCAGCTCTCACTTCCACACATCACTACTGGGAAAACCATAGCTTTAACTATACGGGCCTTTGTTGGCAAGGTGATTTCTTGGCAAGGTGATGTCTTTATTTATTAGAACATAGAACATAGAAGAATTCTAATAAATAAGAGATTGGGAAAAGAATTTGTATCTTCAGATGCTAACAAAAAAAGAGGAGTAGTTTTATATGTAAGAGGAAAGCATGAAACACAACAGCTAAGGACAATGAGGGGTGAATGATAGCAGTACAAGTCACGATACATTGTGAGAAAATGATTTTTGTAGGAATTTATGCACCCAGTGAGAGGAAATCAGAATTTTATAAGAAATCAGAATTTTAGAAGGAATTGGAGGAGAAACTGTTTGATTACAAGGACCAGAAAATAATATTATTGAGCGACTTAAATGGAGTGGTTTCTCTTGAAATGCAAGGAAAAAAGATACCAATCAAGGAAAACTCCCAAAGACTTGAAAGATCCAGGGGGTAATGAAGAGTCGGACACGACTAAACGACTAAACAACAACAACGTGTTTTTTAGCCACATGTGTTTCTTGTAAACAAATGATATAAAAAAAAAATCTGAATTAACAAATGTTCAATTTTATTTCTTTTTATTTTATTATTAAGTCCATTCACATTCCATGATAGTACTTTCACTGCCATTTCAAATTCCAATTAAAGTAATATATTTTTATTTTTAAGATTGGGATTCTTCTTCTTCCACTTCTTCCTCCTCTTTTTCCTCATCTATTTGTGTTTTGTCCTCTCAAATCTTCCATTCTTGGGCAAGGTGATTGAGCGGGTGGTTGCCGAACAACTCCAAGCACGCCTGGAGGATGTGGACCATTTGGATCCCTTCCAGTTGGGATTCAGGCCTCACCATGGGACTGAACCTGCCTTGGTCACGCTGGTCGATGATCTCCGGTGGGCTAGGGATAAAGGAGAGAGCTGTTTCCTAGTTCTGCTGGATCTCTCAGTGGCGTTTGATACCATCGACCTTCTGGACCGTCTAGGGGGGTTGGGAGCTGTGGGCACTGTTATACAGTAGTTCCGCTCCTTTCTCCTGTGTCATGTCCAGAAAGTGGTGTTGGGGGATGAGTGTTCAGACCCCTGGGCTCTCGCTTGTGGGGTGCCTCAGGGTTCTGTCCTCTCCCCCATGCTTTTTAACATCTACATGAAGCCACTGGGAGAGATCATCAGGGAGTTTGGGCTGGGTGTTCATCAGTATGCGGATGATACCCAGCTCTACCTCTCTTTTAAATCAGAACCAGTGAAGGCGGTGAAGGTCCTGTGTGAGTGCCTGGAGGCGGTTGGAGGATGGATGGCGGCTAACAGATTGAGGTTGAATCCTGACAAGACAGAAGTACTGTTTTGGGGGACTGGGGGCGGGCGGGTGTGGAGGATTCCCTGGTCCTGAATGGGGTAACTGTGCCCCTGAAGGACCAGGTGCGCAGCCTGGGAGTCATTTTGGACTCACAGTTGTCCATGGAGGTACAGGTTAATTCTGTATCCAGGGCGGCTGTCTACCAGCTCCATCTGGTACACAGGATGAGACCCTACCTGCCTGCAGACTGTCTGACCAGAGTGGTGCATGCTCTGGTTTTCTCCCACTTAGGCTACTGCAATGCGCTCTACATGGGGCTAACTTTGAAGGTGACCCGGAAACTACAGCTAATCCAGAATTTGACAGCCAGACTGGTGACTGGGAGTGGCCACTGAGACCACATAACAATGGTCCTGAAAGACCTAGATTGGCCCCCAGTACATTTCTGGGCACAATTCAAAGTGTTGGTGCTGACCTTGAAAGCCCCAAATAGCCTTGGCACGGTATACCTGAAGGAGCATCACCACTCCCATCGTTCTACCCAGACACTGAGGTCCAGCGCTGAGGGGCTTCTGGCAGTTCCCTCATTGCGAGAAGCGAAGTTACAGGGAACCAGGCCTTCTCGGTGGTGGCACCCACCCTGTGGAATGCCCTCCCACGCAAAGCTCGTTCTGGATCCACATGTCCTTCCACAGTGGGGACATAGGTTTCCGGGCGGGAGCTGATCACGGTGAGGGTTTGCCAAGCATTCCTTCCTCTTACCCAGCCAGATTGGCGGGGTATAAATAATGAATTATCATTGTTATTATTATTACCATTTGTGGCTCCATGAAAGGGTCTGATGGGGGGGCGGCACAGTGCTTATGATCAGCAATGCAACTATGAAATAACAGCCCTGGGAATCTGAGGAGTCTGCTGGCTCATTTAGGCCAATGGCTCATTGTCATTCCTCATCCTATACTCACAGTGGACGACCCAATGTCTCCATCGAAAGCCCTGACTGGATCTGAGCACAACCGCCCTCTCCCCTGTGGAGGCAGAGCAGGACTTTGGGGCCTTGTAGCCTTTTCAAGCTTTCAGCACCCCAATTCTTTGAGAAGGTGTCAGCAGCTCCCTTGGGACCCTCCAGTCCTGCTTCTCTAGTTTCCCACTGTGAGCTACAGGGTGTTGGACTAGTTAGGACTTTGGTCGGATCCAGGTGCAGGTCTCTCTCCGGAGGCCCTGTGCACAAATTTCAGCCCAAACTTGCCCACCCCTATTGATTTATGGCAAATGTTAGAGCAGCATTGCAAACATGTTTTCCTCCAGCTCTGCAGCTGCTGCTTGAGCCATTCAAGACGCCAGAAAGTTATCTAGGTGAGATTTCTTCCACTTATAATTATCAAAATCATAGTGATTTCATCTTCTAAAAGCCCAAGAGATGTTTCTGGAGGTTGCATCAGAAGCACCAACAGCATGACATTATAAATTGTACCGTGAGTGAAAAAGAAAAAGTTCTTGCAGATAGTATTTCCTGTGTTGGAGACAGACTGAGTCAGGATTTGGGGCAGGTGAAGGGCTGGGGGGAAGAGGGAAGCCAGAGCTGAGCCCCCCATCCCAACCCAGGAAAGCCACTGCAGCTTTGGTCTTGCAAGAGTCTTGTGATTCTCCTGCTTGGCTGGGTCAGGAAGGAAGAGGAGCCACACGTAGCAGATGTGAAGGAGGCAGAGCCAGGATGAGATCCCTGCTGCTCCTGCTGCTAATTTGCTCCCAAGGAGTCTGTGTGAAGCAGAAGGCAAAATGCCCCTTGAATCTGATCAGAGATCAAACTGATGCTCGCAATTACTACCACCCTGGAGACTTTCTCATTGGTGGAATCGTATCTCCAAAAGATTTTTTAGAATATGATCCCTATGTCTTCTCCCAGACACCCTTCACCAGGATTGTGGAGTAAGTAATTCTTTACAGAGGGATGTCAAAGTCCTTAAGGGCCCCCGGTCCCTATCTCTGAAGGAGAGAGCCCCTTTCTCAAGATTGAGGAGTCTGGGGTCCTCCAGAGATCGCTGGATTACAACCCCCTCTTGCCTGCCTGACCCTTGGCCTTGATGGTTGGAGATGATGGGAGTTGGAGTCCAGGAAAAGATTTCCCCCAAAGCCTCTCCCAGTTCCTTGCATCTTCCCAAGTAAAATACTCTCCTTCTCATGCTGCTGGGTTGCTTTTGGAGGTTGGTGACACAAGAATGCAAGAGAATCTGGTCAGGGATCAAAGGGATCCCCTGAAGTTTCCCACCTGCAGGAAGGAGGTGAGGCTGGCATGAAACTCAGGCAGTTTCCAAGGTTCCAAGATGTGATTTATTACAATTCTATTGGTACAATTTATAAACTGCCTAGTCAGAATTGCTTTTAAGGGATGCAGCAGTTTTGAGAATGAAATGTTAAGATCCTCTGGGTGACGTTTGTTGGCTGGAGAGAGAGAAAGGTATGCTTTCTACAAAGGAGGAAATAAAACAATAAAAGCCAGGAGACTCCCATGCTATGGAGTCAGAGCTCTTAAACATGAGCAATTCTTCTGCTCCTCCTCCTCCTCTTCCTCCTCTTCTTCCTCAGTAAAGATGTTTTGAGGTCCTGGACTCAAATTGCTCCTAACTAACCCACTGGTCACCCTGGACAAAACACCCCCCCTACTTGACCCCCATTTTGCCTTCTGAATAACAGCTGGGGAATGTGTACAGCCCCCCTTTGAAGGAGCCAAACTCCTGAGGCAAAAGCACAAGCAAAACATTTGCAGCAATTTCCCAGTATTTCACAAATTTGGGGGGAGGGAGATTCATTTTCTTACTCTGTTTTATTCTCCGGAGTACCTCTACACTCCTGGATTGGAGAACAAATCTCCAAAACTTTATTGTATAATAGTCAGGAAAGGGTTGGATACAAATGCAATAAGATAATTTAATAGAGACTAATCTTTGTGGGTAATATTTTGGTATCATTCACCTGTGAAGAGGGTTTCAGTCTTTTAAATTGGTCCATTCATTGCAGCGACACATTTGCGTTCTGCTGGCACACCCTGTCCTTCCTGTTCACCATCCAGGAGATCAACCAGGATCTCAGGCTCCTACCCAACACCACCCTTGGCTACAACCTCTATGAGAACTATTTTGATGCCAGGGTGACTTCAGATGCCATGCTAGAGCTGCTTGCAGGCAGCGGAAGAAACATTCCCAATTATCGCTGCGGAGAAGAGAATCCCCTTCTGGCTGTTCTTGGAAGGAGTGATTCTGACATCTCAAAGGAGATTTCCACCATGTCAGGCATCTACAAAATCCCACAGGTATGAATGGGACAGAGGGCAGGGAGGGACACAGGAGGAAACTCTACTTTCTCCTGGGGGGCGTTAAGGGGGGAAACCCTGAGCTATGTGCTGGTCATCAGGCCAAGGCTTCTCCCACCTGCCTTGCCCCACCTTCCAGCCCTGAGCTGCTGCCATGGACATTATCTGCGTGTGTCTTTTAGTGAACTGAATCAGGAGAAAGATCATGAGTCCTGCGGTGGGGAGACTGGGTGCATGAATTCAAGAGTGCTCGGTTCATTTCTGGCTGCTGGTTTGCTGAGGGTATTAATATTGTTCCATAGATTATACATACTGTGGTATTTTGTTAATCTTATAAAGTTACTTTTGTTGAAATTGTGCTGTTTAGCTTTTGAGTAGTTTTCTTAATAGTTTTTTTATAGAGCGTAAATGCTTAACTGATGGTTTGTAAATTATTCTATATGAATTATGTTGTATTTGTGATGTTCTATTACGTTTTTGCTGTTCTTGAGCTGCTTTGTGATTTTTGTGAATGAAAAGCAGCACAGAAATATAATAAATGGAATGGAATCCAACACTCTTTTTTGAATGTACTGAGCCTTTTCCTACTTGACAGGGAGGGAGCTGACAGGCAAAGTACCAGGCAGGCAGAGAGCATCTCTAACCCTTCTCTTCTTAGTATCAAATGAAGCAGACAGAGAACCACAAAGTATGTTCCCTCCAGGCTGGAGCTGTTGCCCAGTGTGCCCCCTCCTCCTTGCCCCAGCTTGCTGTCTGCATATCAGACCCCTCCTGCTGCCTACGGTGGCGGCCAAGGGACCCCTTCTGCCCCTGGGTCGTTTTCTGCTCTGTGATGTGGGTGTGTAATGGTTCTAGGGGTTGCTCGTGCGTAAGCTGGTGCAAACACCTGGCTGGGTTACCTGAGTGAACCTTTCCTGTCCGGGCAGCCACTCGCCCGTGACCATCTCAATCGCTGGCAGAATCCGTCAGTGGGCGTTTCTTAAACTTCTTCCAGCAAAGAAGCTCTTTGACGCCTAGTCTTCTACTCTCCCTGCGCGGAAGCCTTCTGCGCAAGGAGGGCGTAGGCAGCGGAGGACCCTTCCTCTCCCCGCTGGTCCCCGGCAAGGAATCATGGGACCGCCTCGCCGATTCTCCCATCTGCCCCTCTTCTCCACTGGAGCTACGTTGATTCTCTTCCCCAGAAGACAGGCTGCCTCTCCCACTCCCGGGACGCTCTCTGGGATCCCTTTGGAGCTTGCTCTCTCCCTCGGACACTGATGGCAGTTCCCTGACATCCACCTCCTCCTCAGGACCCCTCCCACCCCAGGCGCGATTTTCCGGCACAACCTCCTTCCTCTCCTCGGCCGACAATGCAGGGAATCCCATGAAAGAGCTGGCATCATCTTCTGAGGATTCAAAACCAGCCTCGCATCCACTTGGATCTCTTCCCACTGGTTGACCCTCCCAGTCTGATTCTTCTCCCTCGGACACCTCCTCTCCCTCCTCTTCGGAGGCAGGAAAACCCACAAAATCCCCTTCGTCGTCCGTGGGTCCAAATTCCTCCTCCCAGAATCTCGCTAATGGTTTGGGCTTGTCCGGGAACAAACTGTGGAATTCTTCCACCAGATACCCGTCCGTGATTGATTCAGCAGGGACCCACGTTTTTTCCGACCTAGGTTCCCCCTCCCAGCCACCTCGGCTGCAACTTCTTGCACCCTCCCTTTAGGGGCAATCCTTGGGATGACAACCACACCCGGTCTCCCACCCGTATGGCCTCCCCCTCCCGACGGTGCCTGTCCGCCTGCCTCTTGTAAACTTCCTTGGCCTGCTCCAAGTTCAGCCTTAGTTGCTGGTGTAGGGCCTCCATTTCGTCCACAAATTGCTCAGCCGCAGGTACACTCCATCCTTCCTCCCCCCGCCCTGGGAATGCCCTGGGGTGACACCCGTAACTGGCCATGAAAGGGCTCATTCCCGTGGACACGTGTTCAGAGTTATGGTACGCAAATTCAGCCAAAGCTAATTTCTCTACCCAATCGTTCTGTCTCTCGCTGACATAGCAGCATAGGTATTGCTGGAGTATGGCGTTCGCTCTTTCGGCTTGTCCGTTGGTTTCCGGGTGCCTCGCCGTCGAGAAGCTCACCTCAACCTGCAGTAAGCTCATGAGTTTCCGCCAGAACCGGGAAGTAAATTGTTTCCCGCGATCCGAGATTACCCTTAAAGGAGCTCCATGCAGTCTGAAAATGTGATCCACAAACAACCTGGCGGCCTCCTCGGCCGTTGCTGCATGTGAGCAAGCTACGAAATGGCACATTTTAGTCAGTAGATCGACTACTACCATGACCGCTGTCTTTCCCCTAGACTTGGGCAGATCTGTCATAAAATCAATGGACACCAGCTGCCAGGGCCTTCCTGGTGTGGGTAAGGGTTCCAGTAGCCCCGTGGGGGCGGTCCTTTCCCCCTTAGCCCTCTGGCATCGGTCGCACCCTCGTACATATTCTCGTACGTCTTCCCTCACCTTTGGCCACCATAACTGCCTGGTGACCAGTAGCATGGTCTTGTGCTGCCCAAAGTGCCTGCCCAGCTGTTGGGTTGTCATGGAGTTGCTTAAGTACCTTCCCCCTTGTTACTGGAAAAATCCGAGGGCTCCCTTGGACAATAAGTAAAGACACCAACCAGAGTAAATTGGAGCAAATCAACAGCCTGTAGGCTTGGCCTTTATTGAACTGTTGCAACAGGGCGCTCCCCTCACTTGCAGGAGAGAGGAAAGACCCAGAAAATGATGTGCAAGTCCTTATAAAAACTTTTGAAATTCCCATCCTCTAGGTCAAGCCCACCCCCAGAAACATCATGCATACATTACAGAAAGGAGGGGTTGAGGGAGGAGTTGTGGTGGTAACCTGAGTGTCCTGTCACCTGTCTGGTTCCCTTCTACCCCTCCCCATGAGTCATTTTCTGAAGACAAAAGGTAGTCACAGTTTCCTGCCCCCTGAGGGAAGATCTGATCATTGTCCTTTGTTCCAATCTGTGCTGAATCCACTCCCATATGCAAGTTCTTTGTGATCTTGATTGTCTTCTGTCTGGGATCATCAGGGTTGGCATAGCAGCTGGGCAGGGTTCCTGTGGATGTGCTGGTATGGTGAAGGGATTATGGCGCCCTGTATCAAACCTTCCCCATTTTGTAGTCTTTCCTTCATGGAGTAAAATAAAAGTGGAACAGTGCAAATCCAATGTATGGTTGATTTTCTATGAATTTATAACAGAAGTGTAGCGTATGTAGTGTGTGAGTGTGAGTGTGTGTGAAGTTTGTATAAACTGAATGATGGGGGGGGGGGTTCCTGCTACACCCTCAAAGTCTCCCCCGGTACATACAGCGCCCCCTTATAGTACAGTAGCCCTTCCTTTTCCTCAAACCCTCCATGGACTTCCTTTCCGTCCCTGAGCTCCCTGATCTTTGTCTGAGCAAACTCATCGTCTCTGGTGAGCCCTGCCAATTCTCGTTTGCCAACCAACGCCCCCCCACACAAACACCGGTCCTCGGGGAACACGTGCCGGGTCTCTGGTGGCCCTTCTCCTTCCATGTACTCCGGTTTCCGGGAGAGAGCGTCTGCCCTTACATTCTCCTCTCCCAGCACGTATCGGATCTCGAAGGAAAACTTGGAGAACTCCTGGGACCACCTGATCTGTCTCTGGTTGAGCACTCGCGCGGTCCGCCAGTATTCCAAGTTCTTGTGGTCAGTTCGGACCTGGATCTTGTGCTGTGCCCCTACCAACAGATGTCTCCATCGCCGAAATGCTGCATAGATCGCAAGCAGTTCTCGGTCATATACTGTGTAGTTTTGCTCTGACTTGCTCAGCTTCCTTTTTTTTTACTTCCCTCAACTTGGCTGGTACTCCTTCCCTTCTTAATTTCTTACACATTTCTAAAATCTCACCTCTTATTTGTAAATTTAAATCTTATTTCACTCACATTCTCGCATTTCTTTTTTACAGAGCTTCATTAAAGCTTACAAGCGTTATTTGTTTTTCACTTAAGTTATGCATATAGTCTGTAAACTTTTCCCAATCTTCTGTGAATCTCTGATCTCTTCAATTTCGAATTCTTCCTGTAAGTCTATCAAGTTCTGCAAAGTCCATCATCTTCATTCTCCATTCTTCCAATGTAGGTAATTCTTCTTGCTTCCATTTCTGAGCCATCAATATTCTCGCTGCTGTTACTGCATATAAAAATAATTTCCTATCTTTCTTATTTATCTCATTCCCTACGATACCAAGTAAGAGTGCTTCTGGTTTCTTAACAAAGGTATATTTAAACATTTTTTTCAATTCGTTATATATCATTTCCCAGTAACTTTTTACTTTCTTGCACTCCCACCACATATGGTAAAATGTACCTTCTTTTTCTTTACATTTCCAACATTTATTACATCCCTTGTACATCTTTGCTAACTTCACCGGTGTTAGATACCATGGATACATCATTTTCATCACATTTTCTTTTATAGTTATACATGCAGTAAATCTTAAACCTTCTTTCCACAGTTTCTCCCAATCCTCCATTTGTATGTTATATCCAAAATCTTTGGCCCAATCAATCATAACTGATTTTATCTCTTCATCTTTCGTGTGCCATTCTAGTAATATCTTATACATTTTAGACAGAACTTTAAAATCGCTATTTATTATTTCTTTCTGGAATTTCGACTCTTTATCATCAAAACCTCTTAACTTTAAATCTTTTTTAAACATTTCGTTAATTTGATAATAGTGCAGCCAGTCATTAACATATTTCTTAACTTCTTCATATGGTTTTAACATCCATTTACCATCTATTTTTCTTATTAGGTCTCGATATGTTACCCAATCCCCTTTCATGTTGGTTTTTTTCACACGCAACACCTCTAATGGTGACAACCAATATGAAGTTTTTACTTCCAACAAATTTTTGTACTTTTCCCAAACCTCTTTAAAGATCCTCTTATAGTGTGGTTTCCAAACCCTTTATGTACTCGCTTTTTGTCATGCCATAAATAAGCATGCCACCCAAATTTGTTATCGAAACCTTCTAGATCTAACAAGTCAGTATTTTCCAATTTCATCCATTCCTTCAACCAGCAGAGGCAAGATGCTTCGTAATATAATTTCAGGTCCGGCAGGGCGAAGCCTCCTCTTTCTTTTGCATCAGTCAATATCTTAAACATTATTCTCGGCTTCTTACCCTGCCATATGAACCTTGAAATTTCTCTTTGGCAGTTTTTAAAAATTGCTGCCCCTCTGATTACTGGAACGGTTTGAAACAAAAGCAACATCTTTGGCAGCATGTTCATTTTTATTATTGCGATTCTACCCCAAAATGAGAATTTCATTCTTCCCCACACCTCTAAGTCTTTTTTAATCCTATTCCAGGTTGGTATATAGTTGTTTTGATAGTTGTTTTGCCTCCATTGATATAAATCAATACTTCTGGGGGTTCACCAAACTCCCAAATATTTGACTTTCTTTACCACTTCTATTTCTAACTATTGCTGCCCTTTATCAATAGTTTCTCGATCCATATTTCTACAAATAATTTTTGTCTTTTTCTTGTTTAACATAAATCCCACCAATTGACCAAACTGATCTATTTCATTCCAAACTTCCGTTACAGTGTCTGTTGAATTTTCCAGAGTTAAAACCAAGTCATCAGCAAAGGCTTTAATCTTATATTGCTTGCTTCCTACCGTTATCCCATTTATTTGTTGATTACTTATTATTGCTCTTAAAAGGACCTCCAGGACCGTGATGAATAACAGTGATGACAGCAGACATCCTTGCCTAGTGCCTTTAGTTATTTTTATGTTTTCTGACACCACATTGTTAACTATTAGTTTTGCTCTTTGATCTCTATATATTGCTCCTATACCATTCATAATTCTTTGTCCGATGTCCATCATTTCAAATTTTTTTAACAAAAATTCCCAAGAAATGTTGTCAAAGGCCTTTTCCGCATCCACAAAAATCAACAAAGCTTGCTTATCATTCCTGGCATTCAAATATTCCAAAACTTTAATTATATTCCTAATATTATCTTTCATTTGTCTGCCAGGAAGGAAGCCTGCTTGGTCTTCATGTATCAGTCCCTTTAACAGCTTTTTCATTCTGTTTGCCAATATATTGGCGAACAGTTTGTAGTCATTATTTAAAAGGATTGCTGCACACCCTCTGTCCACGTGAACTTCTTTTTGCTACTAAGACAATCCGTTATGGGCACTGTCAAGTGAGCGAAGTTCTTTATGAACTTCCTGTAGAAGTTGCTGAAGCCTAGGAACCTCTGCACATCCTTTCTGTTTTGGGGGGCTTTCCATTCCAGCACTGCCTTCACCTTGCCCGGATCCATGGCCAGTCCTTTGTCTGACAGCCTGTAGCCCAGGAACTCGACCTCCTTGGCGTGGAATTGGCATTTTCCAGCTTGACCCACAACTGATGCTTCTTCAATCTCTGTAGTACCTCCCTGACGTCTCTGACGTGTTGCTTTTCATTGTCCGAATAGATTAAGACGTCGTCCAAAAAGGCTACGCAATTCTTGTACAGCAGGGGCCCCAACACATGGTGCATGAATGCTTGAAAGCAGGCAGAGCCTGATTGTAATCAAAATGGCATGACTAAGTACTCAAAAGCCCCCGGGGGGGTGAACATAGTCGTTTTCCATTTGTCCCCCTCCCTTATCCTAATCAGATTGTAGGCTCCCCTGAGGTCCAGCTTGGTAAAAATCTTTCCCTGCCTCACACGTGTCAAAATATCATCAATCCTGGGCATTGGGAAAGTCACGGGTTCTGATACCAAGTTTAGGACCCGGTAATCCACGACTAACCTGGGCTGGTTAGTCTCTTTTTTGTCCACAAAGAACACTGGACTGCCCCCCACTGCCTTTGATTCCCTTATGAAACCTCTCTTCAGGTTCTTGTCAATAAACTGCCGTAGCTCCTGCATCTCCCGATCGGACATGGCATACAGCTTACCCACGGGTAACTGAGCCCCTGGAAGCAGGTTGATTTGGCAGTCAAAGGGCCTGTGGGGGGGCAGCTTATCTGCCTCCATCTCGCTGAAGACCTCCTTCAGATCAGCATACTGTGGTGGCACCTCCCCTTTTTGCTCCAGGGCCAACCCAGCCACCCTAGCCACCGCCATTCTGGGTTCCTTCCCTCCCAGACAGTGCTCTAAGTAGTAAGCTGACCCAAGGTGACCGACCGCTGATGCCATGACACCACTGGGTCATAGGCAATGGTTTCCGTGTGCCTGGAGACCCTCATTCGCATTGGCGGTGTCTGGTGCGTCACTCCCCCCCCCAGGAGTTCCCTGCCATCGATGGTGGTCACCTGCAAGGGAAAGTCTAGTGGTAACAGGTGGAGTTGGTGCTCCAGAGCGAAGTCTCTGCTGAAGAGAGTACACGAGCTGCCAGAATCTAGTAGCCCCTTCACTTTGACGGGGTGCCCGTTTGGGAGTTCTAGCACCACCTCTATGGCTATAGCTGCTTTGGGGGGGTCAGGCTGAGGCACTTCTATTGGTGGCTGGCCTGGCTGCTGCCCCTGCTGGTTGGCAGCTAGGCGTTGTCATTTCCCTGCACCTGCCCCGCCTCCCCCTTCTCGTCGTGGTCTGCAGCCCCCACCATGCCTTGCCAGGCTTTTCGTTGAGGGCAGACCTTGGCAAAATGTCCCGGTCGCTGACAGAGGAAACACTTCTTGGTAGTTTTCCACTCCTTTCCCTCCCTTTTCCGACCTTCACCAGCATTAGAAACTTCGCGCGCGCGCCCCATCAATTTCCATCGGCTCCGCCGCGTGGGAAGGCTCCCTCGGCATCTTGGGAATGCGGTTGTCATGGAAACGTTCCGCCCTTATCTCCCGCTTCTCTTGAGCCCGCGCTTCCTGGCGCACACCGATCGCAAGCAGCACCGTCTGTGTGAGTTCATCCATCGACCGCGGGCGGGGCGCTCGGGACAATTTGTCCTTCACTTCGGGGGACAAACCCGCCTCAAACAACATTTGCATCGGTTCAGAGTCCAGATCCCACCCAAGTTTGTGGACTAACATCGCGAAACTCGACCAGTAGTTTCTGACGGACAGGCTCCCCTGCTTGCACCCCATCAGCTCCCGTCTCGTCACGCTTTGCTCTACCTCGCTGGAGAACATCGCGTCCATTCCTTGGTAGAATTTCTTAAGATCTTTCAATGCATCATTCTGCGTCGCCATTAGGGGCCTGATCCATTCACGCGCCCCATCCTGCAGATGTCCCACAATGTAAGCCACCCTCTCCCCGTCATCAGCAAAGTCATGTTTCTGCACTTCCAAAGCGTACTGAATTTCCATTCGGAAGGCATTGTAGTCTTGGGGCTTTCCACCAAACTTGTGTACCAGACCCGGGACCTTCCTCCCTATCGGGGTGGCTCTGACCTGAGCATCCTGAGCTCGTCTCTCCTCCAGCCGCCAGCATGCGCCTCCAGGTCTCGGTTCCTCTCGACCAGACCTCGCACCAGGGCTTCTTGCTCTGTCCCTCCGGCTGGCTCTGTTTGGCTCATCTTGCTGCTTCTCCGGGGCTGCGCACAAGCAACGTCAGGGACTGGCGGATTGCTGTAATGGTTCTAGGGGGTCACTCGTGCGTAAGCTTGTCCCAACCTCTGGCTGGGTTACCTGAGTGAACCTTTCCTGTCCGGGCAGCCACTCGCCCGTGACTGTCTCAATCACTGGCAAAATCCCTCAGTGGGCGTTTCTTAACCTTCTTCCAGCAAAGAAGCTCTTTGACGCCAAGTCTTCTCCTACTCTCCCTGCGCGGAAGCCTTCTGCGCAAGGAGGGCGTAGGCAGCGGAGGACCCCTACTCTCCCCGCTGGTCCCCGGCAAGGAATCATGGGACCGCCTCGCCGATTCTCCCATCTGCCCCCCTTCTCCACTGGAGCTACGTTGATTCTCTTCACCAGAAGACGGGCTGCCTCTCCCACTCCCGGGACGCTCTCTGGGATCCCTTTGGAGCTTGCTCTCTCCCTCGGACGCTGATGGCAGTTCCCTGACAGGGTGAAACGCCTGGTTTTAGAGGAAGGAGGAAGATCTAGCAGGCTCCCAAGGGACATAGTCTAAACTGGCTCTGATCTTGTCTCCACTGCATCTGACTCCTGTCTCTCTTCAGAGCTGGTGAATCTGCCACCTTGCCCTTGTTCCTCACCTTCCAACATTCCCCAGCTCTTTTCTTCTTCTGGGCTGGGTCCTTTTCCCACCACCACAAACCTGGCTCCATGCTGTCTTCCTCTGCCCCCTCCCTGGAAGACTCTTGAGGGTCTCCACCTCCTCTTCTTCTCATCGGAACAGTTCCTGACACCACCAGATGTTGTGGCCCACCAGCACAACTTTGGTTAGATATCAATCATTTCAGATTACTAAATATCCACTCCCTTCCTGAAAGCAAAACAATTACTCTTTCCTTTCCTCACCAGCTCAGTTATGGCTTCACAGCCCAGGTTCTTGAAGATAAAACACAGTTCCCTTTCGTCTACCAGATGCTCCCCAAAGACGAAAGTCAGTACCAAGGGATCGTGGAGTTGCTCCTCCATTTCGGATGGACGTGGGTTGGCCTCTTGGCTGCAGACAATGACAGTGGAGAAAGGTTTGTGAGCATTATGACACCTCTGATGATCAGAAGAGGCATCTGCATTGCCTTGTCAAAAATATTGGCAGAAGAGGATTTAATTCCACTGATGAACCCAAGTGAAGCTTATTTAAGATGGAGACAAGTTGGGGTATTTGTTTGCTATGTAACTGATACAGTGGAAATATTATTAATAATAGAAATATGTACGGATTATGAGGAGGAAATAGGTGGGAAAGTCTGGATCACAACAGCTTTCCTGGGCATCAGCACTGGCTTGACTTTCCCTCCTACACTCTTCCAGCACATTCATGGCTCTCTCTCTCTTGCAATTAAGACCAGAATAAGGAGCACCAAACATGGTTACGATCACTCACTGTCCAGTCTTCTTATCCATTTTTTGGATGAAGCATTTAACTGTTCATATGCAAAGCATGTTTTATCCCCAAAAGGCTGGATAAGATGCAGAGAGAAGGAGGAACGGGGGGCTTTGCCCCAAGGGGAGATTGACAGAGTCTTGTCTGCCGACAGCTATGGCACTTACATCAATGTTCAAGCTGCAGCCCAGGCCTTAAATGCTGCGTTTTCATCTAGACCACGGCGGATGCTGATGGTGGGAGAAGGAGCCCAATGGGAACAGGGAAGGCTTCAGCCATGGCAGGTGATTTTATTGTCTTTTGCATTAATCTTATTTTGGAGAGCCCCTTGCTCCAAGTGAGGAACAATAAAATACTGCTGTTTTCCCTGTCATTCCAGCTCCACTTTTTCTTACAAGAAATCCAGTGTTTGAATACTTCCAGGGGCAGAATATGTTTGGATGAGAATTGGGAGCTGCCTCCTGACTTTGATATCATGAATTGGGTGATGTTTCCCAATAGGTCTCGTGCTCTAGTGAAGATTGGCAGTATAAGGAGAGAGGCATCTACTGGCATCAAGTTCACCATCAACCCAGAAGCCATTGAGTGGCCTGAGAAGTTTCACAAGGTAGGGGATGTTACCCAGGAAGAAGGCTAGGAGATCCTGCTCATCCTCTTCCTGGAGCCTCTTTCGCCAAATGACCTTAGAAGGGGGACCAGTGGTGTCCTTTCCACCCAGTTTCAGCTGCCAGCGCTGCTCCTTCTTGCCACAGCAGCTGAGAGGGGAGAGGAATCTAGAGGCTCAAGAATGCGCTAGCACTCAGGCATCCTGAGAAAAGGCAGACTATGTTTCCCAGCCAGGTCCCTCTCAGTCCACCTGGGGAGGAAAGCCAGCAGCACCCAGCTCTCTTCTCTTCTCCCTTCCTCTCTCTCTCTCCTTCCCACTCCTTCCACACACCCCAGCATCAAAGGAGGCTGGTTTTTTGTAACCCCCCAAGTCTTACATCCCGGCGTGTGCACCCTGTGGTTTGACATGTGGGAGAATCCTAAGTTTGGCAAAACCACATTAGAGATCTAAACAGCCAATTGGTACAATAAAACCTCAAATATTTAATACTTCTCTGTACCAGGCTGCCTTCTAAAAGTCAGCTAGTTATTTATTTCCCTGACATCTTATGGGAGGTTGTTCCACAGGGATGGCGCCACCAATGAGAAGGCCCTCTGCCTGGTTCCTTGTAACCTCACTTCTCACAGGGAGGGAACCGCCAGAAGGCCCTCGGAGATGGAACTCAGGGTCAGAGCTGGAGAATGGTGCTTCTATGCAGAAAGTGGATGAGGTCAGGGGGACGAGATCCTGCTGGGTGATTACCAAACTATGTGGGTGAAATCCAGACACACAAATACCCCTCACACTTTCTCCGCAATGCATCTTCTCTCCCCCCCCCCCCTTATAATTTTATTGATTTTCCATGCACCTTCTTATCTTCATGGTTAGGCCGTGCCTCGTTCCAGGTGTAGCAAAATATGTCAACCTGGATTTGCAAAGGTGGTTCCAGAAGGAAAGCCTGTTTGCTGCTATGCTTGTGATCCTTGTGCGGAAGGAACCATGTCCAACCAAGAAGGTGGGTGAGAAGGATTACAAGAGAGGAAGCATTATTGCCCTTTGCAAAAAGGGAACAAAGAATTGCTTGCCACTCTACACATTCTTATTACCTGAGGGCAGGTGGTCATGGATGTAAGGGATGCTGAAGCCGCTCTTTTCCTCTTCCTCAGATGCAGAACGTTGCACCAAATGCCCAGAAGATCAACATCCAAACAAGGACCGAGATCAATGTGTCTCCAAGATTATCACCTTCCTGGCTTATGAAGACCATCTGGGGATCACCTTAGCTTCCATTGTCCTCTTCTTATCTTCTACAGCAGGCATTGTGTTAGGAATCTTCATTAAATACAAAGAAACCCCAATAGTCAAAGCCAACAACCGGGACCTCTCCTACATCCTGCTCGCCTCCCTTCTGCTTTCCTGTTTGTCCTCCTTCCTCTTCATTGGGCAACCAAGAATAGCGACCTGCCTTCTCCGACAAACGGCCTTCAGCATCATCTTCTCCGTTGCAGTTTCTTCTCTCTTGGCCAAGACCATCACGGTGGTGCTGGCCTTCCTGGCCACAAGGCCAGGGAACAGGGTGAGGAGATGGCTAGGGAAGAGTCTGGCCAACTCCATTGTCATCTCCTGTTCTGCTGTGCAAGTTCTCATCTGCACCATCTGGCTGGGCTCTTCTCCCCCATTCCCAGAGCCCGACATGCACTCCCAGGCGGAAGAGATCATCTTGCAATGCAACGAAGGCTCTGTGGCCATGTTTTATGTTGCCCTCGGCTACCTGGGCTTCCTGGCTGCCATCTGCTTCACGGTGGCGTTCCTAGCCAGGAAGCTGCCTGGCTCCTTCAACGAAGCCAAGCTGATCACCTTCAGCATGCTGGTCTTCTGCAGTGTTTGGGTGTCTTTTGTGCCCACCTACCTGAGCACCAAGGGCAAGTACATGGTGGCCGTGCAGATCTTCTCTATGTTGGCCTCCAGTGCTGGGCTCCTGGGCTGCATCTTCCTCCCCAAGTGCTACGTTATTGTGCTGAGGCCTGATCTGAATACAAAGGAGCACCTGACCACAAGGACTTAAGATGGCATTGGATTCTTAAAGTACAGTGGTTCCTTGGGTTACATATGCTTCAGGTTACAGACTCCGCTAACCCAGAAATAGTGCTTCAGGTTAAGAACTTTGATTCTGGATAAGAACAGAAATCGTGCTCCAGCAGCGCGGCAGCAGCGGGAGGCCCCATTAGCTAAAGTGGTGCTTCAGGTTAAGAACAGTTTCAGGTTAAGAAAGGACCTCCGGAACGAATTAAGTACTTAACCCGAGGTACCACTGTATTCCATGATGATTCAACCCAGCACTGCAGAAAGGAAACACACACAGTTGTTTTTAGATTAATGCTCTATCGATATAAATCTCTCTTCATTTTGCATAAGTCATGAATGATGAAAATGTACCTATAATAACTGCCATGACTACAAGCTCTTGGACTGAAAATCTTTACACAGGCTGATTCCAACAAGATACGTTAAACATCATGTTGTTGTTTTTTATGCTCCTGATCCTCATCTGGGTCATCCTGGCTGGTTCTGGAGGACAGTGTGGATTTGGCTCAGTTGTATGCAGAAGGGCGTAGTTCAGAGGCTGCAGAGGGTAGAAGCTGGCGAAGATTGGAAGAGGAACAGCAGGAAGAAGAAGAAGCACCAGGGGAGAGACAGCTGACAGACTCAGTGTCTTTGGAAAGCATTCCTGACACACACACCCTTCTCACAAGACAAGACAGGCATTGAGGATAGTAGAGCAGAGAGCTCAGCTGCAGAAGGCCCGCCATCCTCTGCTTTCTCCCCCTCGAGAGAGTTCAATCCAAACTTCTGAGAGCCCTTGTACAAGTCCCCAGATGTGTTTCAAACACATGGGTCAGACTAGAAACGGGGATGATGAGAGTTGAGGTTCATATCAGCCTAACCTCAATATATAAATGGCACTGAAACTGCTCCCCCTTGGTATAGCTCCACTGATCCTTTGCGACTAGTTCCAGTCAGGCTGGCTGTCCTGAACATTCTTCAGAAACTGGGCTTTGCCCCTCAAGCCCTTTTAGGCCTGGGCTTGCGCCAAGGAAAAGCCACGGTCAGGCAAAAAATTATAGACAGTGAGAGACAACAGGACTGCCTAAGGTGCCCCGACTACAAAACTCTAGAAACCGGCAGCATATCTCTATTTTCTTGTATCCAAAAATGCAAGAAGGGCCTTTACACTTGCCAGAAGCTCGACTGGAAGGATCCTTCAAAAAGGTCCCATATTCCCAGAGACTTTGTGCCTGCCCATTGGGGGATATAGGAAGCCCCGAACATCTGTTTTTTAGATGTCCTTTCTATAATGAGGCATGTAGAAATACTATTGACCACTTGCTGAAGAGTCTTGCTGACCTCCCGGAAAAACACAAATATGATCTTCTCCTTTTGGGTAAAGATCATAAGACGACCTGGACGGTCGCCAGATTCTGTCTACAGATCTGTAGGTGCAGACCGTCCCCCGATACAACTAGTCCGTCAAGAAAATCCTCAGACTCGGACCCACGGGTGCCTCTGGGCCATTTTTCTATGGTAGTTTTTCCCAAAGATTTTATGTGTTTATGTGTTTGGCGCATTTTTTGAAATGTAAGCCATTGCTGTACATTGTTTTAAATGTCTGCTTTGCTTTTGGGAGCTCAGTCCCCTTATGTGTTTTAGAAGCTGGTCATTCCTGACACCCTTCTCCCAGGACCAGGCGGGCATTGAGAGCAGAAGAGAAAGCTCAGAAGCAGAAGGCTCAGAATAGCCGACACAGGGGTGGCGTAGAAGAGGAGAGACGGGGGGGACTTGACTCTGAGCAATGCCACTATCTTAGGGAGACTGCATTCTTCCGTGTCTCTCTCTGAACTATGGAATAAATTACGCCTCTTGTCTACCTGCTTCTTGGCTGCCTCTGTGGGAGGGACCGGATTCCCTGCACCCTGACACCACTTGTCACTCTTTCCAGGATGACAAGGAACCATTAATGAGCACTGGACAAGGAGAGGCCAACTGCAGAAGTTTATGTGGCAGCCCAAGGAAACACACCGGAAGGCAGATGTCAGGGGCTGGACTGAGGAAGACTGGGGGGAGCCCCCGCTTTTCCTGAACCTTCTCAAGGGCATGAGGACAGTATTGAATTAGAACAGTGGTTTGCAGAGGGACATAGTCCAGAGGGGAACGGCTGAGAGAAGCTGGGTGAGGAACAGCTAGAAGAGGAAACACCAGGAGAGATAGAGCTGGCAGATTCAGTGTCATTGGACAGCATTCTTGACCCCCCCCTTCGCCTAAGACTAGAAGGGTTTGAGAATGATAGAACAGAGGGCTCAGAGGCAGCAAGCTCACATTACGCGATGGAGGAGTGACGTGTATTAATGGGGACGGAGGGGGTGAGCCTGGACTGGGGGCAGCACCATTTCCAGAGAGATGGGCATTCCTTTATCTCTGGCTGTGATTATTAAAGGAACCAACTGGTAAGAGCGCTGCTTTCATTTGATCTGATTATTTACTGGGGGAGGGATACAATTCCCCAAAGCCTGACAGCAGATAAGCTCTGACCACCTAAACGTACACTTCCTGTGGTGAAAATAACCAGATATCATTTTGAATTATTTTAAAATTTATACACCATTGAATGACAAAACGAGAGGTTCCAAGAGGTTCACTAAGTATAAACGCCCAATTACACATCATTTAAAAATACAACGCTAAAGGTCTTCACTGTCATCAACCTGCAGCAAGATCTTCCTCTCCTCTCCCCTCCCCTCTCCATCCCTGCTTCCCAGAGCCCCTCCCAGGCTGGCTGCTCACAGGCTTGTTGTTTCTGGCAAGAGGAGCAAGTTGGCTGCATGTGCAACAGAGACTCACCTTCCCCAAAACACGTTGACAGGGAAGGGAGTTATTCTACCGGACAAAGTAATGTCAACGGTGTACTTACAGGTACTATCTCCGATCATCCTGTCCTCGCCACTGAATTTCCGGCACAGGTCCCCATTGGTAGGTCCAGTCAAGTAGATGGATTGATGGGTCAAGTTCACTGCGGTTAAATTCCAAAATTCCACGTTGGCGAAAAGGTGTTGTTGTAAAGTGAGAGGCACTCCAAGGAAGGGAATGCCACTTTGGACATGAGCTGGGGCGTTTGCACAGATCCAGCAGTCGTCCAAGGTCACTTGCTTGGCAATTTTTGAGACTAGTTTTACGTAGGAATTGGAGTGCCAAGTGGAGAGGAGGTCTTCATTGGCATCACCAGTTCCCCCCTTTGTCGGGGTGCCGTGCCTACGGGATGCAAGGGGTATTGGCGGTATAGATAGGTGAGGTTTGCAGCCAGTCCCCCGCACCTTTGTGGGCCAGTAGTGTCCCACTCTGTGGGTGCGGGGCCAGTAGTGGAGTGGTACCAGCCTTCCAGGTAGGCCTTGCCCTCCCATGTAGAGGCCAGACCAATGTCCCATACACAGCAGAATCTCCATAGACAGACCCCAAGGTGGATAGTGGGTCGGGGTGTGGAGTCGACACGTTGGCAATAAAATCCATGGATCAGGCGGTCGGTTGGGTGATTCCGGTCTGTATAAACAGACTCTCCTCCCCCATTGTCCAGTAATGTCCAATTAATTGGTTGGAAGACTTCGCCGTCAGAAAAAAGTGTATAGGAGCCATTCAAGCATTGGGCTCGATTCCAAGCATTATTGCGGGTTAGGATGAATTTCTCTAGGAGGGTATAAGTTGGTGAGCAGATGAATAGTTCCCGGGTCTGGTGGGTTGTCAAGGTTGGTAAGACCAAGTAGCAGAGGAGAACACGGGTTTCTGGCGAGCAAAAGTCAAAGTCTCAACCGGTCTAATGACCCCTTCTTCACCATGCCCACAATTCCAAAACCCAGGTGTTTTGTTCAACTTGTAGTCCCGGACACATATGGTGCTGGGAGTTTGTGGGTATGGCAGTCTTGGAGTAGGGAAGAAAGGTAGTGAAAATGCAGGGTGTGAGGAGAAAAGATAAGAGGAAAAGCGGACTGGTACTGATGGAAATCATGAGGGATAGCAGGGGCGGTAGGATGAGGCGAGAAATGTAAGCTGTCAAAAGTGGCGGGTTGTCACAGAGGCGAGTCAAACACGAGCTATCAAACAGGAGCTGTCAAAGCGGCGTTGTTTTGCGTAGTAGGAGGCAAATTGGGGGTCTCCTTTGATCGTCTGCGGTGGGAAGTATTTCAGATGTCCAGTGGGTCGTTGTTGTAGGTGGAGCTGGTCCGGGCTGCTGAACTGATCCGGTCTGTTGGGCTCAATCCGTTCCCCAAACTGGTCCGGTCTGTGGGAGGTCCTCGGAATCGCTGTCGTCCCTGGGTTGCGGTGGGGTGGCGTAGATCATAGGGATGTCGTCCTGGTCTGTGGCATCAGCGGGTGGAAGGGCAGCTTTGCAGCGTGTGTGGTGAAGCCAAGCCAACTTTTCCGCTACCTTAAGAGAAGTGGGGGTAGTCCGTAATACCTGATAGGGTCCCTCCCAGGTGGGTTCCAACGGCACCTTGTGGTAGGTCTTTGTCAACACCCAGTCGCCCGGCTGGAAAGAGTGGATCTTCTCATCCAGGGGTATATTTTGACTCCCAGCTGCATACCTGTGGAGAGTAATCAATTGCTTCTGGAGCTGGATTACATATTGAGCTAGTTCTGATTCTCCCACCTCTAGTTCAGAAGGGGGAAATTGGGTGTTGTACACAGGGGAAGGTCTCCCAAAGCGTAGCTCATACGGAGAAAGGTTCAGGTTTCCCCTGGGACACCCTCTTATGTTATGTAGTACCAAGGGGAGAGCATTGATGCACTTCAATCCGGTGGTTTTACAAAGTTTCCCTAATTGTGACTTGAGCTGCTGGTTCATTCTTTCAACCTGGCCGGAGGACGGTGGGTGATACGGGGTCTGCACTTTCCATTAAATTCCCAATGCTTTGGCTATTTGTTGGGCCACATTCGATGTAAAATGGGATCCTCTGTCGCTGTCTATGTGCCTTGGGACCCCGAAAGGTGGTATGATTTCATGTAGCAAGGCTTTTGCCACAACCTGAAGTCCACTTGTAGACTTTCAAATGGAACAAAAGCCCATGGTCTAGCTCCCGGTGGGGTTCTGGCAGCGTGCTTTGGGTTGAAGGCATGACAGGTATGGCAATTTTAAACTGCAGCCTCTGCAGTGAGGGCTAGTCCTGGCGCATAACAGCAGCGTTTCATACTATCCACAAGCTTGTCCCTTCCCCAACAAGTACATTGGTGTAATATTCTTAGATGCTTTGGCACACAGAGTTTCGGCATCAAGAGTTTTTTGTCGGGGAGGTACCAAATGCCGCCTTTTAAAACAGCCCCCTGTTCCCTCCATCCCTCTAGTTCTTCTGGAGTCGCTGTTTTATACATTAGTTCAAAATCAACATCAGAAGGTAATTGTGCTCCCTGGAATCCATTGTCCAGTGGTAGGGGCCATAAAGCCGCTTCCTGTGCTGCCTGATCAGTGCAGCGGTTTCCGACTGGGATCAGATCCTTTCCCTTTGTGTGTGCTTCACAGTGCACCACCACCTTGGCGTCGGGAAGCTGTGTGGAGTTCACCAGGCGCTCGACTAAAGTTGCGTGGGCAATGTTTGTGCCTGCAGCTGTTAAGAAACCCTTCCGGAGTCAAATTTGACCTGTGGCATGCACCAGTCCGAAATAATATCTCGAGTCCATGTAGATCATAATTCTGTGTCCCGCCCCCATTTCACAGGCTCTGATAAGGGCAATTAGTTCTGCTGCCTGTGCACTATATCCGGCCTGAATGGGGTGTGCTTCTAGAATGTCAGTATCAGCTACTACTACATAACCACTTTTGTGCTCTTCTCCCACTACCTTGGAGCTCCCATCTGTATCTATGATGAGGTCCGGAACTTCCAAGAGAAGGTAGTCCAGATCCTCTCATGGTTTTCCAGCACGGTGAACTACTTGGGAGCAATCATGGTGTGGCGACCCATCATCGGGGAGAGGTGAGAGAGGCGCTGGGTTAAGGGGATTTACCCTTTTGATCATTACGTCTGAGGGGCTCAGGAGGATGGCTTCATGCCTATTTAGTCTCTGTATGGTGAAACATTGGCACCCCCGTAGGCTAAGGAGGGTGGCCACGGCATGGGGAACGTTAATGGTCAGGTCGTGTCCTATTACAGTTTCTTGTGCCTTCTCTAAAAGTAGTGCAGCTGCTGCTACCGCTCTGAGGCACCCCACATTCCCCATTGCAGTGGTATCTAACTGGAGGCTGTAATAGGCAACTGGTCTGTTCCTTCCCTGGAATGGCTGTGTGAGGACACCTGAGGCCACTCCTTTATTTTCATGTATGAACAAGGAGAAGGGCAACTGATAATCAGGGAGCCCAAAGGCAGGGGAGGATCTTAACTCCCGTTTGATGGATTCAAAGGATTCAAGTGCCTCTGCAGACCACTCAAGTTGTTCTGGGGCAGCATCATGAGTCATGGCGGTGAGGGGACGGGTGAATTCTCCATATCGGGGGATCCAGGCGCAGCAGAACCCACTCATTCCAATGAAGCCTCTAAATTGCCTTTTTGTCTTGGGGAGGGGTAGTTTTGTTATGGCCTCTATCCTGTCTGTTGTTAAGGCACGGGTTTCTTTTCCTAGGATGTGACCAAGGTATTTTACTTCCCTTTAGTAATACTGTATTTTCTTTGGGGATACCTTGTGTCCTTTTATGCGCTAATGCCGTGAGAAGAGCTATGGTGTCCGGTTTACAAGATTCCAAGTCCCGCCCACATGGTAAGATGTCATAAACGTACAAAAGGGGGGCGGCGGACCCTTTTGGGAGGGTTACGTCTAGCAGATCCTGATATAGTATAGCAGAGAAGATTGCTGGAGATTCCACATAGTCCTGGGGCAGCCGCGTCCATGTTAATTTTCCGGCTTGCCAGATGAAGGCAAAGAGTAATTGGCTTTCTGCATCCACTGGGATGCTGAAGAAAGCAGAACACAAGTCAATAACGGAGTAAACTACAGTTCCCTCCGGAACTGAGCTCAGGAGGTGATGAGGATTTGCCACCACAGTGTGGCGGGGAATGACAAAGGAGTTCACAAGTCTCAAGTCCTGAACCAAGCATCATTTTACAGGGTTCGTGTGGGGTTTGTGGACGGGGAGCAAGGGGGTGTTACAAGGGGAAGCGCAGGGAACTAGAACTCCCATTTTTAAGAATTCCTCTATCATCGGAGGAAGTCCTTCTATTGCCTCCTTCGGTAATGGGTATTGTTTGGTACAGGGAAAAGGCAGGTCTTTCCTGTAGTTCACCTCTACTGGGGTGGCGGACTTCAGGAGTCCAACCGATGTGGATTCAGTTCCCCACAGCCGGGGGGGGACCCCATTTAGGAGCTCAGGGGGAAGATCCAGATCTTTATTATTCGTCTCTTGTAAGATTCCTTGGAAGTTGAAGATAGATTCATTGGGCATATACAGGTAAATCCCCTCCTCCACATTGGATGGTGGCATTTAGTTTGACGGGGCTAGAAGTTAATAAAAAAGTGTGCTTAATGGACAAAGGTCCAACTGACACTTTGGCAGCCTTGGAAAGGGGGCAAACTCTAGGAGTCCTGTCCAGTCCCATTATGGTCCTGGTTTCTTCTCCTGGGGTCAAGTGACTATTTGTGAGAGTAGAATAGGTGGCCCCCGTGTCTAGCAGACAGTCGTAAGATTGTAGAATCTGAGGAAGATAGTTGTAGAATAGGGCAAAGGGAAGGAAAAGAGGGGGGATCTGCTTCTGATTGTCAATAGTCATTGTATTCCTCCATTACCATTTCGTGGAAGGGTTGGCAGGGCAGTTTGGATGGTTGAAAGGATTGATGTTATTGGGGAGACTCTTAGGTTGCGGTGAAGGAGGAGGAAGCACCCTTTGGGAGGACCCATAATCAGGGGGAGTTCCCTGAGCCTGGGGTTAGCCGGTTCCCTGTATTCCGGCCTCGGTGTCCTTGACTCTATAGTCTGATCTCCTGGGCCTGGATTCTTGGTGTCCGGTTAATAATGGGCAGTTCCTTCTGATGTGTCCTTCCTCATTGCAATGGAAACAGACACGTCTGTCTGGCTGTTCATGTCCTCTCCCCTTCTGCCTCTCCCTAGGAGGGGGAGCCCCGGTTGTGTAAACTAGCACTCGTGGGGATTCTCCCCTCTGGTCCTTCCTTTTTCGTTCATCTCTTGAATTAAAAACTGACTTAGAGAGGATCTCATTTATTGTTTTCCCATCGTAGCCGTGGTGTGCGTTGAATGCCTTCCGTATGTCGGCTGTGGCTTGGTCTTTAAAGAATCCCTTAACAATAACCTCATGTTGTGGACTTTCAGGGTTGATCCCACCCCAGGTTTTGATTGTGGACACCAATCAGGTATAATAATCGGAAGGGTGTTCATCGGGTCCTTGTAGGATGGCTTGGACTTTAGTCCAGTTTACTGTTTGCTGTCCTGCAGCTTGCAAGCCATCCAGAATAGCTTTCTTAAATATCTTCAAACCCCATATACCCCCGGTTGTGTTATAATCCCAGGCAGGGTTGTTCAGGAGGTTTTGGGCTGTCAACTCTATGATTCTATGATTCTATGAAAGTGGGCATATCAGTGGGTCTGTCTGCTTAATAGTTAGGTCTGCTCAAAGCTTCCCCTGCCTTTACCAGTATCTCCCTCTTCTCAGCTTCATTAAAAAGGGTTCCTAATAACATATGCACATCAGCCCACATCAGATTACGAGTGGAAAAGTTAGTGGCTACTTGTCGATGGCATTTATCGGGGTCATCTCGAAGGGAGGGCATTTTATCCAACCAGTTCATTAAATTGGAGGTGAGGAAAGGCTGATGGATGAAAACCATGTGAGGCGGGTCTCCTGCTCTTGCCGGGGGTAAGGGTAGTGCTCTGAGGGGGCGCACGGCCTCTACTTCTCCATTGACTAAGTTATTTCTGTGGCAAGTTCTCCTAGAGAGCGGTTCTTCACCTTCCTCATCTGAAGGAGCCCCCGCAGGCATAGCATTGGGGTTGGGACTAGCTTGTCCCCCCCCCCCGGCACAATCTGGAGAAGGTTGTTTGAGCTGGGATTTGTAGGTTTGGGGAGAGATCGGGGGCAGGATTCCCCGGCCTGTCTAAGGCTCCTGCCCCGGCTCTGGCTCCACTCCTGGTCTGGATGGCAGGGGTCCCATTGGTTCAGGGTAGTAAAAGGGGATGAGGGACCTATCTAACTTTTCCTCTTGCATCCTGATTTCATCATAAGGAGGGGGTCTAGCAGTCCCCAGTACAGCCATCTGTCAAGTGATCTGTGCTTGATTACATTTAAAGAGTTCGTGGGCTTCCACGAAGACATTTAGGTAGTAAAGCTGTCGGGGGTTTTCATCAGCTAAGTAGGATCTAAGTGCTTGCATCTTCGTAACATTAAAAGAGCCTTGAGGTGGCCATTGAGACCCTGCCTCTAGGGGATGGATAAAAGCCACCCATGAAAAGTTACAAAGGTCTCTCAATTTGGACTTGAAAAGACACTTTCGCCCCTTTAAACTTTTCCAGTTGGAGATGACAAACTGGAGAGCCGTATCAGAATCCTCTCTGGGGCAAAAAGGATTCATGGAAGCCTTGTTGCCAGGAGGAGTCCAGCTATAGTGCTTGGAAGGTTGAGCTCCAATTTTACTTTTATACTGGGGGGGGCGTTGCTCAATAACAAGCTATACAATGAGATAGACAAACAGATACAAGAGAGGGACAAAGGGGGGGGAGAGAAAAGAATGTCCTATCAGTATTCAGTCTAACACTCAGGTGCCCCTCGTGGCCCTTTCTGGGCAAACTCCAACGGATTGGACCAGAGAAGGCTAGCAGAAATCTAAAACCAGGCAATCCCTGCCTACAATTAAAACCACAGGCAACTGGCCTGCAAACCACGGGTCTCTTAACCCGGAAAAACAACAGATCCGGAATTCACTCAGAACTGCTTATAAAACAAACTAATCCTAGTGCGGGGCCCTGTCTTCTTCGGTGAACCTCCCGCTCTACCGTCCACAACAACCTCCTGCCTGATCTCAGATGCTAGATACGGGATTCCCTACTGGACACTTGCACATCGCAATGCCAGGTTGGGACCCAAGAAATCAAAAGTTTGGAAAGGAACAAACAACCTTGCGTTCTCAGGTACACGAGTCATCCCAACAAGGGTCGCCATGCCAGAGGTGCGGCTTCGTTTGATTTAAGGAGAAGAGTATAGGAATAGGTAAAGTCCCTTTAACCTTCTCTGGCCGTACTCCGAAGGATCGGGTTGAAGGGTATCCTTCAGGAAAGTGGTGAGTTTTCCACGACCCTTTCTGGGCAAACTCTGACGGATCGGGTCGAGGGGAGAGAGAAAAAGGTATACCACGACCTTCTCTGGCTGTACTCTGAGGGATCGGGTCGGAGAGAGAGAGAGACAGAGAGAGATTTTCTATGACCCTTTCTGGGCAAACTCCGATGGATCGGGTCGAGGAGAGAGAAAGAAAAAGGTTTCCCATGACCTTCTCTGGCCGTACTCCGAGGGATCAGGTCGGGGAGTGGGGGGAAAAGGAAAGCTTTGGTTGTCGTGGAGATGTTATCCTTCCACCCCCTCCCAGTGCACTAATTTCAAACCATACTCATGTCCTAGGAACATCCCTCGTGGATCCTGGGATCCTTAGTTGGCCGGCTAGACCTTGCCTTTGCTCCTCCTGGCTGAGCCTTTAGTGACAGCTGATTACCTCCCACAAAGGGAAGGCAGGGAGAGAAAAAGGATCCCTGGGCTAAGGTTGCCCAGTGGTGCCCGATCCCCTCTATCTCCCCCCTCATCTTCATAGGAGAACCAAGAGTCCCTGAGCACAGTCACCAAACTGTTAAGGGAGAAATCTGAGGGCTCCCTTGGACAAAAAGCAAGAACACCAACCAGGAAAATTGGAGCAAAACAGCAGCCAATAGGCTTGGTCTTTATTAAGACTGTCGTGACAGGACTCCAACTCACTGCAAGACAAAGCAAGATGGAAGCGCCAAACAAAAGAAGACCCCAACTTTTATTAGTTACTAATCCCCCATGCTACACCCCTGACACTACATCATGACTACATCATTGATACATCACAAAGAGGAGGGGTTGATGTGGTAACCTGAGTGTCCTGTCACCTGTCCGGTTCCTCCTTCCCCCCTCCCCATGAGCACATTCCAGAGGACAAAGAGGAGTTAACAGTTTCCTGCTCCCAGGGGGAAGGGTTGGTCACTGTCCTTTGTTTTAGTCCATACTGAACCCACTTCCAATGCAAGTTCTTTGTAATTGAAATGGTCCACTTTCTGGCACCATCAATGTGGGCACGCCCGCTGGGGTGGGCTCGCAGCGGACACGTTGGTACGCTTGGGGGCTTATGGCTGCCCTATGTCAAGCCTCCCCCTTTGATAGTCCTTCTTCCAAGGTGCAGAACAAAAGGGGAACGGTACAGATCCAATGTACAGCTGAATTTCTTTGAATTTATAACAGAAACACTACAGAGGTAAAAACACTTTCACTCCAAGAGGAAACACTTGGATACATGCGGATAGGACAAGTCATGGTCAATTAAACCCAGATACATTGTATTAGCAGCTGTCAATAGTTACTGAGAGGTAGACGTCGGCCCTGCAGTACCTGCTTGGTCGCCAGAAGGGGCGCTATTCAGTTACACTCATTGGCTGGAGCGCAGCAGTTTATTTGCATAGGGAACTGGTCTACCTGTATTGAAAATAGCAAACGGGCTTCCGTGGGGATAGACTTACGATTCAAGCACTTCCTTATTTACGGAAGGCTTTTCAAATAAAGTTTATTAAAGGAAGTGGTGTGTGTGTGTGTGTGTGTATGTTGTGCTTGTGCAACTGAATGGTTGGGGGGGTTCCTGCAACAGGCCAAACTCTGCCCCCCCTTGATTTATGCCAAATGTTAGAGCAGCATTGCAAACATGTTTTCCTCCAGCTCTGCAGCTGCTGCTTGAGGATTCAAGACGCCAGAAAGTTTTCTAGGTGAGATTTCTTCCACTTATGATTATCAAAATCATAGTGATTTCTTCTTCTAAAAGCCCAAGAGATGTTTCTGGAGGTTGCATCAGAAGCACCAACAGCATGACATTATTACTTGTACCGTGAATGAAAAAGAAAAAATTCTTGCAGATAGTATTTCCTGTCTTGGAGAGAGACTGAGTGAAGACTGGAGCAGGTGAAGGGCTGGGGGGAAGAGGGAAGCCAGAGCTGAGCCCCCCACCCCACCCCAGGAAAGCCACTGCAGCTTTGGTCTTGCAAGAGTCTTGTGATTCTCCTGCTTGGCTGGGTCAGGAAGGAAGAGGAGCCACACGTAGCAGATGTGAAGGAGGCAGAGCCAGGATGAGATCCCTGCTGCTCCTGCTGCTAATTTGCTCCCAAGGAGTTTGTGTGAAGCAGAAGGCAAAATGCCCCTTGAATCTGATCAGAGATAAAATTGATGCTCGCAATTACTTCTGGCCTGGAGACTTTTTCATTGGTGGAATCGTATCTCCACAATATATTTTGGAACATAATCCATATGTCTTTAACCAGACACCCTTCACCAAGCATGTGATGTAAGTGATTCTTTACGTAGGAATGTCAAAGTCTTTAACCTCCCCTGGTCCCTATCTCTGAAGGAGAGAGCCCCTATCTCACAGCTGGGGAGTCTGGGGTCCTCCAGAGGTCACTGGATTACAACCCCCTCTTGCCTGACCGACCCTTCGCCTTGATGGTTGTTGTTGTTAGAATTTATAGATATCCCTATACCCGGGGGTATCAGGGCAGTTCACAGAATGAAATCAAGATATAAAACCACAAAATACCTAAGAAAAATAAAAACAACAACCCAATTGCCGCCCCACCGGGGCTGATGGGAGGTGGGGTCCAGTAAAAGATTCCCCCCAAGCCTCTCCTATTGCCTTGCATCTTGCAGGTTGGTGACACAAGAATGAAAGAGAATCTGGTCAGGGATCAAAGGGATCCCCTGAATTTTCCCACCTGCAGGAAGGAGGTGAGGATGGCATGAGACTCAGGCAGTATTCAAGGTTCCAAGATTTGATTTATTACTATTGTTTGTACAATTTATAAACTGCTTCATCAGAATTGTCTTTAAGGAATGGAGCAGTTTTGAGAATGAAATGCTAAGATCCTCCAGGTGATGTTAGCTGGAGAGAGAGAAAGATATGCTTTCTACAAAATGAAGAAATAAACAATAGAAGTCAAGAGACTCCAATGCTATGGAGTCAGATCTCTAAAAAAAGAACAATTCTTCTTCTTCTTCTTCTTCTTCTTCTTCTTCTTCTTCTTCTTCTCTCATTCTCTCAACCTAACCTAAAGTTGTTTTGAGATCTTGGACTAACTAACCCACTGGTCACAAAACACCACCTCTACACTCCTGGATTGGAGAACAAATCTCCAAATCTTTATTGTACAATGGGCAGGAAAGGGTTGGATATAAATGCAATAAGATAATTTAATAGAGACTAATCTTTGTGGAGAATATTTTGTTATCATTCACCTGTGAAGAGGGTTTCAGTCTTTTAAATTGGTCCATTCATTGCAGCGACCCATTTGCGTTCTACTGGCACATCTTCTCCTTCCTGTTCACCATCCAGGAGATCAACCGGGATCTCAGGCTCTTACCCAACACCACCCTTGGCTACAACCTCTATGAGAACTATTTTGATGCCAGGATAACTTCAGATGCCATGCTAGAGCTGCTTGCAGGCAGCGGAAGAAACATTCCCAATTATCGCTGCGGAGAAGAGAATCCCCTTCTGGCTGTTCTTGGAAGGAGTGATTCTGACATCTCAAAGGAGATTTCCACCATGTCAGGCATCTACAAAATCCCACAGGTATGAATGGGACAGAGGGCAGGGAGGGACACAGGAGGAAACTCTACTTTCTCCTGGGGGGCGTTAAGGGGGGAAACCCTGAGCTATGTGCTGGCCATCAGGCTTGGTTCATTTCTAGTTGCTGTTTTGTTAAGGGTGTTAATATTGTTCCATAGATTATACATACGGTACTATTTTGTTACTCATATAATGTTACTTTTGTTGAAATTGTACTGTTGTTTTGTTAAGAATGTCTTATAGAACATAATTGTTCTACTGATGATTTGTAAATTATTCTATATTAATTATGTTGCGATGTTCTATTACGTTTTTGCTGTTCATGAGCCGCTTTGTGATTTTTGTGAATGAAAAGCAGCACAAAAATATAATAAATGGAATGATATCCAACACTCTTTTTTGAATGTGCTGAGCCTTTTCCTACTTGGCCCCCACCGGACAGGGAGGGAGCTGACAGGCAAAGGACTGGCAAGGGGAACCAGGCAGGCAGAGAGCATCT
Organism: Podarcis tiliguerta; assembly: GCF_965153285.1. Classification (NCBI taxonomy): domain Eukaryota; kingdom Metazoa; phylum Chordata; class Lepidosauria; order Squamata; family Lacertidae; genus Podarcis; species Podarcis tiliguerta. The sequence continues at coordinate 59,646,792 of NC_139545.1, read as the reverse complement.
TTATCCCTTCACTTCTTAGTATCAAACGAAACAGACAAGAGAACCACAAAGTATGCTCCCTCCAGGCTGGAGCTGTTGCCCAGTGTGCCCCCTCCTCCTTGCCCCAGCTTGCATATCAGACCCCTCCTGCTGCCTACAGTGGCAGCCAAGGAACCCCTTCTGCCTCTGAGCCGTTTTCTGCTCTGTGATGTGGGTGAAACCCCTGGTTTTAGAGGAAGGAGGAAGATCTAGCAGTCTCCCATGGGACCTAGTCTCAACTGGCTCTGATCTTGTCTCCACTGCATCTGACTCCTGTCTCTCTTCAGGGCTGGTGAATCTGCCACCTTGCCCTTGCTCCTCACCTCCCAACATTCCCCAGCTCTTTTCTTCTTCTGGGCTGGGTCCTTTTCCCACCCCCACGAACCTGGCTCCATGCTGTCTTCCTCTGCCCCCTCCCTGGAAGACTCTTGAGGGTCTCCACCTCCTCTTCTTCTCATCGGAACAGTTCCTGACACCAGCAGATGTTTCGGAATAAAACTCCCATTGATCCCAGCAGCACAATTTATATCAATCATTTCAGATTACTAAATATCTACTCCCTTCCTGAAAGCAAAACAATTACTCTTTCCTTTCTTCACCAGCTCAGTTATGGCTTCACAGCCCAGGTTCTTGAAGATAAAACACAGTTCCCTTTCGTCTACCAGATGCTCCCCAAAGAGGAAAGTCAGTACCAGGGGACCGTGGAGTTGTTCCTCCATTTTGGATGGAACTGGATTGGCCTCTTGGCTCCAGACAATGACAGTGGAGAAAAGTTCGTGAGGACTATGACACCTCTGATGACCAGAAGAGGCATCTGCATTGCCTTCTCAAAAATATATACAGAAGAGGATTTATATCAACTAATGGACCCAAGTGAAGCTGTTATCAACAGGAGACAAGTCGGGGTATTTGTTTGCTATGTAACTGATACAAAGGAAATTTTCTTAATAATGGAAACATGTATAAATATTGAGGTATATTGGAAGAAGGAAATACAGGGAACAGTCTGGATCACAACTGCTTTCCAGGACATCAACGTTAGCTTGACATTCGCTCCTAGGTACATCCAGTGCCTTCAAGGTTCTCTCTCTTTCACAATTAAGACCAGGATAAGGAGCACCAAAAGTGGTTATGATGAATCACTGTTCCGTAATTTTTTCTTTTTTTGGAGTGTAGCATTTCGCTGTTCATATTCCAAGCATGTTTTATCCCCGAAAGGCCGGATAAGATGCAGAGAGAAGGAGGAACGGAAGTCTTTGCCCCAAGAGGAGATTGAGAGCGCTCTGTCTGGAGACAGCTATGGCACTTACATCAATGTTCAGGCTGCAGCCCAGGCCTTGAATGCTGCGTTTTCATCTAGACCACGGCGGATGCTGATGGTGGGAGGAGCCGCCCAGCGGGAACAGGGAAGGCTTCAGCCATGGCAGGTATTTCCTTAGGCATTTAGAATAGTTATGTAAATTATGGGAATATTTGGAACTGGCCAAATTGATGGATATAATAAGATTAAAGCCAATGAATCCAGACAAGAAGGATTGGAAGTGCTTGAATGATTATTTAGAAAGACAAGGCTCTAACGTAAAAATTTGGCTGTGTCTAGAATGACCTTGTGAATGGAAAAGGGGAAACATATATATATGCATATCTATATATTAAGATGCAAATAATACTGAAATACAGATAAAACATGAAATAAAATATGAAATGTGAAAGGAAGTGTTGTAAGAGTGATGAAAGTCTATTACTATTATTATTTTGTAAAATAGTGTTTATTGTATTGAAATATGCTTTTCTTTATTCATTCACTGTCTACTTTTCTTTTTCTTTTTTCTTTTCTTTCTTTTTTCCTTTTTTCCTTTTCTTTATATTATTCTTTATGTATAGTTTGGTATTGATGTATTTACTTTGCAATAAAAATTCTAATTAAAAAATAGGGGGAAATGATTTTATTGTCTTTTGTATTGATCTTATTTATTATTTGCATTAATCTTATTTTGGAGACCCACTTGCTCCAAGTGAGGAACAATAAAATGCTGCTGTTTTCCCTGTCATTCCAGCTCCACCCTTTCTTACAAGAAATCCAGTGTCTGAATACCTCCAGGGGCACAATATGTTTGGATGAGAATTGGGAGCTGCCTCCTGACTTTGATATCATGAATTGGGTGATGTTTCCCAATAGGTCTCGTGCTCTAGTGAAGATTGGCAGTATAAGGAGAGAGGCATCTACTGGCATCAAGTTCACCATCAACCCAGAAGCCATTGAGTGGCCTGAGAAGTTTCACAAGGTAGGGGATGTTACCAAGGAAGAAGGCTAGGAGATCCTGCTCATCCTCTTCCTGGAGCCTCTTTTGGCAAATGACCTTTAAGGGGGACCAGTGGTGTCCTTTCCACCCAGTTTCAGGTGCCAGCGCTGAATCTTGGAGGCTCAAGAATGCGCTAGCGCCCAGGCATCCTGAGAAAAGGCAGACTATGTTTCCCAGCCAGGTGCCTCTCAGTCCACCTGGGGAGGAAAGCCAGCAGCACCCAGTCCTCTTTCTTTCTCTCTTTCTCTTTCTCTCTCTCTCTCTCTCTCTCTCTCTCTCTCTCTCTCCTGTTCAGTCCCCCCGAAATAGGCTGGTGGCTGGTTTTCTCTAAACCCCAAATCCTACACCCAGGCGTGTGCACCCTGTGGTTTGGCATGTGGGAGATTACCCAAATCCTAAAGTTTGGCAAAACCACATTAAGGACCTGAACAGTCAATTTGTACAAGAGGAGCAGCTAATTCCTCCCAAAAACGCACAATAAAACCTCAAATATTTAAAACTTCTCTGTATAGGACTGCCTTCTAAAAGTCAGCTAGTTACTTATTTCCTTGACATCCCATGGGAGGTTGTTCCACATGGAAGTCGCCACCAATGAGAAGGCCCTCTGCCTGGTTCCCTGTAACCTCATAGGTAGGGAACCGCCAGAAGGCCCTTGGAGCTGGACCTCAGGGTCAGGGCTGGATAAAGGGGAAGGAGACACACCTTCAAGCGTACAGGGCCAAGTTCGTTTAGGGCTTTAAAAGATCAGCACCAACATTCTGAATTGTATATAAATGTGTGATATAAAACTTGCATGAACAAACAAACAAAGAGATGCTTCTGTGCAAAAAGTGGGAAGGCTCAGGGGACAAGAGATCCTCCTAGGTAATTTCCAAACTGTCAAAATTCACCTTCTCCCCTTGCCCTATCATGTTTATTGATTCTCTTCTTATCTTCATTTTCAGGCCGTGCCTCGTTCCAGGTGTAGCAAAATATGTCAACCTGGATTTGCAAAGGTGGTCCTAGAAGGAAAGCCTGTTTGCTGCTATGCTTGTGATCCTTGTGCGGAAGGAAGCATGTCCAACCAAGAAGGTGGGTGAGAAGGATTACAAGAGAGGAAGCATTCTTGCCCTTTGCAAAAAAGGAACAAAGAATTGCTTGCCACTCTTTACACATTCTTATTTCCTGAGGGCAGGTGGTTATGGATGTAAGGGATGCTGAAGCCGCTCTTTTCCTCTTCCTCAGATGCAGAACGTTGCACCAAATGCCCAGAAGATCAGCATCCAAACAATGACAGAGATCGATGTGTCTCCAAGATTATCACCTTCCTGGCTTATGAAGACCATCTGGGGATCACCTTAGCTTCCATTGTCCTCTTCTTATCTTCTACAGCAGGCATTGTGTTAGGAATCTTCATTAAATACAAAGAAACCCCAATAGTCAAAGCCAACAACCGGGACCTCTCCTACATCCTGCTCATCTCCCTTCTGCTTTCCTGTTTGTCCTCCTTCCTCTTCATTGGGCAACCAAGAATAGCGACCTGCCTTCTCCGACAAACGGCCTTCAGCATCATCTTCTCCGTTGCTGTTTCTTCTCTCTTGGCCAAGACCATCACGGTGGTGCTGGCCTTCCTGGCCACAAGGCCAGGGAACAGGGTGAGGAGATGGCTAGGGAAGAGTCTGGCCAACTCCATTGTCAGCTCCTGTTCTGGTGTGCAAGTTCTCATCTGCACCATCTGGCTGGGCTCTTCTCCCCCATTCCCAGAGCCCGACATGCACTCCCAGGCGGAAGAGATCATCTTGCAATGCAACGAAGGCTCTGCAGCCATGTTTTATGTTGCCCTCGGCTACCTGGGCTTCCTGGCTACCATCTGCTTCACGGTGGCGTTCCTAGCCAGGAAGCTGCCTGGCTCCTTCAACGAAGCCAAGCTGATCACCTTCAGCATGCTGGTCTTCTGCAGTGTTTGGGTGTCTTTTGTGCCCACCTACCTGAGCACCAAGGGCAAGCACATGGTGGCCGTGCAGATCTTCTCTATGTTGGCCTCCAGTGCTGGGCTCCTGGGCTGCATCTTCCTCCCCAAGTGCTACGTTATTCTGCTGAGGCCTGATCTGAATACAAAGGAGCACCTGACCACAAGAACTTAAGATGTCGTCAGATTTGCATAGTATTCCATGTTGATTCTACCCAGCACTGCAGAAAGGAAACACACATAGTTGTTTTTGGATTAATGCTCTATCGATATAAATCTCTCTTCATTTTGCATAAGTCATGAATGATGAAAATGAACCTATAATAACTGCCATGACTACAAGCCTCCTGGCCTGAAAATCTTTTTCACAGGCTGATTCCAACAAGATACCTTAAACGTCATGTTGTTGTTTTTTATGTTCCTGATCCTCATCTGGGTCATCCTGGCTGGTTCTGGAGGACAGTGTGGATTTGGATCAGTTGTATGCAGAAGGGCATAGTGCAGAGGCTGCAGAGGGTAGAAGCTGGCAAAGATTGGAAGAGGAACCGCAGGAAGAAGAAGAAGCTCCAGGGGAGAGACACCTGACAGACTCAGTGTCTTTGGAAAGCATTCCTGACACACACACCCTTCTCACAAGACAAGACAGGCATTGAGGATAGTAGAGCAGAGAGCTCAGCTGCAGAAGGCTCAGTTTGGCCAGCACAGAATAGGGGAGGCGAAGTTGGAGGGACTTTACTTTGAGCAATGTCATTTCGAGAGAGAGACCACATTCCTTTGTCTCTTGTTGTGATTATTGAATAAACTAATGGGTGAGAACTCTCCTTTTTTAGCTGCTTCTTTGCTCCCAATGAATCTGATTCCCCAAAGCCGACTCCTTTTCATCTTCTCTTTGAAATGATGGGAGGAACCAGCTGGGGAACCATCAAGGACAGAAGGCTGAGAGCCTGGGGAGAGGCGGTGGGACAACGATGGGAGGTCAGAGCGAGAAGACTGGGGGAAAGAGGGGTCAGAAGCCGAGAGGGTAACAGGGCTTAGTGAGCGGGGAGAGTCTGTGGAGAGGGCAGTCCAGAATCAGAGGCCGAAGCTGAAGCAGGAGGGAGGCCAAGAGGCAGAGGCGAGTCAGGCTCCCCCTCCCGCAGCCACAAACTCCCCTCCCTCCTGGTCTTTCAGAAGAGGCAGGAAAAGGGTGGAGGAGAGAAGGACTTCACACAAGCGCAGTCTCTGCTTGCTTGGGAAAAACCCTGGAGAGGAGAGGAGATATGAAACTCTGGAGAGGCGACTCCGGGACATGAGCTGCCCTGACCCTTTGCCAAGTCTGTGAAGATCTCCATGGCCTCCAAGTCCTTGGCTTGTCACCTTTCAGTCAAGATGTCAGTGTATTGCTCATCTTTCCTCCTTGAAGCAAGGATTCCCGTTTTCTTTTACACTACAGTCACGTTCGTTCATTTCTCTTGGCCCAGTCTCTTGTGCAAATAGTCCCTGATTGTGAATGGGTGACACTCTGCCTGTCCCTTCATCAGGTCCAGCCTTGCCCTCTGGCAGCCAAGAGGGAGAGGTCCAAGTTGGTGCTCTTGTGATGCCCCCCCCTTGCTCTGACCAGCCCGAGGGCTCAGGACCACTTCAGCCATGTCTTTGTAGGCTGAGTTTCCACCCATCTGTACAAATAAAACAGTTTATTTGAACATTTACAGTGTTTTCCATTGATAGAGTTTCACAGGCTTATTGGATGATTTCCACAAGGCACGTTTCTCCACTGGACCCGCTGATGTGTGATGGACGAAGTGTTGACAAGCTCTTTACAGATTTTGCTCTTTACACAGCCACTCCTTTTTTAAAAAAAAATAATATTTATTGAAATTTTCCAACAGCATAACACCAAAACAAAACATATCCACAAAAAACAAAAAAGAGAAGAAAACATTGAATAGCAAAAGAGGAGGGAAAAAAATAAAGAAAAAGAAACCCAGAAAAAATACCCTCTTCCCCACCCCCCAACACAAAAAATCCCAAAAAGCAAAACAAAACAACTCTCAAAGTCTCACATTCCTTTTTTTTAAACTTGTTTCCTTGACTTCCTCCCACCTCCCTCTTTGTATACCAAATTTTTAATCTAATCGGCAAATTCCATCCAACTTTTAATACTTTTTCACTTATTTACCTTTACCCCCTTTTTAAAAAAACACACAATAATAATAGAAAAAGAAAATTTACCTTAAAACTTCTAATCTTAAACCCTATAATTATATACCCTTATATCCTAATATTTCATCTTCCTTATCTTAATCCCTAGAACCAATTAAATTCCTTCCGTCATCCCCCCAAAATACTTATTAAAACCATATTATGTCAAATTTTACTTAAAAATCTCCAAATTTATCCCACCATCTCGTCACCCCGGTTTCGGGTACTGCCAGTCCTTTTTACAATTTTTTTAAAGTCTTTCCAGTCCATAAATTCGATCCATCAGCCAGGTTGTCTTATGTCCGAGGCCTTTAAATCATCTTTCTGATGGGTCTGCAGGGTCTTTTTCGAGCCTAAAATTATGTCCCAGGCCACATTCCCCTCAACGTCTCCTTTGACCTTTTTGAACAAGCTTGCCCAAACTCTGTAGTTCCTCTTGTAGGCCAAAGAGTTGTCCAAAGCTTGCTCCACACTCTGTTTAAAGTTACTAGATTTCACTTCTAGTTCTTTCAAACTTTCAAACTTTCTCAGAGTGCCAGTTTCCAAAATATATCTTATCAAACCTGTATCTCTCAGTCCATATGTGGCACTCCTTTTCCAGATCTGTCCTTTGGACTCTTTACTCTCATAGTCCCCTTTTTGTCCATCGATTTGAGGCTCTACTACTGTATTTTTCCACAGAAGATTCCTCTTGCAAAGACAGAGGCTGTTCTGTTTGATCCATATTCTTCTCAGGTATCCATCCTTGTTGGTTTGGTTCCAATCCTTGAGCCGAGTTTACTAATTTTTTTCCTTCTTGAGCCAGGCTGTGTACATTTTCCTTCAAATCAGAAATGCCAAATTCCAAAATAGACAGGTTTTTTGAAATTGTTCAAACAGAGCTGTTATTTTTTCTGCCATATTCCCAAGTCTGTTCTTTCAATGTTATCTTACTGTCAAGGTCAGATGCTTATATTTAGTCTGTAAAGTTGCAGCCTGTGTGAAAGTTTTCCATCCAAAAGTATAACAATGTAACAGTCCAATATGTGTTTCTGTAACTTTCCACAACAGCTGGATTACAGTTCCCTTTGGTTATTTTTCATCCACCTTTCAATAACAGTTATCGTTTAACTCCTTTTTTCCTTTCCAACAAACGATGAGCAAAAAGATTCAGTTCTCCCTTAATCCGTTCCTTCTTAATAATTATTTCTTGTTATAAAGATTCTTTTTCTCCTTTTGGCAGCCCGGTCCCGGGCTCGAGATGGTAGAAAATAAATTCAAAATACACTGCTCTGCAGGGCTATAAACTGTTGAAACAATCTCCCCCTCTTCCCTGCTTCCGAGGGGGGGTTTAAAGGCTTAGGTGACAGATTTGTTTCCTTGCAAAGTACTTTTTTAGAGGCTCCAGTTCTCTCACTTTTGCCTTGATCTTTCTACAAAGTGGAAGGTGGGCTTCCTGTTTTAACCTTCCATCTAATGCCGAATTTCAGTAATTTGTAATCCAATTTCCATTTACTTACAAGAGTTTCTTTGATCCAAATGTCCACAGGAAAAGTTAGCGCTTCCTGGCAGCAGCTGTGCGGCTTCACTCCCCGAAAACAGCGATCGATCCAAAGTGCCGCGCCACTCACCCCACGTCGCTCCGGAGCCCGTAACCGGGTCTCCCCGCGAGTAAGGGAGGCGCTACTGGCACAAGCCGGATCCCAGGTCCACGGTCTTCCTCCGACCGTGGTTTTTTGCGGGTCTCCGCCTCGCCGTAGGCGGTCAGACCCTTCTTTTCAGAGAGCGGTCTCCTCCGAGACGGAGGAAATCCGCCATTGCCCGGCGCGCCAACCCGGAAGCTCTACACAGCCACTCCTATAGAGGCTGCTCTTCCTTAAGGGGATTTGAACTCTAAAGAGCTGCTAGCGCTGTTTCGGATTGGATGGCTGACAAAAGGAGTGGCTTCTGAATGGTCAGTTTCTGGGCTGTGTTGAAAATGGAGGTTTATTGCCTGATTTCAGCATGGTGGACTGAATGCACTTATGTAAATTGTTTGTTTGTTTGTTTGTTATGCCCCGCCCATCTGGCTGGGCATCCCCAGCCACTCTTGGTGGTTCCCAACATCATCATCATCATAATAATAATAATAATAATTTATTTGTACCCCGCCCATCTGGCTGGGTTTCCCCAGCCACTCTGGGCAGCTTCCTCAGAGACCAAAAATACACTAAAATGTCACACATTAAAAACTTCCCGAACAGGGCTGCCCTAAGACGTCTTCTGAGTGTCAGGTAGTTGTTTATCGCTTTCACATCTGATGGGAGGGTGTTCCACAGAGCGGGTGCAACTACTGAGAAGGCCCTCTGCCTGGTTCCCTGTAGCTTAGCTTCTCGCAGCAAGGGAACTGCCAGAAGGCCCTCGGAGCTGGACCTCAGTGTCTGGGCAGAACAATGGGGGTGGAGATGCTCCTTCAGGTATACTGGGCCGAGGCCCTTTAGGGCTTTAAAGGTCAGCACCAACACTTTGAACTGTGCTCAGAAACTTACTGGGAGCCAATGCAGATCTCTCAGAACCGGTGTTATGTGGTCTCGGCGGCCACTCCCAGTCACCAGGCTAGTTGCCGCATTCTGGATTAATTGCAGTTTCCGAGTCACCTTCAAAGATAGCCCCACATAGAGCGCATTGCAGTAGTCCAAGCGGAAGATAACTAGAGCATGCACCACTCTGGCCAGACAGTCCGTGGGCAGGTAGGGTCCCAGCCTGCGTACCAGATGGAGCTGGTAGACAGCTGCCCTGGACACAGAATTGACCTCCGCCTCCATGGACAGCTGTGAGTCCAAAATATTAAAAACACAATAAAACATCAAATAGTAAAAGCTTCCCTAAACAGGGCTGCCTTCAGATGTCTTCTAAAAGTCAAAGAGTTGTTTATTTCCTTGACATCTGACGGAAGGGCATTCCACAGGGTGGGCGCCACCACCGAGAAGGCCCTCTACATGCATTCTATGGGTTTTATAAGGGGGTGCAATTATGTTCATCCATAACAGTATAAATACTGAGCTCAACGGACCAGTGGTGGGACTTGCTATAAGGCATGTTCTTACTGGAATCAGCTCTTTGTTCAGAGTTCTCCTTCCTTGGAGGTTTTTAGGCAGAGGTTGGAGGGCCACCTGTCATGGATGCTTGAGCTGAGATTCCTGCCTTGCAGGGGGTTGGCCTAGATGACCTTTGGGGGTCCCTTACAACTCTATGATTGGATGGAGTTTCCTGCTTTACAGAGCTTTCTCCCTGCAAGCTGCTGCTCGTGTTTCTGGCCAAGGGAGGGAACACAACGCCACCAGCCAGGAACACACCCCCCCCCCACAAAAAATAAAACCTCTCTGGGTTCTTGGGCAGGAGGGAGCCTGGTGTGCTCAGCTTATCAGGATTGCAATCTTCCTGGCTCTCTGCACCTCATTTGCTGGTGCTTTCTCAAGATTGTTCCCTATTAGGAAAAAGGTTTCCAGACCATAAACCAGATGATGAAATCCCCAGTCCAATCAGATTCCAAAATAGCATGATTACCTTATTTTTCTTTAGAAGCCCAAGGAATGCCTAATGAAGATCTTATTACCCGTTTGTTAACTGCCGCCGGATTAATAAATGTCAGGCGCAAGAAGACTCTTAATGTAAACCTCTTTGAAGCTCGGCTGTCGCAAATGTAGGACTCTAGGCTTATGCGCTAGCTAAGAGCCTGGCACTGAGAGCCCCCTGCTGGAAAGGAAAGCACAAACTTTCAGGGAACCAAATTCCTTTTGTGGAAATATGCACGTCTACTGAGCATGGCTTCCGTCCACATGGCAATATTGCGGAACGGTCTCCCTTGGGAGGTTGTGGACTGTCCGTCCTTGGAGGTTTATAAATGAAGGTCAGGCAGCCCCAGTCAGAGTACCTGGAGCAATGATTCCTGCATCCCAGGGGGTTGGACTAGATGTCCCGGGCCCTAAGGAAGTTAGATTGGCTTCAACCAGAGCCAGGGCCTTTTCAGTGATGGCCCCGGCCTGGTGGAACGCTCTGCCTCCTGAGACCAGGGCCCTGCAGGATCTGATTTCTTTCCGCAGGGCCTGGAAGACAGAGTTGTTCCCCCTGGCCTTTGGCTTGGAGCCAAATTGATTCCCTCCCTCTCTTTCTTTTTCCTTTCGCCTCCTGTGAAAAGGCTGCATCCTAATGTTTTAGTGTTGTATCGTAATCTTTTAAATTGTATTTTAATCAACTTGTTTTTATTATTGGTTGTTAGCCGCCCTGAGCCCGGTCTTGGCTGGGGAGGGCGGGGTATAAATAAAATTTTATTATTATTTATTATTATTAAAGCTCTGCAATTCTAGGATTCTACGCTAAGGTTGCCATATTTTTTCCTTTCCGCCCCCCCCCCCCAATATTTTTTAATTGTTTTCTTTACATATTCTTTCTTACAATACTTTAATCAACACAAAACCATTTTAGCTCTGCCAAGCTTGTGACTTCCCTCCCTCTCTTCAGCTGGTATCCCATATCACATCCATTCACGTATTTTATCTTTTCACTTTTTTCATCTGCATTGTAGGAGTTACTTCAGTCCTGCTAGTGTCCTTAAATTTGTAAGGCTATCTTTTAAATGTACAATAAATTTACTCCAATTTTCTGGGCATCTCTGATTGTCCTGATCCCGAATTCTTCCCGTCAGTTTGGCTAATTCCACATAGTCACTTTCGTCTGCCATTCCACAATCGTAGGAACTTCCTTTAATTTCCAGTTTGGGGCCAACAAAGTCCTTGCAGCAGCTGTGGCATACATAAACAGTCTTTGATCTTCTGTCTTAATCTCCTTTCCCATCAAGCCGAGTAAAAAGTTACCAGATTTTTTTCAATGAATCCAGGGACACTTTTCAACTTCAATGGGTTTTGTATGGGGACTGATCTGTAAATCGTGGGAAACGGGGTCGCCTGGTAACCTTATTCTACCAGTCTATGAATGATACTTTCATCTGGCTATTGTGCATTCAGTGAACCACAACTGGGGTTGCTTCTGTTATATTTTCCTCTTTGGAGGGACGGCTCTGTACCTGCTGTGATTGTTTATATTACTATTATTTTCTCTCCTTCATATGTTATTCATTTGTAACTGCTCTGCTTCAGGACAGAGGAAACCTTCCCTTTCCCTCTTTCTTTTTAGTGCCACACTCCCTTCTTCTCTCTTTCGGCTCCTTCTCTCGCTCCTTCCTTCGAGGTGCGCCTGTCCCGCGGGATCTGCAGCTTCGGAGAATAAGCCAACCTTTATTCCACTGGTGACTCAGCCTCTTGTGGGTTTAAGGTCAAGGGGAAACCCATTTCACAACGAGGCACCTTCCAAACTCTGGGTGCCGCGTCTGGGAAGGCCCCGGCCCCTCCTTCTTGCCGGGATCTCCCACGCGGGTCAAGGGAAGGCGGTGAAAGCCTCGCCCGCTGCCTCTGAGCCGGGACGGGGTGGAAGTTGATCTCCAGTTCCACCTGGCATGGAAGAAAGGGGAAAGAGGAGAGTTTTTCTCCCTTCCTCATCGCGCTGGAACTTGTGAGCATCCCGGGAAGATCGAGGGCAGGTGAAAGGAAGTTCTTCTTCCCCTAGTTAGACTACGGAGGCACGATGCCCACCAGCCTGGTCGCCTTTAGCGGAGATTCCTGCGTTGCGGGGGGCTGGACTAGATCCCTCCCAACTCCACAATTCTGGGATCCTGCGGAAAGAGGATTGCACAAATTCAGGGCGGAGGCGGAGGCTGTCTCTGGCCAGCAGCCAGGCTTCCTCCGGTCCCAGCGCCGGCTGCGGGGCGCGCGGAGCTCCCCCCTGGATCCGCGCGCTCTGGCGGTTCTTGCGCGCAAAGCAGGCGTTCCCGTGCACGCCTTTTGCCCCCCTCCGACCCTGGGGGTCTCTGCCGCCCCTCTGTCCGCCTCTTTCTCCGCCTGGGCGGGGCCCCCGTTCTCCTCTCAGGGGGCGGGGGCTTTCCTGCCGTGCACGTGGCGGAGTCGGGAGCGCGCAGGGTCCAGCTGCGCATGCGTCCCCCCCCTGCTTGGCGAGCCGAGGTTGCTTCCTCGGACCTGGAGGGGCCGGGCTGGCGGGCGCGCGCCTGAGGCTGCTGCTGCCGGGGCTCTTGGAGCGGGTGAGTGACGGGCGCGCGCGCGAGGCGGCGGCGGCGCGGGAGGAGAAGGAGCGCGCGCGAGGCACCGGCGGGCCGGAGCTGGAGCCTCCCGGGGCCGGGAGACGAGCCGGGGACGGACCGGGGTGGGGTGGCTGCCTCCCATCCTCTGGCCCGGGAGGAGGAGGGGGCGGACGGGCCTCCCGGGGCCGCGCGCTGGGCTCCCTCCTGCTCCTAGGCAGGCGCGCTCTGCGTGTGCTCAGAGGCACGCGCTTGGCGGAGAAGCGAGGGAGCGCCCTCCCTGGGGAGAACCGGCTGAGGAGCCCCCCCACCCAGGACTTGCGCTCCGCCAGGTGCCTTTGCCGGTGGGGTGGGAGATTCCCCGCAGGCGGGACTCGCGTCGGGTCGAAACTCCCGAACATCCCCCTGGCCGCGCTCCCGGGGCGCCTGCAGCGCGCGGCCTGCGCTTTTGGAGAGCGCCGGCTCCAGCTTCGCGCATTGCGCTCTGCCGTGGCAACCTGGGCGGCGGGGGGGGGGGGTCTCCCTTTCTCTTGCTCAGCCAGCCATGCAGAGGTCTGCCCGGGGTCCACCCCAAAGGCCAGGCGAGCCACCCGCCGTGGGGCAGGATCTGAATCCAGGCCCCGGGGCCCCGCAGGCAGAGGGCATCTGGGGCAGGCGCGGCGGGGGCACCCGGAAGCCTGGAGACCGGGCGCGCAGGGGGGGGGGGGGTTGCCAGGATCCATTTCCCTGAGCAGGAGGGATGCAGATGTTTCTGGATGGGGTGGAGCCGCCAGGGACACACCTTGCTGTGGGCGCGGGTGATGCCAACACCTTCCCTCGCTTTCTGGGCAGGGCAGGGCGCCCGCTAGGAAGGTGCTGCTCGCCATTGCATAACCTTGGAGGTGTGGGGGGGGGGGCACTGCATTCCCAGGAAGGAAAGATCCAGCCTGCAGCCCCATCCTCTCACCAGGGAGGAATTCTCCAGGGGTGGCTCATTCCTGGCACTCCCTCCCGCCTCCCTGGAGGGCCCGCATTGCCTTGCAGGCCGTGCCAGCCTGTTCAGGCGGCACCCCTCCTTCTACCCCGCTGCTCTCCTGGGGGTGAGAGTTCCTGGATCCCTGCCCTGGGTCTGTCTGGGCGCTGTGCAGCGCCAGAACCTCAGCTCATGGGCAGCGCTCACCTTTTGCTCCTGATAGTGGAAGGTTCGGGAAGGACGAAAGAAAGTCTGTCTTCACTCAGCAGATAACTGACCTGTGGAACTCCCTCCCACAGTGATGACCACCAAAGAGGGTTAGGACAATTGACGGTGGGGGTGGCTGAGTGCCTCTGAATCCCAGTTGCGGGAGAGTTGCTCTGGCGCTCGGATCCTGCTCGTGGTTTCCCAATAAGGGCATCTCATTGGCCCCTGTGAGAACAGGAGGCTGGACCAGGTGGGCGACTGGCCTGATCCAGCTGCTCTTGCATTTGAGGCGGCTGCCACATCCCATGACGCTGGAGCAACCTTCCCGGCCCCTGAGGCACCGCAGCTGTGACCATGACGGTCCAGAAGACCCAACTGCTCTCTGCTTTTCCTTTCATTTGTGGACATGAAACCAGGAGCAAGGAAGGTGGCTGAGCCTCTGGTCAGGCCAGACTCTGGGTTGGCAGCCTGGCACTTCTGCGTGTTCCTGGCCTGCAGTTCCCATCATCATCATCATCCCTCCTGGTTTCCGCCTGCAGGCAGCCCCTTGGCCCTTCCTCCTCTGACCCAGAGCTCCTTCCATGGCCGCATCCTGGCTTGTGTGGACACCCCACCTCACCCTGCCTGGCATTCTCTTCTCCTCACTTCACTGGGAACTGCATTGCAGGGGGTGGGACTAGATGGTGCCTGGGGGTCCCTTACAATTCTGTGATTCACAGGAGGTTTTGAGCAGAGTTTGGATGGGCATCTGGTGCATAGGTGCCAACTTTCCCCTTTTCTTGTGAGGAATCCTATTCAGAATAAGGGAATTTCCCTTTTTAAAAAGGGAAACATTGAAAGCTATGGCCTGTTGGGGATTCTTCAGCTGTGATTCCTGTATTGCAGGGGGTTGGGCTACAGTTCTTCAGTTTTGTGGGTGCCTCTAAGCATGTGCAGAGTGGCAGTCTCTTGGCAGATGCCATTGGCAGAGCCCCGTCCATTGTTTCAGAAACGAAGCTGCCCTTCCATTTCCACTCAATTCTGGCCTTTCCGGCAGGCGCCTTATTCACCTCCTGAGTTTATTACCTGCTTTTCCCACACTCAGAAGGGGCAGCAGCCAAAACTCCAGTCGAAGCCAAGAGAGAGAGAGAGAGAGAGAGAGAGAGAGAGAGAGAGAGGCGAGGAAGAGCAGAAAGGGCACCAAACCAGAACCAGACACAGGACAGAACCAAGCAGAGGCGGGCTGGGAGATCAAGTTGGCGCCATAGCCTTCTCCAAGCTCCAGCAGTGAGGCAGATCTTTGCCCCTCCTCAGGTGGGAGAGCCTTGGGGTCTGCCACATCAGGCCGGCTGGTTTGCAGGCTCCGTTGTTTGTTTCTTGAGAAGGCAGGCCCTTTCAGGCGTGTTTGCCTCCTGCCTTTGTGTCTCCCCCCTTTCTCCACGGAGCCCAAGGTGGCGTACGTGATTCTCCTCTCCCTCCTCGTTTAATTCCCACAACAACCCCGTGTTGGGCTGAGAATGAGTGGCCGGCCCCCAAGGTCACCCTTCCTGGCTGAGTGGGCAGATTTGGACCCTCGTGTATCCTTGGTCACAGAATTGTAGAGTTGGAAGGTTCTGCAATGCAGAAATGTTTCCTGGGCTGACACTCCCATAGAATTCTCTGTTATATTCCATCTACACCATCAGAATGAATTCTGGAACCAAAATGCTTTTTCTGTGAAGCCTGAGCAGGAGCAGCAAACAATTATAACTGATAGTTGTTGCTTGTCTCCACTTCCCCCATTTCACAATTGTGAAGAATATTCGTGTGATATGAATGGTCTGCGTCACCATTAAGAAACCATTAGTTTTCCACACTGCTAGCAACCATTGACAGCCTTCTCCTCCTCTATCAACTTTCCCCCGTGTCCTCTTTTAACACCAAAGCACCTTCCTTCCTTTGCCTCTTTGCCGTGTTTGGGCTCTTTGGCCAAAAAGGCCCCCAGAGCGGGTGGCATCATATTAGGAGAAAGAAGAGACAGGTGCAGGCTGGCAGCATGAAGGACGTGGCACCCCAAAGAGGACTTTAGGGCCCCCAAATGGCAACCAGAACTAGACCTTCTGTTTTGGCGACTGCAACTTTGGTTTAAGGAGCCCTTTGGTGCCCAGCTGATCTGTCTGGGTTTCTGTCCCTGCCTCCAGCTCTCCTGTCCTCAAAGGGCCTCTCTGGGAAATTGGCAAGCAAGCGCAACTCTCCCCTCCTGGGGTTTCCAGCAGCCCGTATTCAGGGGAACAGTGGTACCTCGAGTTACGAACGCCTCAGGTTACAGACGCTTCAGGTTACAAACTTTGCTAACCTGGAAGAGTTAACTCGAGTTGAGCACTTTGCCCCAGGATGAGAACGGAAATTGTGTGCCGGCGGCATAGCGGCAGCAAGAGGCCCCATTAGCAAAAGCACACCTCTAATTAAGAACAGTTTCAGGTTAAGAACAGAATTAAGTTTGTACGTAGAGTTACCAGTGTATTTGTGGAGGCAGAGCCGAGCCCTGGTGGCCAGCGGCCAAGAGGCCAGAGGGGCTTGTCCTGGCTGGAAGAGTCCCGGCTTGGCAGCTAGATTTCTCTCTGCGGTGAAGCAGGCCGGCAGTTGCTGTCAGCAGAGTTCCTGAGGCTCATTGTGTCGAGTAATTAGTGGGTTTTGTTCTCGGCTCCTTGCGTTCCCCGGGGTGGGGAGGGGGCCCTGAGCGAACAGGTCCAGGGCTGCGTAATTGCAGGTGCTGCCCCACCCACCTGGGAAGCAGCCGAGGAGAACCCTGCGGTGTTTTTGGGGCTTCCTTCACAAGATCCTCATCTCTGCTTTCTCACGCTCAGGTGGAAGGGCCTGCTGTGGGCCTGCCATCTCAGGAGGGGGCCGGGCGGCCGCTTATGGAACCGTCCCATTTGTAAGCGTTGGAGGGGGACCCCCAAGGGCCATCTAGTTCAACCCTCTGCAATTCTGGAGATGCAGCCAAAGAATCCCTGCTTAAATACCTCCGAGGAAGGAGAGAGAGTCCGCTCCACAGCCTAATAATAATAACAATAATACCCCGCCCATCTGGCTGGGCTTCCCCAGCCACTCTGGGCAGCTTCCAACAGAATATTAAAATACTGTAATACATCAAACATTAAAAAACTTCCCTAAACAGGGCTGCCTTCAGATGTCTTCTAAAAGTCTGGTAGTTGTTGTTCTCTTTGACATCTGGTGGGAGGGCATTCCACAGGGCAGGCGCCACCACCGAGAAGGCCCTCTGCCTGGTTCCCTGTAACTTGCCTTCTCGCAGTGAGGGAACTGCCAGAAGGCCCTCGGAGCTGGTCCTCAGTGTCTGTGGGGCTGAAGGATGGGGGTGGAGACGCTGCCCTGCCCCTTGCAGTGTGGGAGGGCCTCTTGGGGGCAACAGGAGTCCATTTCCCCCATCCTTTATAATGGAGGAAATGGGGGTCTCCCAGTGGATGAAGCTGAAGGTTGGAGGATGAAGGAAAGTCCTTCTGCACGCAGTGCAGTGTTAAACCGTGGAACTCCCTCCCACAACAGGCAGCGATGGCTGCAAACCCAGAGAGCTTTAAAATAGGAATGGACCCAATCACGGAGGAGGCGAGGGCTGTGGGTGGTCCCCATCCACGATGGCTCTGCTCTGTGTTTGCAGTTGGAGGCAGCCAGGCTTCCTGGGAACCGCAGGAGGGGAGAGGTCTGTGTTCGAATCCTGCCTGCGGGTTTCCTTTTGGGCATCTGATTGGCCACTGTGAGAAGAGGAGGCTGGGGTGGATGGGCCGTCCTGCAGGCTCTCCTGGGCTGCTTTTGTTTCTTTGGGTTATTGAAGCAGGGTAGAAATGGTTGCCCTGAAAATGAATAAAACCAGCAACAAAAGAACAGCATTCTGGAGAAGAGACATTGAGGAGGGGGGGTCCTTGCAAGGGCTGCTCCTCTCTTCCACTGCCTTGGGAGGGGCTGCTGGGCAGAGCATCTTGACCAGGAGGTTGTACCGCTGGCATCCCACCCACCCCAGTTGCCCCCTCCCTGCGGGAACCCTGGACCAGGATCAGGCACAGAGAGGGGGGAGCTGAGATTCCGTCCCTGGCTTGGCCTCAGTGTTAGCGGAAGCTGGGAGGGGAGCGCAGGCTGCAGTTCAATGGTCTAGCCAGTGTTAGAAACTCAGGTGTATTAGCTAGGGGCCAAAAGGCTCCTTAAACCGAGGCTGCAGTCGCCAAAACTAAATGTCCAGTTGCCATTTGGGGGCCGGACAGCTCTGATGTCTTATTTTTCAAATGATGGGCTGACTGTGATTGATTATCAGCGAAACATCTGGCTAGTTCAGAGGACAACCTTGAGCTGGATTAAGAATTTTGAAAACTTAAAGAAGAAAATTCCTTGATCCAGGGACTGTCTGCATCTATATTAGCCTATTCAGACTTCTTTTTCTTAATGGTGACCATTCATAATGTAGGCAGATTCTTCACATCTGTGAGCAGGGGGAGGGGGGAGTGAAGCCAAGCGCCAGCAATTCATTATAACGTCGTTCACTGCTCCTACTCAGGCTGCCCAGAAAAAGCATTTTGGTTACAGAAGTTCATTCCGATTGTGCAGATAAAATATCACAGATAGAATTCTGCAGGACGGGGTCTTCGTGTGTGAAAACAGTCCTGATCCAAGGATCCCCAGGGGGCGGAGAAGTCAGGCCCAATCCTGGCTCCCAGGCATCTTCACTTGGTCGCAAGTGGCCGATAGCCAGGTGCAAAATGGGCCTGGCGGATTTTGAACCCTGAGCAGAGCATTGTCGGTGGAGCACCCGCAGGATGGGTTCTCGGTCCTGTTGGCCCAATTCTGTGGCTCTGCCTCCCAGCTGAGACCCAGCAGGACCCCCACCCCACCCCCCGTTGAACTTCAGGCACTCCGTGGACCCTTTAATTTAATTTAATTTAATTTAAACGGATTATAGCTCTTTTGCAACTTTGCTTAGAAACGGGAGCGTTTTGCGTAGAAACAACAGCCTAGAAATTGTATCAATAAGCCCTGCATGGAGAAGGGCCCCTGTTGAGTCCATGCCAGCATCTTCAGGGGGAGCTAAGAAAGACCAAACCCAGAGCGCTGCTTCTGCCCGCCAGTGTTGACAGCTCTGAGCTAGCTGGGCCCTGGTCCTCCGTCTCCGCTTCTCCCTCGCCTGTCCTGCGTTCTTCTCGGTCCGACCGCTGGAGTCTCTTGCCGGCCCCTAATGATGGGTTGTGCGGCTGGCTGGGTTGCATCTGCCACACCGGTCTGGTTTTGAAGTCCGGCTTGTGGGGCCAGAGGTGGGGCGGTTTGTGGGAGGGAGGGGAAGGGCCGGCGGCCTTTGTGAGAGGGAAGCCAGCCAGCCCAGGCCTGCAAAGATGCTCCAGTCAGCTGGTTTTCCGCAGAAGAGGAGAGTCAGTGGCTGGTCCTGAATGGGGGACGGCGCTGCCAGGTGCTGGTCCCGATCCGTAGAACTGGGAAGGGTTCAGAAAAGGGTGAGCAAAATGGTCCAGGAGCGATGCCCCTGTGAGGAAGGCCTGCAACACTTGCAACCTTTTAGTTGACAGAAAAGGCAAGTTAGAGGCAATGCGATAGACGTTTATAAAGTTCTTCTTCCTCTCTCGTAACACTAGAATTCATGGGCATCCCATGCAGTGTTAGACATCTGCCTGGTGCATTTTGCTGCTGGCGCTGTTCCAGGTGCAAATTCCTGGAGATTTCTGGGCGTCAGGTTGGTGACCGCAGTTTAAAAACTCTGCCTTACTCCATAGCTATTGCCATTTCCATTCCCACTGGGTGTGTTTCTCCGTCTTGCATCCTGGGACAAGGAGACGGTTGGCGGAGCAAGCGGCAGTCAGGCAACATAGCTGAGAGCATGGGACAATGGAATCATAGAAGGGACCCCAAGGGTCATCCAGTCCAGCCCCCTGGAGAATAGACATCCTGTTGTGGCGACTGCAGCCGAGGTTCAAGATGCCCTTTGGTGCTGAGCTTATATAGCTGAGTTTCTGACACTGCATTAGGTTGAAGGTTGGAAGATTCGGGAGAGGGACAAGAAAGACCTTCGTACAGTGCTGAGTTGAACTGTGGAACTCCCTGCCACAGGAGGCAGTGATGACCACCAACCTGGTTGAGTTTCAAAGAGGGTTAGGCAAATTGGGAGGCAGGGGGCCCACAGCCAGTCCTTGGAGCAAAGAGTTGGGCCACGTCTGGCACATCCTTCCCCTAATGATGATGCAAATCCCCATTTGTGAAGCAAATGGCACTCTGCACATGGGCAGAGGTAGGCCTGCTTCCATCACTTCTGGGGGCCCTTCCAACTTGAGCTGGAAGGCAAGTTTGAAGACCTGCCTCCGGCGTCCCACTCGTGGCCGAGGGTTGTGGGGTTTCCCCAGTGAGTAACAAGCGCACCAGAAGAGCTTGGCTGGTGCTGGATGAGGCCAGAGGAGGCCCATCTGGGCCAGCTCCTCTTCTGCCAGTCGCCAACCAGAAGCGTGTGGGGAACCAGCAAGCAGGATCTGAGCACAAGAGCTCTCTCCCCTCCTGGGGGTTCCAGAAAGGGGGGTTCAGGAGCGCCATGGAGAGCCCCCCCCCTCCATGAATTTGTCTCATCCTCTTTCCAGCCCACAAGTTTTGCATATCACTCATTTCCTGACATGACGCATCTTTGGTTCAGAGTTTCCGCCTCTTCTTGATTCACAGCTGAAAAGTGGGGGGGGGGGCCTTTTGTCAGCCTGAGGCCTCATTCCCTGATGGCCAACCTAAGGCCCGGGGGCCGGATGCGGCCCAATCGCCTTCTAAATCCGGCCCACGGACGGTCCGGGAATCAGCGTGTTTTTACATGAGTAGAATGTGTCCTTTTCTTAAAAATGCATCTCTGGGTTATTTGTGGGGCATAGGAATTCGTTCATTTCTTCCCCCCAAATATAGTCCGGCCCCCCACAAGGTCTGAGGCACGGTGGACCGGCCCCCTGCTGAAAAAGGTTGCTGACCCCTGGCCAAGGTTATGGGGCCAAATGTAAGGGGTGTGGCCGGAACCACTAGTAGGCAGAGACCCCTCCCAAAAAAACCCACATGCATCCACATGCAGGCATACAAATAGTTGCAAAGAGGCCGGCATTCAGACACATTTTGTGTCTCTGCCTCAGCCGTTCATTCTCGACACCCCTGTGCCTTTGCGCTGCCATACCTGCTCTGCCTGGGCTTGGACCACGTGACCTTTTGGACCCCTTCCAACACTTCCGTTCTGTGATTCTAGGAACCTAATGGCGGCTCAGGGACATTTTGGGCACTGGGGAGGTTTAGCCTTTCCTTCCGCAGCTGCGACCCCCCTCCCCAAACAACAGGCCCCCACTTGGAAAACCTCCTAGTGGCTCCCAGGGTTTTTTCAGGTCTAATTCTGGCACTGGTGGGAGGGGAGGAATGCCGGCGCTCAATGGGCTGCATCCAACCTCCAGATCAGGAACAGGGTTATTTATTGCCGCTAATCAAATTTATCTAGCCACCCATCAATAAATATTCCCGGAACGGTTTGCAAGCGTAACGACGTTAATTAAAAATACAATATATAATTAATCTTGCGAAGAATAATGATCTGGCCCAACCCCTCGCCTGGTGCAGGACGTCCTGTCCTCGGATCGAAAGTCTAGCAAGACCATCGAGGGAGATATCCCTCCGAAATTTGGAAGGAAAGACTCTCTGTGTACACTTCCGCCCCACGGAAAGTGCTCCTTCCCTCTCTGCGGAATCCTGAGCTGAAGGTTCTGAAAACCACCCTTGCCGTGTGCAAAACATTTTGCCACCAGCCACCTGCGCGCAGCCTAGCAGTTCTTTCATCTTGCCCCAAGATTGGGAGAGATTGTCCGCAAGTGTTTCTGTGCCAGCTCTAGAAGCCTCTGAGTCAAGAGGGGCAAAGTGGAGCGCTTAGTCTTAGAGGACGGCTTTGGTGCACTGAATATCTCGGAAACCTGGCGGTTATCTCTGGCTGCAAACTCTAGGAAGGACAGAGAAGGGCGTATCGGAGGTGGTTTTGCTCTGGACGTCAGACACAGCACTGAGTCCAGCAAGCTAGAATTCCCCAAAGGGGCAGACTCGTTGTGGGTGGTGGAATTGACCAGGGGGCACCCCTAGACTGAACCTTGAGTGGCACCCAAAACCTGGCATGAGACGGCACAGTTGCCCAACCACTTGGGAGCAGCAGCCACTGTGCTATTAAATTAAATATGAATTTAACTGGCCAATTGCCCAGAAAACCGTGCACAATCCCATTTGACTTCCAAAGAGGAAACTTCATCACAATGAAGATATTGGTCAGCGATGGGAGTTTTAGTTCAGCCCCCTACGGAGGGCACCACGTTGGCAACCTTAGTAAAGGCCTGGTAGTGAGGCAGTGATACAGTTGAAGCTCTTTTGGCCTCCTTTATGCAAGTTAGGACTGGGCAATATATCAATATATCACCGAAAACCGGATATCATGATTTTGGTTTCATAATTTTTGACCTGGTAATATATTGCAAATCATGACGTGTGTGCGCCCTGTGCCAAAATTACAAAGGGAGGGAAACCGTGGCGCCAGCCAGTGCCTCTCCCTAACTCCACCCTTATTTCAGACATTGTGATACATATATCGGTATAGCGTGGTGTATGGCTCATGGTGTATCACGATGTTGAAAACCAGACATTGCCCAGCCCTAATGCAGGTCTATAGGAGCAACATTCTGGGAATTTGCTGGTGTGTGGAGGGAGAAATGTTCTAAAGTGCATCCTTCGACATGCATAATGTATTTTGTCCTCGTTTTGCATTTTTCTGTTGTGAGCCACTCTGGGATCGTAGGGTGAAGGGCAGGATGCAAACTTTTATTTATATATATTATCATCATCATCATTTATAATATGGCAAGGAAGTAGAAAGGCAAAGAATGGAGGATTACCGTAAATCTCTCCAAAATGATCAGGAGTTGGAGAAGTCATTGGAGACCCGAAGGCTTCTTTTGAAAAATGCAAGTTCTGTCTGAATGAAGAGAACAAAAAGGAGCACAAACTTTGGCCAAAGAAGAAAGTTAAAGTAGATAGTAAAGGATGCTAAAAAATAAAAAGGCTTTGGAGAGCACATTGGTAAAATCATTGAGACCAACGGCCAGAAGTGGTTTAAATACATTTGTCGCAGGAGACCATCTAGGCTAGGAAGGGGTTAACCCTTGGGTGACCAGGGGGTCAAAAATGTGCTAAAGGAAGACAAGGAGATTGTGGGGAAACAGAATGACTTCTGCAAGCCAATGCCTGGAGGAGTGGGAAGAGAGTTGCGCTCTGTGCATGCTCCGAAGCCTCGCCCATTTATTTCTGGGGTTTGTTTGCTCCGGTGTTTTGAAATCTGGTTCCGTGGCTGAGCTCTCGCAATGCCTGATTCAGAGGGGTCCCTCCACATGTCCTTGGAGACACCTTTTCATCTTCTGCCCTCCAAGGACCAGGCAAAAACAAACGGGAGTTGTGGGTCCTGATTAGGAGAGGGCAGAATTCAGTTAAACATTAGGAGAGATTAAGGCAGCCCGTGCTGACTGACTCCAGAGACCCAGGACAACATTGGCCTTATCCAGCCAAGATAAGAAGGGGAACACTGGGGCTCCTTGAAGGGGGCCCTGGAGACCCCTAGCCAGGGGAAGGGGCAGCGCCTGCAGATGGGGCTCTCGGGGGCCAGGCTGGACCAGGTGCCATCACCTCCTGGAATGGACTTGTGGGTCTGTGCCCCCTTTCTTTTTTCCATAGGGCGGGACGTTTTTGGGGTGCATCACTGTGCTGCGTTTTTGTGTGGCCAGATGTTAGGGGTGTTAGGGGAGGGGCAGCACTGTTGGCTATTTGCAGTATAGCAGCGCTGCAGAGAGCTTGCTGGGGAGACCATGCAGAACCAGGAACTCAAAATAACTTTTTAACAAGGTTTTAATAACAAAAAAAAACCACTCCTTTTACACTAAAGATGACAACAAACCAGACCCAAGACCCAAGACCCAACCCCCAACCACCAACCACCAAACCCCCCCCCCCCCCAGGGTAATGGGAGAGCTAGGTGCTGCTCCTTATGTACTAGACCCAATTGCTGACACAGCTTGATGAACACAACTCAGCAGCACCTGCTATGTTTCACAGCTGCAAGACTGGGTCTCGTTATTTGCCCTGGCCCTTAAAGACATACACAACTTGTGAAACAGTAATGAACCTTCACAGTTTACAGTGGCCGTTCAACAAGCACATCTGGCGGGGGCACGTCCTTCTCCTTTGGGGTCACTCGCCCACCTTGGCTTCCCTTGCTCAGTTCTTACCTGTGGCTCCTAGAAGCTGCCAGCAGGAGACGGAGGCCACAATCCCGGGGAGTGGAGCCAAGGGGTCTTGAACCCTCCACGAGTGATTTGCGGGGGCTACGCTAGATGACCCCTGGGGTCCCTTCCAACTCTACAGTTCCTTGATTCTGTGGCATTTGGGGAGGGAGTCATAATGATGTACGGTTTGCTCTAGGGGGCTTAATTTGGTCAGAATTGAGTCCACACTTCCAGAGTTAACGCTAAATGCCGTATTTTTCGCTCCATAAAACGCACCTAGTTTTTAGAGGAGGAAAACAAGGAAAAAAATATTCTGAACAAAACAGTGGATATATGATTTTTGTGGTTCATGTTGTGGCCACAGACATGATATGTGATTTGATGGTGAATTTCGGGTAACCCAATGCAAAAATCCTGAGGATCCATGTGGATCCGTGCTTTGTAACCACGTTTTTGTGCCATTGCGGCCCCATGAAACAATGGATGCATGATTTTTTGGTGCAGGCTATAGCTATGGACATGTTATGTGATCTGATGGTGAATTTGGGGTGACTCAATGCAAAACTCCTGAGGATCCATGTCCTTTTACCTCCCCCTCCCAGGCAGCCTCCTTTATCTCTAGAGTCCCTTATCTCCCTCCCGGTCGCTTGCCGATCAGCTGCTCAGCAGCTTTGTTTCAACACCCCCTTCCCTCTTTCAAAAAAAGAGCACAATCTGCTTTTTGCCCCTGGGCAATTCAGCTCCAGGGACCGCGCATTTGCTCCATAAAACACACACACATTTCCCCTTACTTTTTAGGAGGAAAAAAGTGCGTCTTATGGAGTGAAAAATACGGTATGATAGCGGCCACCAGAGCCACTAGAGGGCCATGGAAACTTGTGTCCTGGGCCTTTTAGACGCGTCTCACCATCTACTCTCTGAAAACCAAGAGGCAAATTGGTTGCCAGCTGTGAAGTTTCCCCCAGCCCTCCTACCCCACGGAACTTCTTTGGAGATCATCCCTCCGATACTCGCTTGCCAGGGAGGACTTAAAATCCTTCCTAAACTCAGACCTGGACGCAGACACCCTTGCCATTGTCACACCAAGGTTAGACTACCTCTGTGCTCTCTCTGTGGGGCTGCCCTTGGAGACGGTCCAGGAGCTCCTGCCAGGCCAGATTGTGGCAGGTGAGGTGCCTGGCCATCTCACCTGAGGCTCCTTGTGGTCCCTCGCTTGTTTACCAGCTCATTTTTGGTGCTGGCATTCTCATTTCCTGCTGGTTCATTTATACGCTGCTTAATGCCTGAATGGCTTCCATTGACCTTTGAGGCCCCCAATGGCCTGGGATTCCTGCACTGCAGGCGGCTGGACTTTTGGGGTCTCTTCCAGCTCTGCACCCCCATGATTGTGTGATCTGCCCCACAGACTTGCTCACGTTTTAAGATCTGCCTCCCATTCATAGAACTGCAGAGTTGGGAGGGAGCCCAAGGCAAGAAGAGCTGCTTGACAGCAGAGGCTTTTAAGCAGAGGCCATCTGTCATGGGTGCTTGAGCTGAGATCCCTGCACTGCGGGGGGTTGGACTAGATGACCCTCGGGGACCCCTTCCATGATTCTGTGCCGCCCCAACATAGTTTGTTCCACTGGCCTTTGAGACGCAGCTTTGAGTTTTCCTGATCAGGCCTTCTGACTGTGTGGCTTGGTCTTCCTGTTCTGCCTTCTTTGCATAGCTTTGCATGATTTCAAATTACAAGCAGGAAAAGAGTTGTATGTGCTGGATCAGGCCAGAGGCCCCTCTAGCCCGGCCTCCTGTTGTCACAGCGGTCGACCAGATGCTGGGGGGGGGGGGGACCTGCAAGCGGGACTGGAGCCCCAGAGCCCTCTGCCCTCCTGGGGCTTCCACAAATGGGGATTCAGAAGCTCCGTTGTTTCCAATAGCCCTTTCCTCCTGCCCGAAGTTGCCCTGTCCTCTTTGGCAGCTGCCCAAGTTGGTGGCCCTCCCCGCCTCCTGTGGCAGTGAGTTCCGCAGGTTAGCTGCCCCCTGCGTAAGGAAATTCCACTCGTATATTTCGCAATTTGCTGCATTACGTGAGGGGAAGCAGAGACGAGGACGCGCTTGTCCTTTGTGCCACGGGCAGCGTTGTGATTCTGTGCGATGCTGTGCGCGCTCTGAGTGCCTGTTCGCATGCCTTTCCCCTCTGGAAGCCGCCTGGGCCTGGCTGGGGGGCTCAGTGTGGTGCCAGGCGTGCTGGACATTTGGGTAACCAGCCATGCCACTTGGGGGCCGCCTGACTATCTCCTTGCTTGGACAGGTTCAGAGGCGGCTCCCATCCCCTCTTGCAACCCGCGTCCCCAGGAGGGGAGTCCCTGGGGGTGAGATGGGTGGGGGGCCAGCAGCACCCACAAAGAGGGGGCTCATCCCCTTCCTGGATGTCTTCTTTTCCAGTATCCTGTTCGCTGGCCAAGTTTGGGATGGCAAGGCCTCCTCTTCACTGCCTTTCCTGAGGACTAGAGACCCTGCAGGAATTTGGCGAGGAGGTGAGTGCGCCCCCTGCCGTTGGACACGGGGAGGGTGAGCGGTAGGTTGTTGGGTTTGGGGTTTGAGTCTTATACCACCTTTTGGGGCTGAGACTGAGCAGAGCAGTAAGAACTGGGGTGCAGTCCAATCACCCCTTTCTCCCCCCTGCCCAAGAGGCAGGCCAGGCACACGAAAGCTGCTTCCTTGCTCAGCCTTTGGAACCTCCTGCCACTAGAAAGAATGGCTTCCTCCCCAAATAGGCTTTAGAGGGGGAGGTTTCCAAGGGCGCGGGAGGAGCTGAGTCACTTCTGTGTTTCCCATCAGGGATGAATCAGGGCTTTGGGGAGGGAAGGGGTGTTCCTGGCGGAGGACGGGGGGGGGGGGAGAGCAGCCTTCTCTGAGTGTGCTTTGCCCGGCCTCCTCTGCCAGTGGGGCCTTTGCAATAGGCAAATGGGGGGTGCCCCACATCTCAGTCGTGGGGCACCTGCCTGGAATGCAGAAGGACTCGAGTTCGAACCCTGACGGCATCTCCTGGTAGACCTAGGAATATCCCCAGAGAGCGACTGCTGCCAGTCAGTGCAGGTATGACTGATCTAGATAGGCCAATGGTCTGACTAAGGCGGCTTCCTTAATGAGGAGGGGAGCTTTGCTGGGGGGTAGATACAGTCTGGGGAGGGGGCTTGCTGGGTGTGAGGGGCAGAATGAGCCCCCTTCTTTTGAAACTCCCCCTTGAAAGTGTAGGGGAGGCTTTGTTTCCAGCCTTTGCCTCGATGTGGCTGAACTACAACTCCCAGCAGCCTCTGCACCCTCCAGCTGAGTATCTGGAGCGGACATCCCCAAACTTGGCCCTCCAGATGTTTTGGACTCCAGTTCCCATCATCCCTGACCACTGGTCCTGTTAGCTAGGGATGATGGGAGTTGTAGTCCCAAAACATCTGGAGTGCCGAGTTTGGGCATGCCTGATCTGGAGGGCTTCTGGCTGAGGGACCCTGAGGGTCATCTATCCCAACCTCAGCGTGGGCCTCATACCTGCGACCCTCAGGCTGAGTTTTGTGCTTTGACAAGTGGCTCCTTCCTCGCTTTCCTGGCTGCGCTGTGTGCGCCTTGTGTTGTGCAAGCGGCTGTGTGCTGACTCGGCCGTCCGCAGTGAAGGTGATTTGGGGGCTGGGCTGGGGGGGCAGGAAGTGCAGGGGGCTGCTTGTGGGGCCGGATTTCACAATGGCGGCCCCAGGTTGAGCCGCGGGTCAGGGCTCTGCGCCAGCCCAATTATTCCGCCCTGTCAAGGGGAAGAATGCAGCTTTGCGCAGCCCGGTGGGGGTCTGCCGGCCGCCTCTGGAACTGGGGGAGCGGGGAGGGGGACCCCACCCCAAGAGGCAGGACATGGGGGGTGGCACGAGGGTCCTGGGTCAAGTGGGGTCTGGGGGGTCTGTCTAGAGCTGCCATTCGTACACCGATAGTCCTTCTGCTCAATCCCGCAAGGAGCACATGGGACCGTAGTTCCGGAAGGGACACCCGAGGGTCATCTAGTCCAGCCTGCTGCATTGCAAGCCGTGACCCCCAAACTAAGCTAAGACCCACTCCTGCGACCCTTGCCCAGAAGAGGGGAGCAGGGGGCTTGGGGGGGTTGCAGCTGCGAAGGAGGTTCTACCTGCTGGTGCCCAGGAGAGTTTGCCAGCTACAAAGTGGGCACGGCGGAAAAGGAGTCAGGCCCAGTGAAGACCACCTGGGGAAAAGGGTTTGCAGAACCCAGATTCCAAAAACCCAGCCTTAATGGAGTGCAGGTTGCCTGAGCTGCGATTGTTGCCTTGCCAAGGGGGTGGACTAGATGAGCCCCAGGGCTCCCTTCCAACTCCCTTCCAGTTCCACAATTCTCTGACTGACTGCCTCTGTGACCCACCGTCCTGTGACTGACGGGGCCGCCATCCTTCCCCCAACCTGCTGCCCCCCCCCCCGATGCCCAGTGGGGACTTGGGGGGTGCTGTGTGCCTTTGACTTTGGCCGGATGGGACCCCCACGGCCGGCCAGGACAAAGATGACGCAGCGCTTGCCCCGGCTGGCACTGCCCTCCCCGGCCTGCTGCTGGCGCTGCCCCAGAGGCAGCTCCCCACGCCTCATTAGGGCCGCTTAGGGGGCAGTGGGGGGCCTGAGTGGCAGCCAGGAAGGGCAGGCCAGACGCAGGGAAGGGCAGAGTGCTGCCTCTCCTCGCCCGGCCCTCCTCCTCCTCCTGCCGGCTTGGGGGGCCTCTGGCGGCCCATGCCAATTAGCCCAGCGCCTACCGTGGGGCAGGAGGTCCTTTCAAGTCCTTTGGGGTCACTGGAGGGCTCCGGGTGCCAGCGGGGGGCTCCCGGTGGCCCAAGAGCCTCCGGCCGTAGGCTCAGCCCTCCCCTTCTGCCTCCACCAGAGTCAGAGAACCATGCAGTTGCCAGGTTGGAAGGGAGCCCCAAAGGCCATCCAGCCCAGCCCCCTCCAAGGCAGCAGGTGCAGCTGAGGAATCCCTGAGCGGTGGCTGGAGAGGGTCCTCCATTCATGCCATTAATAGGATTATTACTTTATTATTTATACCCTGCAAGGAGGGAGACCCTCTTAGTCCTTACACCTGCCCCCCACCTGCAAGGAGGGGAATCTTGCCTATTTACTGCTTTTGAATTTATACCCTCATTTAATCCCCAGAACAACCCTGCAAAGGAGGTCAGGCTGAGAAGCAGGGGCTGCCCCCCCCCCCAGGCCACCCCCAGGGAGCTTCACTACCGAGCAGGGATTCGAACTCTGGCCTCCCAGGTCCCAGTCTGACGCTCTGCTAGACCCCACTCTCTTGGGGGGCATATTTGGGGGGTTGGGCGCTGGGCATGGCCTTGCACTTGTCTCCCCTCTGCTCCCCAGAGATGCCCTCTAGCAACACCCCCCCACCCTGAGCCCCCCACCCCTCTTTGCAAGGCCTGTTTCCTCGCAAGCAGTTCAGGGGGGGGGGGTTGCTTGTGAGGGGAAACCGAGGAAGGAGGGGAGCCTTGAAAGAGGGGCTGATTGCACTTTCAGGCTTCCAAGTTACGGCCCTGTTTGGCCTCGCTGTGGGGCAGAGGCCTTCTCTGGCTCCCCCTTTGCATTGCGGGGTGGGCTAGATGACCCCTGGAGTCTATTCTGTGACATTTTAATAGGGGAAGAAAGAGGAGAAGCTCAACTCGGCTCTCCTTTCTTAGTCAAGGATTCTTGCGCTGCGATTCCTGCATTGCTGGGGGTCAGACTAGATGGGCCTTGGAGGTCCCTTCCAACTCTGCGCTTCTGTGATTCATTAATCCCTCCCCTTTGGGGTGTCTGCCTGGCAGAGGAAGAGGGAGCATCTTCCTCCCCTGGAACTGTTGAGATGGAAGGGTCCCCCAAAGGTCATCCAGCCTGACCCTCTTGCCAGGCAGGCGTCTCAGTTCAAGAATCCCTGGCAGGTGACCACCTGACCTCTGCTGAGAAACCTCCAATGAAGGAGAGCCCCCCCCCCACCTTCCAAAGCCATTGAATCCTAGAATTGGAAGGGGTCCCCAAAGGTCATCCAGCCTGACCCCCTCAAAGAGAGTTTCTGAGAGAAGGTGCTGAGGTGGGGAAGGTTGCCTGGGGAGTGTGTCATTCATGCCCCCCCCCCGCAACTAGGTCTTACCTGTTTGCTGCTCCTCCAGGCCAGGTGAGGTTTCTTGCCTGAGGGCAGAAGGGGGCAGGAAATAACCAGCCTGCTTGTGGAGGGGGCAGGTAATGACCCCCTATCAGTGGGGCCAGAAGAGGGAGAAGCTGTCTGGGCGACGGGGGGGGGGCACCCTGCCACAACCCTGGCATTAGCAGCAGGGGTTGGTTTACCACCCAGGCCGGCCGGCCGCCCTGCTGACGCAGCAGCACCCGCGGGAGGAGGAATTGGCCGGGTGCTGGGGGGGGGGGAGGCGGCGGGAGCCTTGCAGGGCCCCCCCGTGGGTGCCTCGCCCAGGGCCCCTCCCCTGCACAATCCCAGGGGTGTCTCTCCCTTCCCGCCATAGAAGTACGGAGCCGGAAGGGAACCCAGGGGCCATCTAGTCTAACCCCATGCCAGCCATCAGGCCAGGGAGCCCCTGCCCAAGATTGGCCCACTTTCAGAGGAGCCCCCTCCCCCTGCCCCCCACAACTCAGTTGGCTGGTCTTTTCCCTCCTCCCCAGCAGGGCTCTCTCCTGCTGCTCCACAGTTCACCATGGAGCTGTGGAACTCCCTGCCACAAGGGGAAGAGATGGCCGGAGATCTCAGTGTGGATCCAAAGTGGATTGGAGAGGAGAGAGGCTCTGCTCTGCCCTCCAGTTTCAGAGGCAGCCGCTCTGAGCCCGGCTTCGGCTGGCGAGGGCAGGATATAAATAAATTTTTATTATTATTATTCAATGCTTCCGAATGCCAGTGCCTGGAAGCCGCAGGAGGGGAGAGTCATGGCCGGATGCTGTGTTTCTCGAGAGGGGCATCTGGGGCGCTGCCCTATAGATCAGGCTTCCTCCACCTCGGCCCTCCAGATGTTTTGGGACTGGTCCTGCTCGCTGGGGATCATGGGAGTTGTAGGCTAAAAACATCTGGAGGTTGAGGAAGCTTGCCCTAGATGGTCCCCTTTGGCCCCAGAAACCACTTTTCATGGGATGATGGGCAGGGATATGGCGAGAGGGCCTCTGAGCATGCAAAGAGTGCTTTCCACAAGTGGTGGGCGATAAGGGGGGCGGAGAAGGCAGGGCAGGGCAGCTGACCTGGCAGGGGAGCAGCTGTGGCCTGCGCTCTGTGTGTGTGTGTGTGTGTGTTTGCGGTGCCCGCAGGAGGAGTGGCCAGCACTGAAGTGGCACTTATGGGGACCGGCGTCCCTCCCCACACCCTTCCTTGCTGCTGTGGGGACTTTTCCTCCCCCCTCCCTCCCTCTCTCCCTGCCAGGAGGCAGGTATAAAAAACTCTGCAGCCTCCTCCGAGGGCAGTGCCAGGGCAGCCGCTTGGGCAGAGGGTGCCCCCTTCTCCTGCTGCAGCTGCCTGCCTGCCCTCCCTGCCTCCCCAGGGGCTGCCACCCTGGCAGCTGACAGGCGGCCTTTGGCAGGATTTCCTGCTTCCTGAGCAGCTCCCGGGCAGGAAACCCGCCGGATCCCTCTGCCCGCCCCACGGAGGAAGCCGCAGCCGCAGGAGCCTATGGGGTGAGTGGAGGGGGCCGGTTCCTGGGTGCCCAGAGGGGAGATTCCTGGCCGTTGGCTTCTGGAGAGAGAAGCCGCTGCTTCCATTCTTCCGTGGTCCGGAGGTGCCCTTCAAGGGGGGACGACAGTCCCCCCAGTCACAGTTGGAAGGGGTCCCCGGGGTCATCTAGTCCAACCCCCTCGTTGTGGTTTGGCTTCCCACGCGCAGAGTGCTTTTGGGTCTTCCTTGCTTGGAGGTTTTTCAGCAGAGGTTGGGTGGCCATCACTTGTGGATGCTTGAGCTCAGGTCCCTGCGTTGCAGGGGGGTGGACTGGATGACCCTGTGGGTCCCTTCCAGCTCTGCCGTTCTCTGATTCCCACAACAACCTGGCCAGGCAGTTGAGTCTCTTTTAGCCAAGAGAAGTGGAAGAGGCAGCCTTGAACCCAGAGGGGAGACCCTGCTTGGCTGAGGCCAGGTGGGTGGGGTATAATTATCATCATCATCATCATCATCATCATCATCATCATTGTATTTATATCCTGCCCTCCCCAGCCGAAGCCGGGCTCAGTGTGGCTAACAACAGCAAAAGTAACACAGTTGTTATTATTATTATTATTATTATTATTATTATTATTATTATTATTACTGTTATTATTATTCTTATTATTACATTGTGGTTCTCCTGATGGATAAAGGTTGAGGCGGAGGGAATATTTGCCAGCTCCCACAGCCTCCAACCTGGTCAGCTCCGTGTTGTGGCCTCGGGGGCTTATTCAGGCCTGATAGAAATGCACTCTGCACATGCCCTGAGGCGCAAGGTTGCTTCACGGTACGACATTCCTCGGCCTTTATATCAGCTTTCAGGGCTGGATCTGGCGGGCCTGATCTCTTTGGAGACTTCATGTATGCCGCCGTTCGTTTGGGTAGCCTCTGAGCCTGCGCAGAGTGCCTTTTGCTCTCCAGGGCAGAGGCAGAGTCTCCTTCCGGCTTCTGCACCCTCCTGGATCTGCAGAGGCCGTGCAGGGCAGGGGAAGGAGGAGGAGGAGGAGAGGTTTGTGTGCAAGGCTGGAAGAGGAAACCTGCCCCGTCGGCAAGGAGCCTCTGAGCACGTGCTGAAGGGCAGGGGGGGCCACTCTCGTGATTCATCCTCAGGATAGTCTTACTTGCTCTGTGGAGGCGGCAGGCGGCTATTTTTAACTGGGTCTGGGCGGGTGGCAGGCGCCTGGCGCTGGCTCTGCCCGGCCAGGCCTCTCTCTGGGGCTTTGCAGGGGCCCAGCGGGTGCTCTTCTCACGGGGGGGGGGGGGGCAGGCTGGCAGATGGGGGGAGTGGCAGATGCTGGAGCCTTGGAGGGCTCCCCGCAGCAGTCAGTCACTTTCAGGGTGGCCTTGTGGGCTGAGCGACAGAGCTGGGCAACTGTGCCACCTTGTGAGCTCAGCTCTGCCCATTGCACAGCTGGAGAACTGAGGCCACTGCTGCCAAACCCATCTTTGTTCTCCAAGGAGCTCAGGGGGCATGCATGGGTCTTCTCCCCCCCCCCACTGTTTTATCCTCCCAATACCCCTGTGAGGAAGGCTAGGCTGAGAGAGCAGGGACCGCTCCCAGTCCCACCCGCTGAGCTTCATGGCCAAGTGAGGATTTGAATCCGGGTCTCTCCCATGTCTTTGTTCCACTGCCTTGCCACTGTGTCAGGGACCGGCAGAGAGCCAAAGAGTGTTTGGAAAAGGCAGGGGAGGGGCGAAACCCCACGGGGGGGGGGCAGCCTCTCTCTGCGCATCAGAGCCTGGCCACCCCACTCCTCTTCATTGGGCCAGTGCAGACCGTGTAATAATAATAATAATAATAATAATAATAATAATAATAATAATTTATACCCCACCCTCCCCAGCCAGAGCCAGGCTCAGGGTGGCCAGCACCAATAAAATTACAATGAAAACATAATAGAAAAAAATAAAACAAAGCAATTTAAAATACAGGTTAAAATGCAATTTAAAATGCAGCCTCATTTTAAAATAGCTGATAAATCAAGACCATAAGGGGAGGGAAACATAAGGGTCAGACTGAGTCCAAACCAAAGGCCAGGCGGAACAGCTCTGACTTGCAGGCCCTGCGGAAAGATGTCAAGTCCCGCAGAGCCCTGGTCTCTTGTGATAGAGCGTTCCACCAAGTCGGAGCCAGGACTGAAAAGGCCCTGGCCCTGGTTGAGACCAATCTAACCATCTTGCGACCTGGGACCTCCAAGGTGTTGTCATTTGGGGACCTTAAGGTCCTCCGTGGGGCAGACCAGGAGAGGCGGTCCCATAGGTACAAGGGTCCTAGGCTGCATAGTATAAAACTGGGTCTGGGAATCCGACTTTCACATTGCTCACGAGAAGCAACTTTCTAGTCCTCATTGGGGTTGCGGCACTTGGCCCGTCCCCTCAGGGGTGGAGCTTTCAGGCCCAGCCTTGTACCAACCACGTCCGGAGGGTAGAGGTGCCCTGCTTTGGTTCAGGGCGCCCAGTTGAGAGAGGGTATTTCTGGCCAGCCCTTTCCCCCCCCCCTCCAGCCCTTTTTCTCTTGGGGCCCAGGCAGAGAGGCCAGTGCGGGGAGGAGGGTTTTAAGCCACCTGTCATGGAAGCCTTGGCTGTGGGTCCCGCATTGCAGGGGGTTGGGCTGGATGACCCTCTGGGGTCCCTACAAACTGTAGGATTCTTTGCTCTCGTGGCCCAGGACTGAATCAGGCAACTCCATCAAAACCCAAAGCCTTCTCTATCTCTCTCTGCTGCGGTCAGACCCCTTCCAAGCCCCCAAGATTCACTGTCCTCCTTCATCTCCCCCCCCCCCAGTTTTAAACCCCCTTTGATGAGCAGCCCCACTTGACCCCTTGCGGTCAAACAAGCAGGGATCCGCTGAGCCTGTTTCAGTGCGTGGGGGGGGGGCTGAAGCGATTTGGGGAGCAAACGTGAGAGGAATTGCAGGAGGGGAGAGGCAATCCTGTCTGAGAAGACGTCCCTGCCCCCCCCCCCCAGGGTGGAGGTGCCAATAGAAGGAGCCGGAAGGATGTGGCTGAACGTGATCCCTTTGCAGAGTGACCTTCGTCCTCCTTGGAAGGTTTTGCGCTTTTCTCGTAGCGCCTGTGCCTCTCTCCCTCCCGACTGCAGGCTCCCCTGCAAAAGCCACGGAGTGCTAGAATTGCAGAGTGGGAAGGGGTCCCCAGAGGTCCTGTAGTCCAGCCCCCTGCTTAGGCCCCTGCAGGTGGCCCTCCAACCTCTGCTTAGAAACCTCCACCTCCCAGGGAGGCAGCTCCACTGCCAAACGGCTCTTGCCCTCAGAAAGTTCTTCCCACAATTTAGTCAGAATCTCCTTTCTTGCAACTTGAAGCCCTGAGTTCGGATCCTGCCCTCCAGAGCATTCGGTTCTTCCTTGGTCAGACCCCACCTGGGAGTCCTGGGTCCAGTTCTGGGAGCCACATTATAAGAAGGATGCTGACCAGCTGGAAGGTGGGCAGAGGAGGGAGACCACGATGACCACGGGTCTGGAAACCAAGCCTGATGAGAAACGGTTGAAGGAGCTGGGGGTGTTTAGCCTGGAAAAGAGGAGACTGAGAGGGGATAGGAGAGCCATCTTGAAATATCTCAAGGGAAGGTGGAGAGCAAGCTGGTTTTCTGCTGCCGGATTGAGACCTGTGAGATGTTGTGTTGGAGGGCATCATATAAATTCAGTAAGTAATAACAAATTAAAAGGCAAGACAGGAGATCCTCACCGCACTACTGATGGGGAAATCCTGCACTTGAGAGAACGAGACACAGGTGGCTAGACGACCATTTCCAAGAACTTCGGAACCAATTTGGGGAATCTCCCCTTGGACCACCCTGAATGACCACAGGACGTCCCTGCTAGCGAGGCTGAATGGGACCCCTTTGCCAGTCCTGCAGGGAAAACGCCACTCACAGCGTGGACTCGCCTTTCCTGGAGGCTTTTCAGCAGAGGCTGGATGACCGTCTCTCAGGGACGCTTGAGCTGAGATTCCTGCATTGGTGGGGGCTGGACTGGATGACCCCTGGGGTCCCTTCCAACCCGACTGCGATTCTATGACACAACTAGACTGGGTCATGCATGTTTGCACTGTCTCTGGGGTGAGACCATTCGATCGAAGTTGGTTCATCAGTTGGTTGTTAGTGGGGAGCGACATCTGGGCAAAGACAAGGTCCCCTTCCGGACCTATAAGATTCAGATAGTGGCCACGTTTCTGCCACACGAAACGAAGTCTATCCTACAACGTTATACATTAACCTAAGCATGAGATTTAGGTTTTTATTGTGGAAAACCCTACTGCAATCTGGCATAAATGCCAATAAAGGTTCGAGAGTTTGAGATGCCAGCTCAGCCTTAGGAAGATCTCTCAAGACAGGAAGACTTTCCTTCCCTGGAGGTTTCCAAGCAGAGGTTGTGCGGATGCTCCAGTTGCGGTTCCTGCATTGCAGCGGGTTGGTCTGGATGACCCTTTGGGGTCCCTTTCAATGCTGCAGTCCTGTAATTCTGCCTGCTGGCTGCAGCCCCCTCTCCCGGGGTCAGGAGACTGGGGCACAGTCTGTCCTCCGGAGAACCAGGGCAAAAGGCTGCCTCTCTGCCGCGACTTTGACAGCCCCCCTGCCCCCCCCATAATCGCCTTAGTGGGATCAGGCGGGCCAGTCGGGGCTCGCCCCTGGAATGTGACTTCAGGAGGTGCGCCAGGCTGTAATTAAACGCTGAGCGGTGCGGGGGGGTGTCGGCCGCTGTGGGGTCTTTGCCCAGCCTGGCCGGGATCTGATCTGCCCGGCGTCTCCCTCGGCCACAAGGGCCTTTTGTCCGCCGCTTAAAGCCCCGTGAAATATTTGGGTGGCGCAGGGGGGAGTGGCTCAGGAGGAGGCGAGCGCCTGGGTGCCAAGGCAGGAGATTGGCAGCGTGGCAGAGAGGAGCCGGGAGAGAGAAGCCTCGCAGGTGCCGCTCAGAGGCTGCTGGTCTCCACCGCCTTGGCACCCCAAGGTAGGCAGGGAGGGTAGGCGTTGGGGCCCCTGGCCGGGGGTCCTGGAGGGGGCCAGAGAGGTGCCAGTTCCTGGGTGGGGCAGGCCCAATGGGGGGGCTGCAGGAGCAGGACTGGGTTGCAATGGGGGCAGAGTGCCCTTCCTCCCCCCCCCCGTGTGCATTAGTGCTTAGATTAAAGGGAGACAGTGGGGGGGTCTGCAACGGCCCCACCCCCCTGCATGCTGGGAGATCGACTGTCTGAGGACAGAGCTTTCCCCAGGTGCAGAAACCTAGAACTGTAGAGTTGGAAGGGACCCTGAAGGACATCTAGTCCAACCCTCTGGCAGACGGCCATCTTTGTGGCAACGTTACCCTGTCCCTCTCCCCACCTCCTGCAAGCAGCACCCTTGGAGTGAACATTCCCTCTTGGGGAGGCAGGTTGGTCCTCTTCCAATACCCCCAACGGGTGTGGGAAAGGCACTTTGCACATGCCCAGAGGGACTGTGTGATCCGCTGTGGGGCAACCTCAGCCCTCAGGGGCAGGTCCCAGAGGCTTAGCCCTGATGAAGGCAGGCAGAGAGCAAGGAAGGAGATTCACATTCTGCATCAGGACTCCAAAGCAACGGATTCAAGTTGCAAGAAAGGAAATTCCGGCCGGATGTCAGGGAGGACTTTCGGACGGGAAGAAGAGCTGTTCCGCAGGGGAACCAATTTCCTTGGGAGTCTGTGGAGGTTTTTCGGCAGAGCTTGGCTGGCCTTCTGTCCCGGATGCTTGAGCCGAGATCCCTGCGTTGCAGGGGGTGGGCTGGATGACCCTCAGGGGTCCCACTCTGCAATCCCGTGACTCCGATCCTTCCTGCTGGGCTGGGGAAGGAGTGTGCGGCCGCCGGACTCTCCCACCCGTGAGAACCAGTCTGACCCCCTCTTCTCAGCTCGGCTTTCCCCAGAACAATCTGAAATTTGTTTACCAGCCCTTAATCCTCCCCTCCTGCTACACACATGGGCGGCCGGATTAAGGAAAGGAATCTGCTTATTCAGAGGGGCGGGTGCATGGGCTGGGGGGCGCACTAGTCTTTTGAGCCCCTGCCCCAGAGATGGGGCAGGCTGACCCTCTTCCGAAGAAAGCCCCCTCTCCATGTGGGGCTTTCGGCCTCTGCACTTGAACCGGGGTCAAGGGGTCCTGGCTCTGACCTCTGGCCTGGCCTGGGGGGAGCTTCCTCTCCCCCCCCCCCACGCCTGCCCCACTTCTCCATCCCTAGCAAATGAACATGGATGCAGTTTAGGAAAGTGTTTCCCTGCCCAGAAAGATTGAATCTAGATTCTGTTCATGGTCCTCCAGCTGCCAATCATCATGTCTGGAGGGGCTTCTTCCTTTGGCCCTGGGGGCTGATGGGAGTTGGAGTCCAGCCCTATTCGGGGGGGGGGTTGCAGGGTCCCCCCTGCCCCCATCAAGAGAAAAAGGGGCTCCTCTGTGCTTGGTTTGGGGCCGGCATTCCTGCGCTCCTCCAGCAGAGGGTGCTGTGGAACCCTCTTCCTCTTCTGCCCCCCAAGCTGCCTATCTTGTGCAGGGGGGGTGGGGTTGGGGGCAGGCTGTGAAAGCCTTGGGACAGGAGTCACTGGCCCTCAGGCTGGCAGGATCCAGGCACAGCCATAGAATCCGAGAGTTGGAAGGGACCCCCAAAGGCCCTCTAGTCCAGCCCGCTGCCAAGCAAGGGATGCTGTCTCAGCAAAAAGATGTCGTGGCTGAGAGAGTGGGGAGGGGGCTCTTTTTCGCACCCCTGCATTGGAGTGGGCTTGGGGGGCTGCTTGGGCATCCTTGGAATCTGAAAGGGCTCGCTTGCTCGAGTCGCCTGCCGCCACTTGCTCTGCTCTGCTGTCTGAGAAGCAGAGATTAAGGCCTGTGGGTTAAATCACTGAGCCTAGGGCTTGTGGATCAGAAGGTCGGCAGTTCAAATCCCCCCGACGGGGTGAGGTCCCATTGCTCGGTCCCTGCTCCTGCCAACCTAGCAGTTCGAAAGCACGTCAAGTGCAAGTAGATAAATAGGTACCGCTCCGGCGGGAAGGTAAACGGCGTTTCCGTGCGCTGCTCTGGTTTGCCAAAAGTGGCTTAGACATGCTAGCCACAAGACCCGGAAGCTGTACACCGGCTCCCTCAGCCAAGAAAGCGAGATGAGCGCCACAACCCCAGAGTCGGCCACGACTGGACCTAATGGACAGGGGTCCCTTTACCTTATTTGGGGAGGGGGCTGCCTGGGCCTTGAGTGCCATTCCTGCCCCACCAGCCAGGGAGCCTCACAAAGGAGGCAGGCAGAGAAGCCCACAATGCCGTGGGGCCTGCCAGCTGGGAGGTGGGATCTGGAACCATGACCAAAGCCTTGTAGACACGGAAGGGACCCCGAGGGTCATCCAGCCCAGCCCCAGTGCGGCAGGAATCCCAGCAGGGCAGGAATTGCCAGACCTGGCATGGGGGGCTGGATGGTGTGTGGGGTGCTGTGAGAACCTGGTGCCCCTGTGGGTCCTGCCTGGAGTGTGTGTGTGTCCCCCTCCCTGCAGGGCGAGCCAGAGTTCGGCCCTGTGGGTGACAGCAGGCTGAGTGAGCGTCCCTTGTGAGGGACAGTCACCGCTCAGCTGGCGTCACGAGGCGCAGGGGGAGCCATAAGAGGCGGCGGGAAGCTGCTGTCCCTCACTTGGCAGCTGGAGGCAGGGGCAGCTGGTCGCTGGGGGAGCGACGGAGGTGAGCAAAGGGGGGGAGCCCAGCCCCACAATGGTGGGGGGCAAAGGGGGGCTCAGTCGTCAGAGGTGGGGGGTCTGGACAGGCCCTCGGGGGGTGGAGGCAAAAACTGTCTGGCTTCCAGAAAGGACGCTGCACCCAGCAGCCTGAGAAGGCCCTCTGCACGTTCACAGAGGCCACTTTACCCACCTTTCCTGGAGGTTTTGAAGCAGAGGTGGGATGGCGCTCTGTTACACTTTTGTCACACTTTTGCTGTGATTGCTTCATTTCAGGGGATGGGGTTGGTCTGGATGACCTCTTGGGGTCCCAAGCCTTCAATTCTTTCATGCAATGACTCTCCTCCATCAGGGGCGACTCCTGCATTGTGGGGGGCTGGGCTAGATGCCCGCCTGGGGTCCCCCCAACGCCACGTTCCCCTTTGAAGGAGCCTCCTCGCTGCCTGTCTCCCAGTGCCCTCCCCCCACTCCCCCCAGATGCCTCCCTGCTCTGGGGCACAGGGACTCAGGCTGGGCAACCCCAGAGCTCTCTTGAGTCACGAGTGCGATTCATGGCAAGAAAGCAGGCGGCAGAGTGGGGGGGAGCTGAGCCTGGGCCGGATCAGACCAGCCGCACCGGCTGCCTGGGGGGACCCGATCCCCCTCTGGGCCTGGCGTTGCTCTTGGCACCCGCTGCCGCGGGAGAGCCCCAGGCCAAGACAAGCATGGCCTCTGCCTCACCCGCCCGGCCCAGCGGGGAGACCGCACGCCTCCTCCTCCTCCTCCTCATTGGGATGCAGGAATCCTCCCGGGGTCAGGACATTGCCGCAGCTGCGAGGAGGAAGAACGCTTTCCCAGAGGAAGAGGCTGCTGGCCTTTGCAGGAAGGGGCCTCCAGAGGTCATCCAGACCAACCCCCTGCGAGGCAGCGAGGTTGAAGGTGGAACTATTCGTAGATGTGCAGCTTGGGAAGCGACGGTGGGAGACACCCCCACCCTGAGACGGGGGCTGCAGAAGGAGGGGGTCCTGAGCAGGATGGGGGGTGTTTGTGGGGGGACGGGAAATTCCCAGGGGTCTCTTTCCATGTGGGCTCCTGACATGCCCTTGCTGAACCCAGGAAGCAGAGCATAAGGAGAAGGCTGCAGGATCAGGCCAAAGGTGGCCCATCGGGTGCAGCGCCCGAATGCCCCATTGCACCGCAGAGTCCAGATAGACTGCCTCTGGGCCTGAAGGTTCTGTAAGGACGTCAACAGAGCCTGGCTGCTGGAGGAAGGCAAAGGGAGGAAGCCGTCTCACCCAGGTGCCCCCAGGGGAAACCCACAAGCAGGATTCAAACTCCTCCCTTGGTTTCCTCCCTTGCTGCCTCTGGCTGGGGAGGGAGAGCCCAGCCATCGCCCTCTCCTCCTCCACGGATTTGCGCAGTCCTCTTTTCATGGTGGCCAGGCCTGCCTCTTGTGGCAGGGAGTTCCACAGTCTAGCTCTGCCCTGCAATAGGGTTCCCAGATTCCCAAAAGTGAAAATCTGGACAAACTTGTCCAGAGCTCTTTTTCCCCACCAGTTTGGGGGCTTTGTTGTGATTTACCACCCTTGCCATACGTCTGGGTGTTCCTGGACATTTTACTGATTTGGCAAAAAACCGCCTGGACGCCATTCTGCTGCCCCAACCTTGGTCATTTCCAGGAAAATCCAGCCTGCCCTGCAAGAATAAGGCCTGCCTTTGATCCCTTGGGAATCTTCAGACATTCAGTTTTGTCCACGAATTCCAGTGC
Source organism: Podarcis tiliguerta (assembly GCF_965153285.1). NCBI lineage: Eukaryota > Metazoa > Chordata > Lepidosauria > Squamata > Lacertidae > Podarcis > Podarcis tiliguerta. Next base: position 59,605,700 of record NC_139545.1, on the reverse strand, counting down.
TGAGAGCGAGGGGGGGCCCACACTTTCCTCTCGCCCCCAAAGCCCCCAGTGCCGCCTCCCTGGTCCTCTTCCAGGGGTGCCCCCGCCTCTCCCCCTGGCCTCCCTGCTCAGGTGCCTCCTCCTCGGCAGGGACCCCCGAGGGTCATCCAGCCCCACCCCTCCCCTGCAATGCAGGAATCGCACCCGCAGCATCCCTGGAAGGGGGCCAGCCAAGCTCTGATTCCAATCCTCTCCCCCCCCCAACTCCCTCCCTCCCGCTGCCCAATTCCTCCTCCAATTTCCTCGTTCTTTATTTCATGAGACATGGGATCCCGACTTTGCCCGCTGGGCACTGGAAGGAGCTCTTTCCTGCCCCGCGGGCGCTGCCGGAGCCCGCCTGGCAGGGGCCACGATCAGGGACCCCTCTGGAGGAGAAAGGGGGCATCTGCGTTGCCCAAAGTCCCTCCCTCTGCATTCTGTGGATGGTTCTTCGGGGGGGGGCATCTTCTAAGCCCCCAGAGGTGCCATTTGCCCTGTGGGCAGCCAGGCAGGCAGAAGGCTCCTCATCTGGGTCGGAGTCGGGGATTCATCCCCGCCTTGGGCAAAAGATTCCCGCCTTGCCGGGGGTTGGTGTAGATGACCTTGGGGGGTCCCTGATTCTGTGATAATTGGCCTTTTTTTTCTCTCTCTCTGCAGGTTATGGTGCCCTCACTCTGCCCTCTGAGTGCCAGGGAGAAAGAGAAAGGCTAGAGGGGCCTTTGCCCGCAGCCCGCCATGAGTCGCCCGCAGGTCTCCTCTGACCTCCACCGCATGGTCTCCGGGGCCGTTGAGGGGGTGAGTAGCAGAGGCCGGCCCTCAGGTGAGCCTCTCTGGACCTCACAGGGGCCACGGGGGGGGGGGCTGGGCGGGGGGCGGGCAAGGGGCTTCCGACGCCTGAGATCCTGCGGAAAGGTGAGCCCGGTTTGCTCCGTTGGGAAGCGGTGCCAGGAGAGCAGGCGCAAGCGGGCACTGCGCCATGTGCTGCCCACCTCTTTCCCCAGCCCACGGGGCACCTCCAGTCCTGTGTGGGGCAGAGCTCAGAACAGAGCCTGGGGTGAAGCTGGGCTCTAACGGGCAAAATTGCAGCAGCAGCATAGAGGGCATGGGAAGAGCTCTGCCAGTTGAATTTCTGCCTGCCGTGTAACCCTCAGACGTGCAGGATGAGGCCTGTCAGGGAAGGGAAGGAGCCGTAGGGCAGCCCCTGCTTTGCAGTGCGCCAGCCGCCCCCTGCCCCCCCCTTCAAACCCCCAAAAGCCTTTTCAGGAAGCCCTGTGGAACTGCTGCCTGCTGGGACCTTGCAAGAACGGTCAGGAATCCCAGGCCTCCTGGGAGATGGGGAGAGCAGTGCATGCTGGGATATGTGTCCTCACCCCCTAGGTCAAGGTGGGGCTGGTGCAGAGGTCCAGAGCAGGCTGGGGGGGGGGAGAACTTGCTGACCCCCTTCCTGCGGCTGACCTGCAGCACCCCCAGAACTGAGTTCCCAGGATGTAGCTCCAGAGCATGTGCAAAGCGCTGCAGCCCTTTAATTGGGTGGGGGTATTGCAGCGGGGGGGGGAGCTTTCTCCTCCCTCCCACCCACCCGCTGCTGCCGGCCTGGTTTGGCCCCCTCCCCTCACATCAGCCCCACTTCCTGGCAATGGCAGCAGCTGGGGCATCGTCAACACCCCCTTGAAATGGCAATGCCCGTCGACTTTGGGGGTCCCGGTCCCCTTGAATATTTTATGGGGGGGCCAAAGGGGCCCTGATCCCAGGAGCTGGCTCCTATGGCCCTGGGGGGACCCAGCCGCCAGCCCACCTCCTGCCCCACTGGGAGCCGCCTGCACTGAACTCCTGCGGGGTTAATGATTAACCCTTTGCATGGCTGCCTGCTCCCCGGTCCCCCCCCCACCAACTGGGCGAGTCCCGTGACCCAGGAAGGAGCGTCTGGGAGGAGGCGGCAGGGCTGGGTGCTGCTGGGACCCCCCCTTCCTCCCCCCAAACACACACACACCCAGCTATCATGGACTTCTTGCTCTGCCCGCAGGTAAGGCCAACCCCCCAGTCGCTGCCAGGCTGAAAGGCGGCACCTGGTCGCCTGGGGAGGCCTGGGTGCCGGGGGCGGGGGGATGGAGAGGAGGGGGCGGCAGGAGGGTCTCTGGGTGCAGCTTTCTCCTGACGCCCACAGGGTGGGGGCACCAGCTCTCATCTCCCATGGGGCAATTCCTGCCTGGGGGGCATTTCAGCAAAGGAGAAGGGAGCTGGGAGGTTTGCCCCCCCCCCCAAGTGAGGACGTGTGGTGGGGGCAGACTTTCACCAGAGGCCGGGAGTTCCCCTGTCTTGGGTGCCAGGCGCTGCTTGCTGGGTGGGGGGCAGGAAGAGGAGAGCCCCCTCCTGGGTGACTTGGGGAGGGGTGGGAGGGAGAGGGAGGTGGGGGGGAGGGAGAGGCTGGGAGGACTAATTCAGTAGCATGTGCTCTGTGGAACTCCCTGCCACTTGACGCCAGCCAAGCGCCTTCTCTGATTGGTGCCCGCTTGGCAGCCCTTTCGCTCAGAGTTCATTTCATTCGTTTCCACTGTTTTAGTGCTTTACAGCCCTTTTAAACTTTTTATGGACAACTTTAACGTTTCTCGTAAACCACCCGGAGATGTTTTACGACCAGATGCCTTTTCCGATGCAAATTAAACGAAACGGGTTTAGATGGGACCCCAAAGGGAATCTCTCCTGAATCTCCCCTGGCGCCACCCTTGCGAGGGAGGCCGCTGGGAGCGTCTGCTGGGGGTCATGGCTCAGTCTCTAGGCCCCCCCAGCCCAGGGTACCGCTTGCCCTTGGCTCCATGGGGATGTGGGGTGTTGCTTGTGCTGCGGAGAGGAAAAACACTCTGCACGTGCTCAGAGGCATGCACCATTATTGCCACATGTTCCAGGACTTAAATGGTGGCCTGGGGGTGTTGTTCCTCTTTGGGCCCATCCAGAGGGGGACCCTAAGCCCTGCTGGGCTTCTTGGGGGGCTGCCAGGGGCCCCCAGGAGTGGCAGGGATGGGCTGGGGCAGCCTGTCCCAGGATATTCCTTCCCTCCCCCTTGGGCAACTTAGGGGCCTTTCTGTGCACCCCCTCTTGAGAAATGGGGATTTAGAGGGACCCCGAGGGTCATCCAGTCCAACCCCTGCAATGCAGGATTCGCACCTGGAGCATCCCTGGCTGATAGCAATGCAAAAACTCTCCCGCGGAGGAGATCCTCTTACCCGCCCAGCCTCTGAGGCTCCGGGGAGGGGGAGGGCAGCCAGCCCCTCCCCGTGCAGCACTTTTGGGGGGCCAGGAAGCAATGCCCCCCCTCTCCCCGGGAGCCTCCGTGCCGCTGTCACCTTGAGTCCTGGGGGGGGGGGAACCTCCTCCTCCTTCTCCTCCTCCCCCCTCCTGCCGGCTAATCTGCTCGGGTGTCTGCCGGCGCAAGGGGGGGCCTCTCCCCGTCAATATTTGGAGTGGCACGAGGGGACGGATCCGCCTGCCGCCTCCTCTCTGCGGGCGAAGTGACCTTCCCGGCCCGGGAGGAGCTCAGCATCATAAAGCGCCAGGCCGGCGGCGGAGAAGGAGGCGCGGAGGGACGGGCAGGAGGGAGAGCGAGGGGCAGCCGCGGGGGCGGGGGGCACAGCTTGGCATGGCGCAGGTAGGGAGAGGGGGACCCCCCCCTCCAGGGCCCCTCGCGGGATGGGCAGGAACTTGGGGAGGGAGGGGGCTTCTCCGCCTGCCTGCCTGCCCCCCTCCCTCCGTGCCACACGTCCCTCCGGCAGCCTCTTCCCTGGCACAGGCTGGCGCTGCTCTGGAGTCCCATCCTGGCAAACAGAGCGTCTCTTTTTGGGGGGGAATTGCTGAGTTGCACCCCCCCCCCTTTTAAACTGCCTGTTTTCACATGCAGTAGTCGCACAGCCGGTTAATCCTGCAGGGTTTGGGGAGCCTGCGAGGGAGGAGGAGGAAGCTCCTGGCATTGTAGAAAAGGGAGGGACCCCCAGTGGGCATCCAAACCACCCCCTGCCAGGGAGGAATGGCAGCTGAAGAGACCCTGGCTGGCAGGCAGACAGCTAGCCGACTTCCAGAAACCTGCAATGGAGGAGAGAGAAGCAGAGTCCCAGAGATTTCTCCTGCAAAGCTCCTCTCCCACCTGGTAGAGGGACCCCCAACGGTCATCTAGTCTGACCCCACCCAAGGCAGAGCCGCTGACCCCGGAGAAGGGCAGTCAGGCTCAGCAGGTGGAGCTTCTGCAGGTGGGAGGGGGCGCAGGGCGCAGGGGGGGTCTCTCTCCTTCCCCCCTCAGCCTCTGGGCTTCTTCCGCAGCCGGAGCAGGATGGGCCCAGCCCCACGTCGCCCACCTTTGGGGGGCAGAAGGCGGCCGAGGAGGAGGAAGAGAAGGACCTGAGCAAAGCCCTGCGGGTGGAGCGCTTTGAGGAGATCCTGCAGGATTCGCACCCGCGCAACGTGGAGGAGGCTGGGCGGAGCTACAGCGAGGAGGACTTTGAGTGTGAGTTTTATTGGGGGGGATCAAGGAGGGATCCTGCATCCAGGCCGGGGGGGGTCTGCTGGGGGGCAGAAGGCAGGCTGTGTTGGGAGGGCGGGGGGAGAGGAGCCTGGGGGGTGAGGAAATGGGGTGGGTGGAGAATGCAGAGCTATTATTATTATTATTGTTGTTGTTATTATTATTATTATTATTATTATTATTATTATTATTATTATTATTATACCCTGCCTCTTCCCCTGGCAGGGATTCAAGGCAGCTTAAAAATAAAAATAAGGACAGCTAAAACACTGCTGGGGGGGAATCAAGCATTAACAGATTGATAGAATTAAAGCTATACTATATACATTTAAAAACCGGACCATAAAGGCACCAGAGCTCCGGCCCCAGCTGGAAAGTGAGCCTGGCGCCTTCTAGATGCCAAGCAGGTGTCCGGCACATTCAGGTTGGTCTGTGAGTGGCGGTTGAGTGGAGCACCCATGTCCTGAGGAAGTCTATCTCTGGATATGGGGGGGAGGTCCCCTTTGCCCGGCCTCCTAGGCCTGCACTGCTTGTCCCGGGACTCATGGGGGCCAAGGGAAGACTTCCTAGTCTCAGAAGGGCCCTCCTGAGGCCATCTAGTCCAAGGATGGCAGCTGGTTGGGGGGTCTTGAAGACCCTCTCATGGCCAAGGCTGTGCCTGGATTCGCTTCCTTTTATTAGAATCCTAGAATTGTAGGGTTGGCAGGGACCTCATGGGTCATCTAGTCTGACCCCCGGAAGGCAGGAATCTGCCGCTGCCCCACATGGGGGTCAAACCTGCAACCTTCGCATTATCAGCACCAGGCAACAGGGCTTGGCAGTTTTCTCTTTGTACAGGATCACTTCTTCCTCAGTTTCTTTCTTTTTCTTTCTTTCTTTCTCTCTCTCTCTCTTTCTTTCTTTCTTAGTTTTTTATTTAGACTTTTCAGATTTATACATTTCATTAGTTTTACAATCAATTCGACATTCCAAAATTTGACTTCCTTCCCCCTTTTTCTGCGGCTCCTTAAATTTATTTCTTAATATCTTCTGCAAATCCAAGTTCATTTAACTTGCTCATTTAATTATCTGCTGTAAATATATACTCGTATAAAACTGCAGGTTATTACACTAATCCTGCTAATGTTTTTATTTGTTTACAATTTATCTGTCAATATTCAATAAACCGTCTCCATTCTTTTATAAAAAAATTATCTTGATTTCTTATTCTTCCGGTAAGTTTCACCATTTTGGTATATTCCCTGAGTTTTTGTATCCATTCTTCCTTTTCTGGGACTTCTGCTTCTTTCCGTTTTGGGGGCAAGCAATGTTCTTGCTGCTTTAGTTGCATACATAAATAAATTTCTATACAATTTAGGTAGTTCTGTCCCTATAATTCCTACAAGAAAAGCTTTTGGGTTGGTTTGTTTTTATAAAAGTTATTTTGAACATCCTTTTCAATTCATTATATATCATTTCCCTGTAAGCCTTGACCTTATTACAAGACCACCACATATGATAAACCCAGTTTCCCAGTTCTACTTGGACAATCGGTTCCTTCCTGTTGGTGAGGACCAGATCCAGGACAGATAACCCCCTTCTTGCTTCTTCCACCTTCTGTTTTTCCTCCCCCAAATTTTTTTTTATTCATTTTATAACACAACTAAACAACAGAAGCAAGCAGCAGAGTGGCGCAGCGGAAGCATGCTGGGCCCATAACCCAGAGGTCGATGGATCGAAACCATTATTTAGGGGACGCGGGTGGCGCTGTGGGTTAAAACCTCAGTGCCTAGGGCTTGCCAATCGAAAGGTCGGCGGTTCGAATCCCCGCGGCGGGGTGCGCTCCCGTTGTTCGGTCCCAGCGCCTGCCAACCTAGCAGTTCGAAAGCACGTCAAAGTGCAAGTAGATAAATAGGTACTGCTCTGGTGGGAAGGTAAACGGCGTTTCCGTGTGCGACTCTGGCTCACCAGAGCAGCGATGTCACGCTGGCCACGTGACTCGGAAGTGTCTCCGGACAGCGTTGGCCCCCGGCCTCTTAAGTGAGATGGGCGCACAACCCTAGAGTCTGGCAAGACTGGCCCGTACGGGCAGGGGTACCTTTACCTTTACCTTTAAACAACAGAAACAGAAAAACAATGCAAACAAATTCTTGCCTTATCCTTATTTTTTCCTAAACATTGTTAGGTGGGCTTCCCCCAAGTCCCCCCCCCCATCTGATTTTCATTTTACCTCATCTTTACAGTTTACATATATCATAATTTTTAACCATTTTTTTTATCACGCTTACTTTTACCATAAAATTTTTCACATTTTATCACTTAGAAATAATACTGTTTTAAAATACCCTATCTTCTACTTCTAACCCTACAGCCTATATCCACTTCCAAAGCTATTCTAAGATTTAAATATTAACTTTTTTCCCAAATATTCCTTAAACTTCTTCCAATCTTCTTCCACCATCTCTTCTCTCTGGTCCTGGAGTCTCCCGGTCAGTTCGGCATGTTCCATGTAATCCGTCATCTTCATCTGCCATTGTTCGATAGTTGGTAAATTTCATTTCTTCCAATTCTTCGCTAGCAATATTCTCGCAGCTATTGTGGCGTACAGAAAAAAAGTAACATCATTTTTGGGGATTTTGCCCCCCCCCCCACTATACCAAGTAAATAGGCTTCTGGTTTCTTGATAAATGTGTTTTTCAACACTTTTTTCAATTCATTATAAATCCTTTCCCAGAAGTCTTTTACCTTGGGGCACGTCCACCACATGTGGTGAAAGGTTCCTTCTTTTTCATTTATGATACATTTTTGCTAACTTCACTGGTGTTAAGTAGCATCTGTGATTCTGGGCCGGCTTCCTGGTGGCCCTGGAGGCCCCCTCCTCCCCAAATACGCCCCCCCAACTCCGCTTCTCCCCACAGACCACCGCCAGTCGTCCCACCACATCCACCACCCGCTGTCCAGCCACCTTCCCTCGGACCCCCGGAGGAAGAAGGGCGTCTCCAGGAAGGCCAAGAAGAAGAAGAAGGAGAAGCAGCCGCAGCCGCAGCGCCCCTCCGTCCCCGGGGAGACCCCCACCATCGAGGAGGAGGAGGAGGAGGAGGCCGAGGAGGGGGAGGAGGAGGCTGATGAAGACACCTGCGACACCGAGACGGAGCAGGCCTCCGAGGACCTCATGCTCTTGCACGGCTCTCCGGAGGGGGTGCAGGTAGGTCGGGGGGGGGCTGGATGACCTTTGGGGTTCCCTCCCAACTCATCAATTCCTCAATCCCAGGCCAGGCTGGGGATTGAACCTCTGAGCTACAAGAAAGGCCATTCCCCCTGGAGCTCAGGATGGTGGTGGAAGTGGCAAAGGGGTTTGTAGGTTCGTAGAACTGTCATGTCAGAAGGGACCCAAGGGTCATCTAGCCCAACCCCTTCAATAATAATAATAATAATAATAATAATAATAATAATAATAATAATAGTGCTACCTCGGGTTACATACGCTTCAGGTTACAGACGCTTCTGGTTACAAACTCTGCTAACCCAGAAATAGTACCTCGGGTTAAGAACTTTGCTTCAGGATGAGAACAGACATTGTGCTCTGGTGGCGTGGCAGCAGCAGGAGGCGCATTTGCTAAAGTGGTGCTTCAGGTTCAGAACAGTTTCAGGTTAAGAACGGACCTCCAGAACGAATTAAGTACTTAACACGAGGTACCACTGTAATAATAATAATAATAATAAATTTTATATATACCCCGCTCTCCCCAGCCAAGACTGGGCTCAGGGCGGCTAACACCAGATATAAAACAATTGATTGAAATACAACTTAAAAAACAAGATTGAAATACAAAGACAACATCCCCTGAGGGACCCCTTCCAAGCCTCCAAGGAGAACCCACCTTTTCTTGAGGGAGACCATCCCAGCACCAGCATCTCTTGCTCCAAGGAGGGGAGGGGAGCCCCCGGCCCCAGCCCCTGACCCCCCGCTTCTCTCCCCTCAGTTCTTCTTGCAAGAGGACGATGGAGTAGACCGGCCGGCGGAGGGGGCAGCCAGCCCCACCATGCCCCACAGCTCCTCAACGGACTCTGGGGGCTCCCCAGCTCCCAAGGGGGCCAAAGCAGGCAGGTGAGTGAGGGGCGGGGGCCGGAAGGGAGGGGGTCTGCCCTGAGCAGTAGATTTCAGCTGGGGGGAGTGAGGGGGTGGAGAGGGTTTGGGGCACCTCCTCCCTCCTGGGGGGGCCCTGAAGGAAGGTGGGCTCTGGCTCAGCGGCTGGTTTATTCTCCCAGCGTGAAGTGGGGGGGGGGTCTCTCCCCATAGCATCTGAAATCAGGCTATTCGTTCCATGAAATCATGTGCTGCTTGAACATCTTTTTTGTTTAATCGATACTTTATTGAAAGGTTTTCATGTATAAAAGAAAAATCGAGAGAGAGCGAGAAAAGAAAAGAGTGTGGAAAAAGAAAGACAGAGGAGAAGACAGAAAACATGCAGAACATACAGTGCAACAATTAAGTCCCTTTCCTTTCTATAGATTATTCTATAGAGAAGTGATATTATCATCCTAATCCATATATGGTCACTAATAACCCCCTCGATTCCGTATAAACTCATTTCAGGTATCAATATATTTGTCCAAACCAAGGAAGTCCGTCCATCGGTTGCAGGTGGGGTCAATCTTTGGATTCGCACGTTAAAAAACCCTCAGAGCCGTTTTCCAAAGAGAAGACTGACCAACCAGGAGGCTTCCTAAAAGTCTAAACCGACTAGAAACAGAATTAAAACTCGCTGCCGCTTTTTGAGCGCCTGGCCAGGCCTGTCTGAGCAAGAAGGTTCTTAGCGGGCGCCGAAAAGAGAGCAGGGAAGGCGCCTTGAGATCCCTAGGCAGGAAGTTCCAAAGGTTATAGGTGCTGCCACCCTGCAAGATTGGCAGTTGTGCGGCACCCGTAAGAGTGCCAGTTGTGCCAATCGAAGGGGCCAAGCGGGCAGGTCTGGGGCAAGGCGATTTCACGGGGAAACCGGTGCCCAGTTGTTGAGGGAAAGGAGGTTCCCCACACTTTATGCCAGCCCCGCAGAGCTGCCTCCTTGGCGCCCAAGGCGGGCACGGTGCCCGCCTGTGAGTCTGCCTCTCTCACAGCTCAGATGCCGAGGAACCCGCGGGCACGGAGGCGCCCAGCATGGCCGAGGCGGGCTCCCCCGGGAGGGTGCTCTCCAAGTCCCAGCCCGGGCACCGCAGCTACAACCTCAATGAGCGCCGGCGCATTGGCAGCATGACTGGCATCGAGCAGACCCGCTACCCCAAGGTGCCCACCGATGAGTCCGAGGCCCAGACCCTGGCCTCCGCCGACCTGGACTTCATGAAGAGTGAGTGGTGGGGGGCACGGGGGGGGAGCACAGAGGAGGAGGAGTCTTGGGTGTGAATCCGCCAGCTGGGATGCCCTCTGGCTGCCTGGCACACACTCTTTCTCAGGCAAAGCCATGAAACCATCTTTGGCCTGTTAAAGCTGCTATTAGAATTATTTTTCATGCTCATTATATATTATTGATGCTCTGTAAAATGTGTTCTTAATGGGATCTTTTGATACAGGGCAGTATATAAAGTATTAGTATTCTGGCAGTGGCCTACCTGGGAGGGGGATCGTGCCGCAGGGTATAAAGGGCTTTGTGAGTTGCCATATTTTTCACTCCATAAGATGCACTTTTTTCTTCCTAAAAAGTAAGGGGAAATGTCTGTGCATCTTATGGAGCGAATGTGTGGTCCCTGGAGCCGAATAGCCCAGGGGCAAAAAGCAGATCATGCTCTTTTTTTTGAAAGAGGGGTGTTGAAACAAAGCTGCTGATTGGCAAGCGGTCGGGAGCAAGATAAGGGATACTAGCAATAAAGGAGGCTGCCTTGAAAGAGGGAGGTAAAGACAGCAAACTTGCAAGGAGAGGAGACAGGAAGACTAAAGCAATGAGGAGAGAAATTAGAAGAAAAGGAGGAGCAAAAAACTGCTCCAGCTAAGGAAAAGACACTAAGGCAAACAAGAGGGAAGGGGGTGTTGAAAGGAGGCAGCTGATTGGTGGGACTGGGGGAGACATAAGGGACACTAGGCTGCCTGGGAGGGGGGAGGTAAAAGCCCATGGATCTTCAGGATTTTTGCATTGGGCTACCCCAAACTCACCGTCAAATCACATGTCTGTGGCCACAGCATGAACCACAAAAATCATACATCCACTGTTTAGTTCAGAATATTTTTTCTTGTTTTCCTCTAAAAACTAGGTACCGTATTTTTCGCTCTATAGGACGCACTTTTTCCCCTCCAAAAATGAAGGGAAAAGGTGTGTGCATCCTATGGGGAGAATGCAGGCTTTTGCTGAAGCCTGGAGAGCGAGAGGGGTAGGTGCGCACCGACCCCTCTTGCTCTCCAGGCTTCAGGAAGCTACCCGCAAGCCTGGGGAGCCCGGCGGGAGTTCCCGCGGGCTCCCAAGACTTGTAGATAGCAGTCTGCATCCCGAAGCCTGGGGCACGCCACGCAGCGCACCCCGGGCTTCGGGCAGATATCCGCTAGCCTTGGAAGCTCGGCGGGAGTTTCCGCCAGGCTCCCAAGGCTTGCAGATTGGTTTGGAGGCTGGTGGTGGGGAAAGCAGCGCTGCGGGGACAGCGGGGAGGCGGAGCGCGCCTTCCCATTGCTCTCTGACCTGCTCTTTGGGCTGGCGGTGGGGGAAAGCAGCGCTCCCCCTCCCCCCGCCCCAAAGAGCAGGTCGAAAGGAACCCAAAGCCTCCGGAGCCCAGCGGGAACTCCTGCTGGGCTCCGGAGGCTTCGGGTGAACACACAGAACGCACCTTGACTTAGAGGGGGAGAACAAGAAAAAAAAATTTTTTTCCTGTTCTCCCCCTCCTATGGTCCAGTGCGTCCAATAGAGCGAAAAATATGGTGCATCTTATGGTCAGGTGCGTCTTATGGAGCGAAAAATATGGTAGTCTGTCAGAGGCACTTCTGAGCCAGACACGTTTGTTGCATCCCGGTCTTTTGTGGGCTGCAGAGTGTGGCCTTCCTGGGACGCAGGAAGCACTAATAATAATAATTTTTTTTTTCTTCCGGGCGGCTTGCCTTTGCTGGGAATCTGTCTCTCTCCAAAGGCAAAGAGCTCCTTGTGATTATAGTAAATAAAAGAAAACAAGGGAGAAGAAAAAGGAAATAATAGAAAACAGAAAGAGAGGAAGAGAATACATTAAGAAACATTTTTAAAAACAGAGAGTAACAGCAATAACAAAGTAACCATTAAACAGAATTACGGCTACAAAACTATATGGTATATATCCCAGGCACCCTCAACCTCGACCCTCCAGAGTTTTGAGACTACAATTCCCAGCATCCCTCACCACCGGTCCTGCTCGCTAGGGATCATGGGAGTTGTAGGCCAAAAACATCTGGAGGGCCGAGGTTGAGGAAGCCTGGGCTATCCTTTCGCCATCCGTGGCACGGAGGTGGGCTTTTCCGCTCGCCGGGTGTTCCTTCCTTTAATTTTGCCCCTTCGAATCCTAGAAGGGAAGGGACCCCCAAGGGGCATCTAGTCCAACCCCCCCTGAAAGGCAGGAGTGGATTTTTTCAAACTGAAAAATGACCCAGCTGCGACACAACAGCCCTGCGGTGTTGCCAGGGGGTCTCTGGCAGTCAAATCGGGAAACTTTTTTGCACAGAAGAGGAAAAGTGGGCAGGAGGTCCAAGCAGAACACAGAATATTCTGAGCCCCAAAACTGGGCTCATCCTAGTGGCTGTCATCGTTCTGGTTTACTCGCAAGTAGGCAGCAAAAAGAGGAAGTCTGGCCTGGATCCCTGGGGGTCTTCCTCCCCTGTCTTTGGGGGGCAGACCCCAGGCTCTTTCTGACCAATGGCGTGCCAGCGCCCGGGGCACAGGTGCCTCACCTTTCTCAGGTGGCACCCGAAGAGACTGGCAGGAAGAGGTTGGATGTAGGGGAGCCACGAGGAGGACGGATCAGGGCCTTTCTCTGCACCCCCCACTCAGGGCCTTCTGTCCTTCTACCCCGCAGGCCACAGGTTCGAGGATGTTCCTGGGGTGCGGCGCCACCTGGTCCGGAAGAGCGCCAAAGGCCAGGTGGTCCACATTGGCAAGGACCGCAAGGAGCCCAGCGCCCGGCAGAGGAAGCAGGACCGGCAGCCCCACGAGGTGAGCAAGGGGGGTGGATTTGTGGCCTGGGTGATCTGGCGCCCCTGGCAGAACCATCCAGATTGCGCCCCTAGGCATGTGGTACAGGGAAAACCCACATATCATGTAAAAACCCTCTATTTAAGACCTTTTCTTATGAAGCAATAATTGATATATTTATAGACATATTGTGGAAATATTTTATATATATGTAAATTTTTATTAGTTTTTTAACATACCATTTTCAACAGTAATTAAACATATTTTTACATCTTATTCCATTTTTTTGATTTCCATCAAAAATATTTATGGAAATGTTTTTAGCAGATTTTGCACCCGCTCCTTGCCTTCGCCGCTGGTGGGGGCCTTCCTCACCACCCCCTGGCAATAGGCTGGGGAAGGAGGGGGCGCAGCCAGCGGGCTGAGGGATCGCTGGAGCAAACTGGACGGCGGTCCCAGATGTTGCAGGGCTATCAGAGACCCCTAAGTTGGGGGGTCTGGCTGGGGTTCCTCCTCCACTTGCCTCTTTGACTCCCTGGCACCGGTTCCTGGGGGGCACTTGCTCCCCACAATTCCAGGCCTGGATTGTGGAAATTCACTCAGGGTGGGGGCATAGCTATCAACTTTTTCCTTTTTTTTAAGGGAAATTCCCTTATTCCGAATAGGATTCCTCGCAAGAAAAGTTGACAGCTGGTGGTAGGAGGGACCTGTGGTGCTTCTGAGCCTGGGGGGCAGGGCTAAGTGACACCCCCTTCCAGGAAGAGGAAGCTCCTTGGCCCTCACCCCAAATTCTCCTGCCCCCCAAGTTCTGATCCGGATTGTTAGTCAGAATCAGAGGCCGCAAGTATTTCTGAACCCCAGTGTCTGGAAAGCATAGGAGGAGGAGAGGGCTAATCTTGCGTTCGAATCCTACGTCCAACCAGCCCTTGCGAGGACAGGAGCCTGGGTTCTGTGGCTCTCCTTGGGCCTGATCCAACCAGCGCTCTTCCTTTTAAATACACCATATTTTTCACTCTACAGGACGCACCCGACCATAGGACGCACCTTGTTTTAGAGGGGGAGAACAAGAAAAAAAATTCTCCCCCTCTCTGCTCAGTGCCCCTTCAGCGAAGCGGCAGGAGAAACGGAGCTCCCGCTTCGCTGAAGGGGCGCTGTGCAGAAAGGGGGAGAATATTTTTTTCTTGTTCTCCCCCTCTAAAACAAGGTGCGTTCAAGGTGCATTCAGTCACCTTCAGCGAAGGCAACCCGAAGCCTCAGGAGCGCAGCGGGAGTTCCCGCTAGGCTCCGGAGGCTTCGGGTTCCTTTTGACCTGCTCTTTGGGGCTGGCAGGGGGGTGGAAGCGCTGCTTTCCCCCACTGCCAGCCTCAAAGGCCAGGTTGGGGAGCAGCGCAAAGGCTGCGTGCAGCCCTCCAGCTGCCCCCCGAGCTTGAGGGGATGGCAGGGGGGGGGGAAGCGCTGCTTTCCTCCACCGCCATCCTCAAAGATCCCTGAAGCCTTTGGAGCGCAGCGCGAGTTCCCACTGCACTCCGAAGGCTTCAGGCAGCTATCCCTGAAGCCTGGAGAGTGAGAGGGGTTGGTGTGCACCAAGGCCTCTCGCTCTCCAGACTTCAGCAAAAGGAACCCAACTCGCGCTGCACTCCAAAGGCTTCAGGCGGCTATCCCTCTCGCGACCCCTCTCGCGACCCCTCTCACTCTCCAGGCTTCGCCTTGCTATCGCTGAAGCCAAGGAGCCTGCATTCGCTCCATAGGACGCACACACATTTCCCCTTAATTTTTGGAGGGGAAAAGGTGTGTCCTATAGAGCGAAAAATACAGTATATTTATTGAGATAATTCAGCATTAATACATTTATACATACCATATTTTTCGCTCTATAACACGCACCAGACCATAACACGCACGTAGTTTTTAGAGGAGGAAAACAAGAAAAAAAATATTCTAAACGAAATAGTGGATATATGATTTTTGTGGTTCATGCTGTGGCCACAGACATGTGATCTGACAGTGTGTTTGGAGTAGCCCAATGCAAAAATCCTGAGGATCCATGCTTTGTAACCACGGAGGAGGGAAGGAAGGGGAACCATGGATCCTCTGCTCACGACTGCAGCAGATCCCCCCCCCCCGCCACCTGTAGGCATTCCCTCCATAACATGCACAGACATTTCCCCTTACTTTCTAGGAGGAAAAAAGTGAGTGTTATGGTGAAAAAAATACGGTACATATTATGGATATACAAACAAACATACATTTCATACAATCCTTAAAAATATTCTTACAAACCCACACTCAACCCTGCACATACTTCCTTTTCCCACCACCATCCCTGTGCTTCCAATCTACTCAATTGCAATTTCTTTCCATTTCTATTACTTTCTTTCGCACAGCATTAAACCAACTTTCTACTTCTTTTTCGGTTGTTATCCATATTATTTGGCGTTTCGGTATTTATAACGGAACTTGTTTATTCTAATAGGAGTTCTGGTTTTCCAATGAGATTTTGCAAATATCCTTTAAACACCCTCCAGTCCTGGTCTATCTTATCTTTGGAGATCCTTCCGATTTCTCCCATTTTGTGGGACGTATTGTAATACTCCGATAATTTGGCAAGCCACTCTTCCCACGCTCTGACCCTCTCCGCCTGGCCAGGTCTTTGTGGAGCTGAACGAGCTGATTGTGGACAAGAACCAGGAGATGCAGTGGAAGGAGACGGCGCGATGGATCAAGTTTGAGGAGGACGTGGAAGAGGAGACGGATCGCTGGGGGAAGCCCCACGTGGCCTCCCTCTCCTTCCGGAGCCTCCTGGAGCTGCGCAGGACCCTGGCTCACGGTGGGCAGGGCAGAGGGGCACCGGGAGAGGGGAGGCTCATTCATAGAGTCAGAAGGGACCCCTGAAGGTCATCCAGACCAACCCCCGGCAAGGCAGGAATCTCCATGGCAGAGGGCCATCTAGTCTGACCCCCTGCGATGCCAGAATCGCAGCTCCAGAATCCCTGACTGGTGGGCATCCAATCGTAGAGTCAGAAGGGACCCCTGAGGGTCATCCAGACCAACCCCATGCAAAGCAGGAGTCTTTTGCCTCCAGCTCCTCTTCCCACTCCCCTGTTCCAACTTTTAATTTGGATCCTGTCTTTCTGGATTGTTACACGCAAACCCAAAATATACAGTGCAACAATTCAATCCAATTCCAAAAATACGGCTTTCAAATCAACCCATCATAGAATTCTAGAGTGGGGAGGGAACCCCAAAGCTCATCCAGACCAACCCCCAGCAATGCCGGAATCTCAGCTGAAGCGCCCATGGCAGGGGGCTGTCCAAGCTCTGCTTAAAGGCCTGCCAGCAAGGAGAGGCTGCTCCACCGGCATCAGAGCTGAGCCAGAATCTCCTTCCTTGTAACTTTTAGAAATGTCAAGTTGGAAGGGGTCCCCGAGGGCCATCTAGTCTGACCCCCTGCGATGCCGGAATCACAGCTTCAGAATCCAATGGCCTCCGATGAGAGGGCAGGGGGAATATGCAGGTGGCCCATATGGGCATTGAACCTGTGACCCTGGCATTTCCTGCACCCCCCCCTTCAGCAAACTAAGCTAACTGGGGGTGCCCGGTCTGGTTCTTTTGGGGTCGGGGCAGGCAGGTCCAATGCGGACTTCCCCAGGCACCCTGTGGAACTCACTGCAGCAGGAGGGGCTGGGTGCAAATCGGACTTAGTGAGGAACTTTTCGGGGGGGTCTATGGGAGAGACCCTTGTCCCCCGGCTAGTGCCCTTTGCTCTCTCTCCCCCCAGGGGCCGTCCTCCTTGACCTGGACCAGAAGACCCTGCCAGGGGTGGCACACCAAGTCGTGGAGCAGATGATCATTTCGGACCAGATCCGAGCGGAGGACCGCGCCAACGTGCTGCGGGCGCTGCTCCTCAAGCACAGGTGAGGCAAGCGGAGGGGGGGCAGTTTCTGGCTCCTCCTCCTGCCAGCTCTGGCATCATATAGACAGCGTGGCAGAGTGGTTAGAGCAGCCTCTCTCTCCGCCTTGGGTCCCTGGGTGCCCCCATCGTCCCTCCCTAGCAGAACTGTTGGTTAGGAACAATGGGAGTTGTAGTCCAACAGCACCCAGGGACCCAAGGTTTGAGTGTCAGGCCAGGGTCTGGCAGGGACCTGGGTTCAAATCCCGACACACAGCCACGAAGCTCAGCGGGTGACTCTGGAAGCCAGTCTCCCTTAGCCTGACCCACCTCACAGGGTTGTTGTATTATTATTATTATTATTATTATTTGCTGATGTTTAGTTTTACTGTTTACTATTAGATTCTGATGGATTCTGGAATGTCGCTTTGTTTGATATAAGTTGTTTATTTTAAAGTTATTGTGGCTTTTATATTGGATCAGATGGTTACCCGACCATAAGACGTGCCGAGTTTTAGAGGAGAACAAGCAAAAAAATATTCTCTCCCTCTCTGCTTAGTGCCTCTCCAGCAAAGCGAAGGGACTCCGTTTCTCCTGCCGCTTCGCTGAAGGAGCGCTGCACAGAGAGGGAAAGCTGCGCAGCGCCTCTCCAGTGAAATGAAGCCAGGAGAGAAAGGGGGGTCGGTGCGCACGGATCCCTCTTGCTCCCCTGGCTTCTGGGATAGCTGCGCAGCCTGCATTCGCTCCATAAGACGCACACACATTTCCCCTTACTTTTAGGAGAGGAAAAGTGTGTCTTATACAGCGAAAAATACAATGCTTTTAATGTTTGATGTTTTATTATGTTTTTATTTCTTGGAAGCCACCCAGAGTGACTTGAACAACCCAGCCAGATGGGTGGAGTATAAATGAATTTTATATTATTATTATTATTATTATTATTATTATTATTATTATTATTGATTTATGCCCCGTCCATCCGGCTTGGTTTCCCCAGCTGCTCTGGGTGGCTTCCAACAGAACACTAAAATACAATAACCTATTAAACATTAAAAGCTTCCCTAAACAGGGCTGCCTTCAGATGATGTTGTTGTTGCTGTTGTTGCAAAGATAAAGATGGGGGGGCAGTGGAGGAAATAAGGGTGGCAGATAAGGGTCATACTGTAACCCCAGGGAGGATTCCCTTGGCTTGGTGGGTGTCTGCAGCAAGGGGGGGCATCCTTGCAAGCCCCCCCAACCCCCCTTCCCTGACGCGCTGGCCTTCCTCGCAGCCACCCCTCGGACGAGAAAGAGTTCTCCTTCCCGCGCAACATCTCGGCCGGCTCCCTGGGCTCCCTGCTGGGCCACCACCACAGCGCCAACCACGTCGGCGAGGGGGCAGAGCCCACCGTGACCGACCCCCTCATCGGGGGCCACGCCGGGGAGCACGAGACCCGGGTGGACATCGAGAAGGAGGTGAGAGGAAGCGGGGAAGGGACCCCCAGAGGCCATCTGGCTCGGCCCCCTGCAGTGCAATGCAGGAATCCGGGCTGGGGTGGGGCGGCTGGGGGGGGCGTACGTGCACCAAGGATGTGCAGCAGCCGGCTGAGTCTCCCCACCTTGTTTCTCACTCTCCCCGCCCCCCACCCGGGGGTCTCTGCAGCGCGAAGTGGCGTCGCCCACGCTCCCCGGCCCCATCACAAGATCCAAGTCGAAGCACGAGCTGAAGCTGTTGGAGAAGATCCCCGACAACGCAGAGGCCACCGTGGTGCTTGTGGGTAAGGGAGGGGCAGAGGGGGAGAGTCTGGGGCGGTGGAGAATCATGGAATCGTAGCCTGGAAGGGACCCCCCAGTATTTATTTACAGTGGCACCTTGGTTCTCAAACTTAGTCCGTTCTGGAAGTCTGTTCCAAAACCAAGGCGTTCCAAAACCAAGGCGCGCTTTCCCATAGAAAGTCATGCAAAACGAATTAATCCTTTCCAGAGTTTTAAAAACAAACCCTGGAAACAGCAATTTAACATGAATTTTACTATCTAACGAGACCACTGGTCCATAAAAAGAAAGCAATAATCAATGTACCGTGCTATAGAATAAATAAGACAGTACAGTCATACCTCATGTTGCATTTGCTTCAGGTTGAGCATTTTCAGGTTGCGTCCCCCGGGGACCTGGAAGTAATGGAACAGGTTACCTTCGGGTTTCACCGCTTGCGCATGTGCAGACACTCAAAATGACGTCATGCACATAAGCGGCAAATCGTGACCCGCACAGACGCGGGTTGCGTTCTGCTCAAGTTGCAAACGGGGCTCCGGGACGGATCCCATTCACAACCAGAGGTACCACTGCATTGTAGATGATAAAAATTAATGTTACCGTATTTTTCTGTGTATAAGACTATATTTTTTCCTAAATTTTTGAAGTTTAAACTAAGGGGTCGTCTTATACATGGATAGTGCATAGTGCATTTTCTTAAGGGGCATCTTATACATGGAAAAATACAGTAAACATTTTTCTTACCTGCACTGATGATAGTTATTGTTTGGATGGGGGGCTTTTATCCATTTCCGCAGTCACACTATGAATCAATCAGTAGCCGAACTGGGTTCCACAGTCACAAAAACAAATTAATTGAAAAAGCCTCAAAAACAAAAAAGGCAAAATAAATAGCAAAAACAAAAACACCAAACTTAATCAGGGATAGGGAATATCACAGAATTGTTGGAAGGGATCCCCTCGGAGCACAGGAGAACGAGGAATCACAGAAAGGACCCTGCGAGGGCAGCGTCCAAAATTCACCAGGCACACCGTATTTTTCACTCTATAAGACACACTTTTCCCGTCCTAAAAAGTAAGGGGAAATGTGTGTGCGTCGTATGGAGAGAATGCAGGCGGGAGGCTCTGCTCAGCCCTCCCTTTAAAGAGCCGCGAGGAGCGTGTGTGCGGCTCTTGGGGGCTGCCCTTCTCCCTCCTCGGGTGTGAGATATTGAACGTGGTCACCAAACAAGACAAGGAAACCTTGGATATAAGGATAACCCTTTTATTTGTAACGCGTTTGCAAAGGCGGGCCCCCCGCACTCAAGAGTACGAAGGGCCCCGAGCAAGCTTCGGGTCGTGACTTTTGTTCCTATTGCTGCCGCCCCTCCCTTAGAGGCTTGGCTTACAATCTACCTATTGCAATTCAACACAACTCTAATACATAGACCAATCTACACTCACTATTTGGGTTTTTCCTAATATGGGAGCTATACATTCTGAAGCTCCTTGTGGTCTTTTGTGGTCTAACTGACAGGAAGCACGCTCAAGCTGCTGACTCTGCCTGCATACATGGTCTTCTGTAAATTTCCACTGGGTTTGAGGCACAATTGATTACTCCTTCTCACAATCCCCCCTCTTGTTGTACCCTGCCTCAAATTCACATAACAATTCCCAATGTTCTCCTTCTTCGCCCTCCGTAGGCACAGGGGCATACCGCATGGACATTAGCTGGGTTTGGACCTGCCTTTGCGCTAGTAGAGAGAGAGAATTGTTAATTGCCCTCACAAATATGGGAAGGACGCATGGGATCAATATGCACCCTGCAGCTATGAGTCCAATGAGGGCCACTATTGCCTGTAGCCCGGGCAATTTTGGAAACCAGGATCCAAACATATCTTTAAAGTTTAACCCTTCCCATGTTTGCACCGGGACGTGTGCTAGCCTAATCATACGGTCTGCTATATCCTTAACTACTTTTCCACTATCATCTATTTCAATACAACAATTAGTCAGGTTAAATTTACCACAAACCCCTCCTTCCTTGGTCAATAAATAATGAGCGCTAATCTATTTTGCATAATATAAGTGCGGCTCTTGGCACTTTCTTTAGCCAGTTTAGTTAAAGCAGAAGCAGTTTCATTAGTAATTATCTCTACCACAGCTTGTAAGCGTATTATTCGGTTTAGCAAATAAATAGGATCCCGTCCGAATGACCCTGCAGTCCCATCATTAGCCCATGTCGCTGGCCCATAATACTGTATTATTCGTTCCGGGGGCCATTCGGTGTCTTTCCAATTCCCTATATGAATAGCCCGCTTTTTCCTGGGCCCTATTTCATCGTAGACAGGCATTCCCAATTTGGATTTTACTTCCAAGGGGAGCAAGAAAAAGCTAGGCCGCAAGGTGGCCAACACGCATGATCCTGTCCATTTTAAAGGGAGCCGGTTATATGCATAGGACCCACATGTCCAATAAAATCCATCTGGGGTTGTCCATTCTAAAGTGGTATTTTGGGGGTCCTGCAGAAAGGTCATGTTAGTCATGTTGGCTAAAGGTGAGGGCCACTTTTTGGAGGGATTATCCGAGCTCCACCATTCTTTACCATTCCATTGCCCTAGGCAGGGCATATTCCCTACCCATGTTCCATTGGTGTCATTCCTTAGAAAGCATTCTGTTCCCACCAGCTGATTAGAGATCTGCCATATCTCATTTCCCAAATGGTGGTAGGTAAAATTCTTTTGGCTTTTATAGACCTCAGTATAGTTCACCTCATGGGCTACCCAGGGCCATTGATCCCCCATGTTGGTGCCCCCGCATACAAAACAATTCCTGACTGTTAGTTCTTTTGCAATTGTTTCGGCTAAGCTTAGAAACATGTTGTGAGCTTTAGGTGGAAGAGGGAGATGGTTGAGCTGTTGCATCTGTTCCTCAAACTATCAAAGACCGTAATGGGTCTCTTTGTTACTTTGCTCGTGTGTACCTGAATAATTAAGTAGCCATAAGGATCCTTCCCTGTACCATCTATCCCCAATCCCACGTATATGTGTTTCGGTGTGGTTGTTGTAGATTCCTTGACCCATAGGCAGACGGGATTGCATCCTCCAGATTTGCAGTCTGTGGATGCTCCCCTAGTGGTGATATTTACCCCCTCAGGTCCCCTGTAACTGGGCTGCCTATTGACTCCCTCCGTGTACCAATAATTCCACGTCCCACTCCCTGCTCCCACATTGGTCTCTCCTATCCGTTTGGACAAATACTTCCTGTTCTGTAAATATGACTGTTCCCAGCTGTGGGACCCACAGGTTACTCCTGCCTGGTTGTTCGGGCCCTGTCCCCTGGCTATAGCGGTGCATGCATCGAAACATACATGGACTGCTTCCCCTCCCCTCGTTACATTGTGTGCTATGTACCCCTGCCTGTCTTGGGCTATAGAGAACATTGTCTTCCTTTCCCCCCCTTTGTTTGCAGTTCCCCCTTTGTATCCATATACATATATACTTGAAGTGATCGGCCCCACCGCCAGAGGTTCATAGCATTCTGTCTTATTTTCTTTGGTCTGACACCTATAATACTGAGTTTGATTATATATACACGGTCTTAATTGTGTGAGGCACTCCGGGGCCACATTGTAATACATTAAAGTCCTGGTGACTTTATTCCCTGTCTTTGTGGTCTGAATACACTCTGTACATTCCTGGTCCTGGGTGCCCGAACAAATCCGGGCAATGCCCAGACCCAGGAAAAGGAGCATTAACCCTCTCATGGCCCAGGGAAAATGTCTCGGATCTGGCGTTTTCCTCAAATATCTCAAGGCTAGAGTCACCGTGGGGGTCTCTAGTAACTCACAATGGACCACCCCCTGCAGAGTGATCCTACAATATTGGACTATTACATCCTCTATAAATACAATGGAGCACTCCTCTGTACAATGCACGCAACAAACACAAGCCTCACAGTGAGCACAACAGCAACATTCGTAGAAACACTTGCAAGTACAAAATAAACACATCAGGAAAGCATTCACTGTCCTTAATCTCCTCCCTGGTTCCTGGTCCCTGATCTGGTGAGTTTCACCTTCAACGGATTGTCTGGGCTCGGTGTTGCTGTCCAACTCTCAGGCGGGGCCCTTTTTACCCGGTGATAGTGAGTCCATCCGTGTTCTCGGGTCCGTACTGCTGACTCAGTGGTGAGCAGGACCTGGAAAGGACCATCCCAACTCGGGCTGAGCTCCTCCGCCTTTCACGTTTTGATCAGGACCAAGTCGCCAGGCTGGGAAAGGTGTTGTTGTTCCAACAACAGGGATCTTTGTGCCAAGACTCCCTGCCTATGGAGAGATAATAAGGACTGGGACAGTGACTGCAAATATTTCCTCAGAAACAAGTCTTTAAATACTATCTGGGGGTTTCCCAACTGTGTCAAATAAGGCCGTCCCATCATCATCTCAAAAGGGGACAATCCCGTGTCTTTCCTAGGAGCTACCCGCATTCGCAACAAAGCCAGGGGTAGGTTCTTTGTCCAAGGTAGTCCATTTTCCAAGTATAATTTAGTCAAATGTTTTTTTAATTTCTGCGTTTGCACGCTCCACCTTCCCGCTACTTTCGGGGTGCCAAGGAGTATGAAAGTCCCATTTTATTCCTACCAACCCCATGACTTCCTGCAGCACCTTTTGGGTAAAATGAGTTCCTCGGTCTGAGTCCAATGTCTCGATCATTCCATACCTAGGAATGAGGCTTTCTAGTATGTTTTTGGTGACTACTTGAGCTGTGGCCTTTCTACTGGGTATGCTTCCACCCATCCCGTCAGCTGGTCTTTAAAGACCAATAAGTACTTCTGCCCTCCCCTCTCCGGTAGTTCAGTGAAGTCTGCTTGTACTCGTTGAAAAGGCCATACTGCGAGGGGTCTCCCCCCTCTTTCTGTCTTCTTTGCCCGCGTTTTATTAACCTTCTGACAAATTAAACATTTCCAGGCGATGGCATGAGCCATTGGCCACATGTCACGGCTCCAATACAGGGGCTTAACTAGGTTAATCATTCCTTCAGTCCCAAAATGTCCACTCTCGTGCACTTTCTCCAAGATTCCCATCATAGTTGTTTTGGGGAGTACCATTTGTCCCTCTGGGGTCTCCCAACCACCCTCCTTTTCTATTGGACAACCCAATATACTTAGGTTCGTCCTGGGGGACTGGCTTATATTCCTTCATCAGGGCAATCACCGTAGGATTCATCATCTTTGTCATTAAACGTTATACCATATTTTGCAAGCATTGCAATAAGCAGGGAATACACAAGCAGAGGAGCAAAAGAATTAGCAGGGGCCCTATTAACATTGCAAAGAGTCCCTGAACCCAACCACGTGGTAGGAGTCTGTCCAACCCGGATATGTCCCAGCCCTCCCAGGTCTATTATAGGGATTGTGGGCTCCCCAAACACGCATCTGGTTAGTGAGATTGAGGCCCCATACCAGAGAAGGGGGAACTCCGGCAGCTGTGGGCTCCCCTACTAGAAAAAGCAATAGAACAACTAGGGGAAATAATTGCAGGGCGCTTTCCCCACAAATTCTATGGCGTTCATGCCAGCAGAAATAAATGGCCATCCAGGAGCACAGGGTTCCCAGTGCAATTCCCAGCCACCAACCCCAATGACTCCAAGGCTCCTGCATTTGGTCAAGCTCGGGCGTATCCCACCCAAAACACAGCAGGGGGTTGAGATGAACGTACTAGGGTCCCTGAAGGGGTATGTTGGGAGATATTCCGGTCAGCACATGCTGGCTGTAAGTGGTAAGGCTGGCTAAATCAGCCTGCTCCTGATAATTCCACCGTGGAGTGGTGGGGGGGGGGGTAGACCTGGTCAAGTTGGCCCCCGTCCACTCCCTGGTTCCTTAAAAAGGCTCTCGCCTCGGCATGTACTCTTCTAGTCTCCTCAGTGGTCAGGATGGAGTCTAGAAGGTACTGCACGTCGTCAAAAGGTGGGGTTATAGGTTTTAAAAATGCCTTCAAACAATTTAATAATTTTTGCTGAGTTTTCCTCAAAGGATGGATTTTGGTTTCTCCAATTACATACATCAGCACTGGAAAATGGCACATGTTGCACTGTGTAAGTGCACTCAGGGACCACTCCATTGGGGTCTGGCACCCCGGGAGAGTCATAAACCACCCTCAAAGGCATGGTTGCCACAGCTTGTTCTCCTGAGCCTCTTCTCTTTCTGCGCTCAAGCTTAATGTGAGAGTGAGCCTGCCTTGCTGCTTTCAGCCACTCCCTTTGGAACTTAGCGGTCTGATTTTGGCCACGTTGCCCTGCTTCCAACAGATGGGGTGCCACGTCCAGTGCGGACTTATAGGGTGACACAAAAGTCTTCCAAGTAGAAATATAGGGGATTTGGTCTGGGTGGATATTAATGATGTTCCTCCAGAGGGGGTTGATTAATTGCAAATCAAGAGTCCCCTCGGAGGGCTATCCTGTCTTCAATTTGAATCCCCAATCATCATTTTTAGTAGCCGCTTTCCAGTTGTTCAGAAAGCATTGTAAAGGGGTGCATTTACTCCCTCCCGACCCCATCTTAATTTTCCTCAACAAAGTAAAAGTAATCCGCTCCTAGAGACAATTTTATTCAGGCAAGCAGCTCTCACTCCAGACTGTGACTTCAAGAAATGCACAGTCCCACATACGCTTAGCCAAGGGGAAACGCTAAGCCCCGACCACTCAAACATTCATCCTTTCACTGGATTACTTTGGCACACTTCACACACTTTCTTTTTTTATTCTAGTTCAAATTAGCTAATTCAGCAAATCCTTTCCCTCTTTCTCAATTTTTGTTCTATAATTTATCTTAACACAGTCTAAGTTTTCCACTTTAGCCCATTAACAGTCAGTTTTTGCTTAATCCTTTATAATATTTTTCAATTTTGCAATATTTCTGTAAATATACTTTAAATTTTTTCCAATCTTCTTCCATCGACTCTTCTCCCTGGTCTCAGATTCTGCCAGTCATTTTTGCCATTTCAAACAATACATCAAAACACCAAGAAAAAAAACAAACAAACAAAAACATCTAAAAACACATCCAATTTCCATATCTTTATCTTTCATTTACTTATTTCCTCGACTTCCTCACATCTCCCTTTCCCTTATTTTCCCAATTTCCTCCCTTCCCTTCTTTGGGCATCGGGTGGGGAGGTTTCCTTGCATTTCCTTGCATGCGCAACAGCCTTGTTTATCTCAACTTGCACAGCCCCTTGCACAACAACCCTATCTTGCCCCACCAGTAACTGCTTCACCCGTTACTGACAAGTCAGTCTCTCTTCCCCCTCCCTTCTCAGGAGGCATGCTCCTGGTCACGTACACTCTTTCCTTCAATATGTATCAGTTTCCCCTTCTGGATTCCAATTATAACCTCCCTCAGGTCCTATTGGATATTGGGGCCAAACTACCCTAAAAATTAATCATTTTTACTTTTGACAGGCCCCTGGTATACTGTCTCACCCCATCTTCATCCCATTCTAGTAGGACCTGCCCCAAGGGACTATTCGGATCAATGGGATCCTGCTTTCCTCCATTAGACCCTTTTCTACACGTACTCTGTCCCTTGCCCATTGTTACAATGTCTCACAACCGCTCACTCACAGATTCACGCGGACTCGCCTGGCCGTTTCCCTCGCGGGACCACGGAACCGCAAGCTAATCCTCTCGTCAGGACTAGGTCCTGATCCACACTCACGCGTCCGTATGGAACCTCTCTTTCACTCAGGAGACGAGTCTCTCACCCCCGTCCCTCTTACAAATCCCAGGATTTACTCACCCAGTTCAGTTCAGCGCCGTTTCCCACGACTAGTGAACAGGCGGGCGTCCCCGCTGGGTACTCACGGTCCCCGACCACGATATCTCTCCTTCTCAGTCTCGGATTCAGTTCCCTATATCAGGTTTCCGTCAATCAGCCCTCGTGAACCGTCACAGACACGCCCGGGTCAGGTTTCTCCGAAAAATCGGAGTGGCGCCTACCCGTTCACCGGGGGTCGCTGCACAGCTCGTCGAGGGCCCCACGTTGGAGCGCCAATTTGTGAGATATTGAACGTGGTCACCAAACAAGACAAGGAAACCTTGGATATAAGGATAACCCTTTTATTTGTAACGCGTTTGCAAAGGCGGGCCCCCCGCACTCAAGAGTACGAAGGGCCCCGAGCAAGCTTCGGGTCGTGACTTTTGTTCCTATTGCTGCCGCCCCTCCCTTAGAGGCTTGGCTTACAATCTACCTATTGCAATTCAACACAACTCTAATACATAGACCAATCTACACTCACTATTTGGGTTTTTCCTAATATGGGAGCTATACATTCTGAAGCTCCTTGTGGTCTTTTGTGGTCTAACTGACAGGAAGCACGCTCAAGCTGCTGACTCTGCCTGCATACATGGTCTTCTGTAAATTTCCACTGGGTTTGAGGCACAATTGATTACTCCTTCTCACATCGGGGAAAAGCCCCCAAGAGCCGCACACACACTCTGCCCGCTCTTTAAAGGGAGCCCGGCTCTTGGGGGAGCCTTAGCCACACACAGCCTCTTCCGGGCAGGGGTGAAGGCTCCCCTTGCCCAGGAGGGGCTGCGCGCGGCTAAAGAGGAAGCCAGGACAGCCAACTAGCGTCTTATGGTCTGGTGCGTCTTATAGAGTGAAAAATACAGTACTTTGCGCCTGGCTATTTGCCACTTGTGGCCAAGTGAAGATGCCCGGTTGCCAAGATGGTGCCTGACGTCTCCACCATCGGGAGATGCAGAATCCTACCCGTTCTCTTTTATCTGCACAATCAGAACCAACAAGTCATATTGAAAAATATGACTTTGGAGCTCCATTTCAGCCCCCAAATGGCAACTAGGCATTCCGTTTTGGCGCCCATCAGCCTGGTTTATGAAACCATTTGGCTTCTGGCTTACATCTCTGCATGAGGTGGAAGGACGGAAGATTCAGGGCAGGTACAAGACCTTCCTGCAGCGCTGAACTGAAGTGCCCGTTGCTGCCCATGCCAGGGGGCATCTCGGCTCAAGCGCACCTGGCAGGTGGCCATCCAACCTCTGCTGCAAAACCTGCCAGGCAGGAGAGCGTCTCGAGGGAGACGGTGCCAGGGCTGCCACTGTCCCAGAGCGCTGACTGCCAGGAAGCTCTTCTTTCTTGTGGCTCGGATCCTGGCCCCCATCCGCTGCCCCCTCTTCCCCCGCAGGCAGCGTGGAGTTCCTGGACCAGCCCACCATGGCCTTTGTGCGGCTGCAGGAGGCGGCGCTGATGGACTCGGTCCTGGAGGTGCCCGTCCCGGTGCGCTTCCTCTTTGTCCTGCTGGGGCCCAGCAGCGCCAACATGGACTACCACGAGATCGGGCGCTCCATCTCCACCCTCATGTCCGACAAGGTAGGCCCCACCCTCGCCCCCCTCTCCTCCTCCCGCGCGGCGGGCACCCCCCTCCCCGGCCTCACCCGCCCGTCTCCCCCCAGCAATTCCACGAAGCCGCCTACCTGGCCGACGACCGCCAGGACCTGCTCCACGCCATCAACGAGTTCCTGGACTGCAGCGTGGTGCTTCCTCCCTCGGAGGTGCAGGGCGAGGAGCTGCTGCGGAGCGTGGCCCACTTCCAGAGGGAGATGCTGCGGCGGAGGGAGGAGCAGGAGCGGCGCCTCCTCCTGGGGGCCGCCATGGAGCCCAAGTCCCCCGAGGAGAAAGGTAGATACCATAAATATGCAAAATAAATAAAAACTATAATCAAAATATATTGCAACATGTTCAAAACCAGCCTCAAAGCCACAGTAGCCTGGAAAGCTCTTGCTTCCTTGATCTGCCATAATGCTACCATTATTATCTAAAATATATATATTCCGGGGCTATATATGGGAACGAGAGAATCATAGCATTGCAGAGTTGGAAGGGGCCTCCAGAGGCCATCCAGTCCAACCCCCTGCCACGAACACCCACTCGTTCAACCCAGTCGTGGAAATATGTTGCAGCGTTGGGCGGTCTTAGTCTCTTCTTGGGGGGCACACCCTCACTGCCGCCCCCTGTCTGCCCCACAGCGCTGCTGAAGGTGGAGGAGGAGGAGGAGCCGGACCCCCTCCGGCGAACGGGGCGCCCTTTCGGGGGTCTGGTCCAGGACGTCTGCCGCCGTTACCCCAAATACCTGAGCGACTTCCGGGACGCCCTGGACGCCCAGTGTGTGGCTGCCATCATCTTCATCTACTTTGCTGCCCTGTCGCCGGCCATCACCTTTGGGGGGCTGCTGGGTGAGTGGGGGCCCAGCGCCCCACATTGAGGCACAGAGGCCGCCTGGCCTGGCCGGAGCCCACACTGCCTGCGCCTTTGGGGAGCTGCCCTTCCCAGGAATTGCAGGGCTGAGGCTGGGTTTGGGGTGCTCTGGGACGCCAGCCCGGAGAGATAGGCCAGCCCCCTCTGAGCCTTACTCTCCCCCCAGGTGAGAAGACGCAGGGGCTGATAGGGGTCTCGGAGCTGATCATCTCCACCTCGGTCCAGGGCATCTTCTTCTGCCTGCTGGGCGCCCAGCCCCTCCTGGTCATCGGCTTCTCAGGACCCCTCCTCGTTTTCGAGGAGGCCTTCTTCATGGTGAGTTTTTCCAGGAGGTTGGGGTCTCCCCTGATTCCCTAGTCTCCCCCTTGAATCTCCCCGTTGGAGCTGTGATCCTGCAAGACCTCCTCTCCCCTCCGAAGGCCCAGGGCGGGGGGGGGGAGGGGGAATCCTATAACCGCCGGGCTGGAAATCCCAAAACTCAGGGTTCCCTGCTGAAAAGGTTTCCCGGCTTTGTCCCGATCCGGTCCTGCAGGCTCAGCGTCGGTCTGGTTCGAGCAAGAAAGCGCAGCCAGGTTAGAGAAAACCCTTCAAGTAGGGTTTTGGTATTTCCTTAGCAGGAGGGACCCCTAGAGGTCCTGTAGTCCAACCCACCCCTGCAATGAAGGGGTCACAGCTCCAGGATCCGTGGCCGGTGGCCCCCCAACCTCTTTGCCCACCGAATCAGTCTCCCTCTAGAAGGGGGGCTGGGCTGGATGAGGGTCCCCCTTGCAGCCTGATGGGGTTATCTTTCAATGACCCCACAGGCGCTGGTTCTCCCTAGAGCATCTCTCTGCCAAGGGAGGGGAGAGAGAGAGAGAGAGAGGTGGACAGGTGCCCCCCACCCAGGACTGTGGGGAGGGGAGCCCTGGAGGACACCCCTCACTGCCTGTCCTTCCCCGCGCCCCAGTTCTGCACCTCACAGGGCCTGGACTACCTGGTGGGTCGCGTCTGGATCGGATTCTGGCTCATCCTGATCGTGCTGGTCATGGTGGCGCTTGAGGGCAGCTTCCTGGTGCGCTATGTCTCTCGCTTCACCCAGGAAATCTTCGCCTTCCTCATCTCCCTCATCTTCATCTACGAGACCTTCTTCAAGCTTATCAAGGTCAGTGGCGGACCCACATTTGGGGGGCCCTGAAGCTCAAAGCGCCTGAGGGGGACCCCAAGGCCTGGGCAGCCCCTCCAACCTTCTTCCACAGAATTCTGCTGCATATTTTGTTATTCTTAATTTGGAGTCTAATATATTTATCATTGTTTTTTCGAGTTCAGTGTTGTATTTCCTACGTTTGTTTTGGTAATTGTAAATGTTGAATCAAAACCTGCTAATGCGTCCATCTCTTTACATTGTTTCTGTAGGTATAACATAAAGAGTCTTTCTTAAAGTCTCTGTTTTCCTTATCTCATAGTCTTCCAATTAATTTTGCTATTTCAGTGTATTCCATCAATTCTTCTTGCCATTCTTCGTTTCCATCTTTGTGCTAACAGCGTCCTAGTTTTTTCTTCTCTTTTGGCAACTCTTGACCTGAAATGCCTAGTAAAAAAATTTCTGGCCTTTTTATTAAAGAGTTATCTTAAGCATTTTTTTTCCCATTTCATTATAAATAATTTCCCAATAGTTTTTGATTATTTTACAATCCCACCACATATGAAAAAAACGTGCCTTCTTTTTCTTTACATTTCCAACACTTGTTGGAGCCTGTACTATACATTTTTGCCATTTTTACAGCTGCAATGTACCATCTATACATCATTTTCATATAGTTCTCTTTATGCAATCAGCGAATTTTAAATTCACTTTCCATCATTTCCCCCAGTCTTCCATTTGTATGTTATGTCCTATATCTTGTGCCGCGGAGAGTTCATTTTGGCAGCAGTTTGAAATCATCCCCAGAGGCAGACTCCATTGTCTCTCGAGATAGAGGGATGCCACCGCTGCCAAAATACACTCTCAGCGGAAAACCAGTTAAAAAGCATTCTGTGAAACAATATAAAAACCAACCAAGCAAGGACAAGGATTCCTTGCAAGAAACAAACGGGCAAGGTTTTGTCTCCGGGCAGATCTTCCAGGAGCACCCGCTCAACAGCTGCACCAAGGCCAACGGCACCGGCGACATCAGCCTGGACGGCAACACCACCCTGGTCCTGGGCAACGGGACGTCCGTCCGCTCCGCGGCCAAAGTGACCGGCCAGCCCAACACGGCCCTCCTCTCGCTGGTCCTCATGGCCGGCACCTTCTTCATCGCCTTCTTCCTGCGCAAGTTCAAGAACAGCCGCTTCTTCCCGGGACGGGTGCGTGGCCAAAGGGGGGCGGCCAGGGAAGAATTGGGCGGCCAGAGCAAGAGGATGGCCGCAGTTGCCGAGAGAGAGGATTCCCTTGTTTCCAGGAATTTGGAGAGTTCATCCTGTGAGCCCAGCAGATTGTCAAATGTTGCTTTATTTGATAAAGCTCCTTCCTCGGAGGTTTTTAAGCAGAGATTGGATGGCCCCCCGTCACCGATTCTTGCATTGCAGGGGGGTGAGATGGATGACCCTCAGGGGTCTTTCCCAACTCTGCCATTATATTAAAACCTTTTTAAATTGTGATTATATATTTTTGCGTTGGGTCGTATTGTTACGTTTAACTTTTTGGGGTTTCTTCAGCTTGTCAACCGCTTTGCGTGCAGCAATAGAAAAAGGTGGGATTCAAATTAAAAATGACATGGAGGGGTGGCGAGAGGGGCAGATGGCAGGAGGGTCTTGGGGGCACTCTGCGCACCCTCAGAGGCCTCTTGCCTTAAAGCCACATGCTCACCAGAAACGGCTCTTGAAGGCCAGGGCTGGGAGTCCGGGCGCTGAGCAAGTCTCTCCCTCTTTCTCTCTGGGCAGGTCCGGCGTGTGATTGGGGATTTTGGGGTGCCCATCGCTATCCTCATCATGGTGCTGGTGGACTACAGCATCCGGGACACCTACACGCAGGTGAGCAGGCAGGTGGGCTCAGCGCCCCAAAGAATCAGAGGAGGCAGGCAGTGCTGTGCAGTGGTCACAGTGCTGGACTGGAACTTGGCAGAAACAGTTAACGATTCCAATAATAATAATACCAATAACAACAACAAATTAATTATTTGCTGGTATCTTGAGAGTTCCTTTTATTGTGCATTATTCCATCCTGGTGGATTATTGTAGGGTTGACATTTGGAAGCCTAGATTGTTGGATCTTAGCAACCTCCTTCCTTGGAGGTTTTCAAGCCTGGCTATCTCCTTTAGAGGACATTCCTGCATTGCAGGGGGTTGGACTAGATGGCCACTGGGGGTCCCTCTGCCATTTTCCTCTCCGGAACCCCTTCTACGATTCTCCTCTCCCTCTCGCTCACCTGCTGTCCACCTCCTCTCTCCCCTCCTCCCCGCAGAAACTCTCGGTGCCCCACGGCTTCTCGGTCACGGACCCCCAGAAGCGGGGCTGGGTGATCAACCCCCTGGGCGAGAGCCAGGCCTTCCCCGTCTGGATGATGGTGGCCAGTGCCCTGCCGGCCGTCCTGGTCTTCATCCTCATCTTCATGGAGACACAGATCACCACGTGAGTCACGCCCAGGACGCCTGGGGTCTGTCCCAAGGGGGACCCTTCGGCCGCGGGGGCGGGGGTCCTCTCTGAGAGCTAGAAGGAGCCGGGAGGGGAGGGCCGGCCAAGGGGCTTCGGGGGGTTCCGGTTCCTTTTTTAATATTATTTTTATTTAATAAATTTATTTGGTTTTCAATTGTAAATTTTACAATCACCAACATTCAACATAAAAGCAGTAGTCCCAGGAATCTCCTCGACTTCTCCCCTTTGCGGGTCCTATTATTAATCATTCCCTCCTGCATCTTTTATAATAGTCCAAATCTTTCACATCTCCATTATGTCCAAAGTTCATCCAATCCTACTAACGATGTCAACTGTTTACAATAGTTTTTAAGGTAAAATAGAAATTTCCCCCATTCCTTATTTTTACAATATGATAATCTTTATTGCCATTGTCCCATACAGAACAACGAAATTGAAAAAAAATCTACATAAGACATTAAAAAACCAACAAGGTTCTGTACCAGCTATCCCAGCCCGGTCAGCCCCTAAAAACTCTGATACCCCATACTTAAATACAATATACTCCCACAGAGAGCACCTTACACTGCATTTAAAACCAAAATCGCATTTGGATAGAAACTGTTTCTCAGACGGCTGGTCCTAGTCTTTATAACCCTGGACCTTCTTCCAGAAGGCAGAAGCTGAAAGAGATCATTTCTGGGGTGCGCACTGTCCTGCGCTATCTCTGCAGCTTGCTTATGGCACCTGGAAGCGTAGATTTGATCCAAGGTGGGAAGAGGGCACCCAATTATTCTCTCCACAGTCTTTGGAACCCTGGATAGCATTGTTTTTCCCTGGCCGTGCAGCTCCCAAGCCACACGCACAGACCATAAGTTAATACACTCTCCACAGTGCAATGGTAGAATGCCATCAACAGGTCCTTTGAGAGGTTATTTTCCCGGAGGATTCTCAGAAAATATAACCTCTGCTGTGCTCTCTTCATCAGGTTATTAAAATCTTCCTCATTTTGGCATGCTCCATCCACTTGATCTGCCATTCTTCTGTTTTATCTTCTTTCCATCTCTGGGCCAGTAACATCCATGTTGCCACGGTTGCGTACATAAATAGTCTTTTCTTCTCCCTTGGGATTTTGGCTCCTAGAATTCCTCAGAGGAAGGCTTTGGGTTATTCTAAACTTCATTATCTATCATTTCCTAACCGTCTTGCCTGCTTCTTCACCCCCCAGGCTGATCATCAGCAAGAAGGAGCGGAAGCTGCAGAAGGGCTCCGGCTTCCACCTGGACCTGCTCCTGATTGTGGCCATGGGGGGCTTCTGCGCCCTCTTTGGGCTGCCCTGGCTGGCGGCCGCCACCGTGCGCTCCGTCACCCACGCCAACGCCCTCACCGTCATGAGCAAGGCCGTGGCGCCCGGGGACAAGCCCAAGATCCAGGAGGTCAAGGAGCAGCGCGTCACCGGGCTGGTGGTGGCCCTGCTTGTGGGTGAGTCGCCGGCCGGGGAAGGGGGCCCACCCCGCCCCCCAACACACCAGGGGCCGCTCAGGGGAGCCCGCCCGGCAGGGTGGCTGTGGACGAAGAAGAGGAGAACCAGGAGAGAGAAATAATAATAAGGAAAACTTCCTTGATTTTTTTGGGGGGGGTCTTAAGGACCAGGAGTGCCCCCCTCCTCAAAGTGGGCTGGAGGACCCTGAGGGGGACCTTGAAGGAGCATCTCCACCCCCATCGTTCTGCCTGGACACTGAGGTCCAGCTCCGAGGGCCTTCTGGCGGCTCCCTCCCTGCGAGAAGTGAGGTTACAGGGAGCCAGGCAGAGGGCCTTCTCGGTGGTGGCTCCCTCCCATTAGATGTCAAGGAAATAAGCAACTATCTGACTTTTAGAAGACATCTGAAGCTGCTTAGGGAAGTTTTTAATGTTTAATTGCTGTATTGTGTTTTTAATATTCGGTTGGGAGCCACCCAGAGTGGCTGCGGAAACCCAGCCAGATGGGCAGGGCAAAAATAATATATTATTATTATTATTATTATTATTATTATTATTATTATTATTAAAATTAAAATTAAACTCCTGCATTGCAGCTGAGCAGGGGGGGCAGACTTAAGCCAATGCAGCTCATTTCAACATTGCTGTATCTCACCAAACAGCAATGTTCAGCTGGTGATATAACACAATGTTGGAAATCGGACATTGCCCAGCCCTCAGCCCCATGCCAGATCTGTGTGCCCCCCCCCAACCGCCTGATCTCTAGGTTGCTCCCTCCCTCAGCCCCACGCCTGATCTTCAGTTTCAGACATAAATTGGAATATCACAATGTTTAGCTACTGATACGTCACTATGCTGAAAACCAGATATCGCTCAGTCCTAGTCTGTTTTTTAGTATACCTAAAATCCTTTGCTTATTAGGGGCTACCCCACATTTTGTTCCGAAAATTGCTTTGCGGAGGTAACTCCCATAGAGTTACCCAAATGTTCAAAAGTAGTGGTTCTGTGGCTTGGCTTTTAAAAAATAGGGAGTCCTCAGTAATGAGCTAATTGGGAACCACTGATCTAGACACAAGGAAAAACCGCTATAAATAAGTCAGAATAACGACAAGGAAAAATCTCTATGGAAAACCGTGTTTTAAAATTTCCTGCTCTCTTGCGCCATCTGGTGATTCATTTTTATAGTGCAATAAAATGGCTATTTCACTGAGTCCTAAAAGTTAACGCTTACAATTCCATATACTTGTCTAGGTATAGATTTTATTATCCAAATACATACATATTTATTTTTAAATGACTATATTTTGTATAAATGCATCATCGTACTTCTCCGTGCATTCTCCATCTTGGCACTTTGCTTGATGGAGATGCCCCAAAGTGGGGGCATGGGGGGGGGAAGACCCCCTCTGCACCACTCCTGGGGGATGTTGGGGTCTGGCAGGACTCTGGTTGAAGCGCCCTGTTCCCCCTCCCTCTCCAGGCCTGTCCATCGTGATTGGCGACCTTCTGCGCAAGATCCCCCTGGCCGTCCTCTTTGGGATCTTCCTCTACATGGGCGTCACCTCTCTGAACGGGATCCAGTTCTACGAGCGACTCCACCTGCTGCTTATGCCCCCCAAGCACCACCCAGACGTCACCTACGTCAAGAAGGTCAGAGGGGAGGGCCCTGGCCTGGGCTTTGGGGTGGGGGCAGGTGGGTCTCCCATGGGGGGTCAGGGGAGA
Organism: Podarcis tiliguerta; assembly: GCF_965153285.1. Taxonomy (NCBI): domain Eukaryota; kingdom Metazoa; phylum Chordata; class Lepidosauria; order Squamata; family Lacertidae; genus Podarcis; species Podarcis tiliguerta. Next base: position 59,570,378 of record NC_139545.1, on the reverse strand, counting down.
GACCCGGGGGGCTGCTCGCCGTGAGGTTCTTTGCACCCCACGGAGCCCCATTTCCCCAGAGTCCAGAGGGTCTTTCTGCCCCTGGCTCCGCAGGAGGGGCCCCAGAAGCAACTTCTGTCCACGTTGCTTTTTTAAAAAAATGGGTCCAGTAGACCCGGTTTGAGCTGCATGACTGAAACGGGCTAATTTCTGGCGGCATCCATTTCAACAATCCCAAAGTCTGAGAATCAGCCGCACAAATGTAAAGGCGGTAAGTTGGCCGTTCTGCTGAAGAGCGCTCAGATTCTCCCAGCATCATCTCCAGGAAGTGTCACGGCCAGGAAGCTCTCGGGATGCGAATGTGTGGCTCAGAAAAGAATCGCAGGATTGTAGGAAGGGAACCCCAAGGGTCATCCAGTCCAACCCCTTGCAAGGCAGGGATCTTTTGCCCAAGGTGGGGCTTGAAAAACTATATGGCTGCACTGGGCATTTTTATTCAGCCGTGACTTTGACAGCTGAGCTAACCCAGGACAGCCAAAATCTGTTGTAGCAGTCAATTTTTAATTTTTTAACGTGGGGATCCATCATGGAAAAACCCCATTGGAAAGGGAATGGGGTGATCTGGACCTCGTTGCTGGTTGCGATGGGACCCCCATAACAGTCTGAGCCCCAAAAGGCGTAGGTCTGGCCCCCCTTCTCCTGGGACCAGTGGGGCAAGCTGGGGTGGGAAGGCGGAGGGCGATTCTGCCCTTGGTTGTGGGTCTCCCTTGGACAGCCGCCTGCCAGGGATCCTGGAGCTGTAAGCGGGGGTTGGGCCGGATGACCTCCCGGGGTCCCCTTTCCGACGCTGCGCTTGTGACCCTGCAGGTGCGGACGCTGCGGATGCACCTCTTCACGCTGCTGCAGCTGGCCTGCCTGGCGGTGCTGTGGGCCGTCATGTCCACGGTGGCCTCGCTGGCCTTCCCCTTCATCCTCATCCTGACGGTCCCCCTGCGCATGTGCCTGCTCAGCCGCATCTTCACCGAGAGGGAGATGAAGTGTGTAAGTGGCCAACGCAGAGGAGGCCCCGCTGGGCGCAGAGCCCTCGCGCGGCAGGGGGGAAGCACGCTGCGCTGGCGCCTCCGCTCCCGGGAATGCGAGTGGCGGGGGGAGCAGAAGCAGCCCCTTCCTCCTCCCCCTGCTGCCCCTGAGCCCCCTCTCTCTTCTGCCCCACAGCTGGACGCAGCCGAGGCCGAGCCCATCCTGGACGAGAGGGAAGGGGTGGATGAGTACAACGAGATGCCCATGCCCGTGTGAGGCGGGCAGCATGGACGGAGACCCGCAGGGCAGCGGCCGGAAAGGGCCCTGGAGATGGCACCCCAGTGCCTTGACCAGCCACCCCCACCCCCAGTGCCTTCTTGCCCCGGAGCAGAGGGGTCGCCCCACATCCCCCAGCCGCCTCTGGGGGCGCTCAGCACACTCACACCCCGAGACACCCCCACCCCTTTGCTTCCTTGCGCCAGCCTTAGAGGGGGCGGAGGGCGTGCCCCACCCTCGCCCCCAAAGACAATCACCCTCCAGCCCCATCCCATCTCAACGCGGCTTTCTTAGGGCGGGGCGTCCGGCAAGGGCAGGGGGGCAGGGGCTCTCCCCTCACCTGGGGGGGCACTGCCTCCCCAGCCATGCCCAGCCGAAGGCCAAGGAAGAGGCGCCCCCAGGAAAGTGGGGTCCCGGGCAGAGACACCCCTCCCCGAGGAAGTGAGTGGGGCAGGTCCATAGGGCCGCGCTGGAGGCAGGACGATGCGTTGTGGGGAGGCTGGGGGGCGGCGGAAAGGAGCCCTCTGCCCCATTCCTTTCTGAACGACAGAGGCAAATAAAGCAAGAGAAGGAAGCCGGTCTGGACTTTTCGCCTCTTTATTATTATTATTATTTTAATTTATTATAATTTATTATTGCAAAGAGAAACCCTCTCTTGTACCTCAAGCAAATCCGTCTCAGGGGTGCACTGGGGGAATGTGTGCTCTGCAAGAAAAGACCCACACCATCCCCAAATGTGTCCGGTGACCCACACAGACCCACACCTAGGCGTCTGCTTCAGAACTGCAGCTCCTCCAGCTTCCGTCTCAGGTAGACCTTGGTCTCCTCCACGCCCCTCATTTTCTCCAGCTCCTGGTAGGGCAGCTGCAGAGCGGAAGAACAGAGGAAGACCCTGCCGGCCAAAAGACCCCGGGACCCTGGGCATCCAGGTAGACTGCTCCTGCTCCGAAGAGCCTGACTGCTGGATCCGGCCCAAGGGGACCCCTCCGGGCAGCACAGCCAGCAAACGCTGCCAGGGAGCGGCCCAGCCCATCCGGAAGCGTGGGGAGGGAGAGTCTCGCTTACCTGCACAAGGTGGTAGCCCAACAGGCGGAGATGTCTGCTGCGCAAGGCCCGAGAGCCCACCAGGACCGAGGAGCCGTGGCAGTAATGCCATTGGTCGTTGACAGACAGCACCACCCTGGCGGGGGGGGGGAGGAAATGGGGTGCTGGCATCAAAGGGAGTGTGTGCCCCCCGTCACTCAAAGGCCCCCCAGTTAGAGCCCCAGAAAAAAACGCTGCAAGGTCTGGAGGATGTGGCCGCCTCCCCTGGTCAGAAATGGGGGGCAGGCCCCCTCCCCAGGCGCAAGAAGATGGGGGAGAGCACCTGCAGGCTCAGCCCCCCCCCCCCTTGGCACTAGATGGTACCCTGGCACAGCCACCTCCAGGGGTCTGGAGGGGTCAGGCTTGGCTGCTCCGTACCCCCAAGACGGCTGCCACTTCCGCAAACAGGCTCCAGCCCAATCCCTCCCCATAACTCAGCCCCCCCAGGCTTGGCATTCCTGGCCCAGCCGAACCCAGACATGTTCTGACCACAGGCTGTGAGCCACCGCCAGAAGAGGCTAGCCACTGCCTTGCTCTGCAAAGACGGGGGCCAAAGGGCAGGCAGCCTGCAAACGGAGCCAGGTCTGGGCCCTCGCTGGGCCAGGAAGGAAAGAAGCACAGAACTGAAGAGGGACCCCCAGCGGTCATCTAGTCAAACCCGCTGCAGTGCTGGAACCGCAGCAGGATGGGCTGAGAGAGCAAAGCACTTGGCTCCTTTCAGTGGCCAAGCGACGGAAAAAGCACCAGCCCCCCCCCCAACTGTGGCCCCAGGTCAGAGGTGCCTCCCCCCCATTCGTGGTGCTGGTACCTGTGGACACCCTCCTCCTCCTGTGGACCACCCTGCGCTGCGCCTTTGGTGCTGGGCCCCTGGGGGGAGAAGGGGCTCCCTTCGTCTGCTGGGGGGAGGCGGAGCCCCTGCCCAATCTCTGGCCGCCAGGCAGGGAAGAAGAAGCGGGTCCCGTTGTTGCTGCAGGGGGGCCCCGCCGGGGAGGGGTCTGTCCGTGTGGGGCTACTCAGGGAGGGAATTCCTGGCTCCCGGCTGGGGCCACAGAAGCTGTCTGGGGGCAGCAGAGACCCTGCTGTCGACTCCAGCCCCAAAGATGGCGGGTTCTGAGTTCCAGAGGCGAGGGCGGTGGCAGAACCCTTGGGAGAGCCGTGGGGGCCCCCCGGGGGGAGGACGCCGCCAGAAGGGGTGACCCAGAGCAGGAAGTCTGCGGAGAAAGAGAGAAAGGGATCGGCTGGGGGTTCGAGACAAAGGGAGAAGTGGGGTTGCTTGGTGGCTGAAAAACACTTTGCACGGGCTCAGGAGCACCCTCTCCCCCAGGGAGCCTGCAGTTACAGGTTGGGGGGATGGTGGGCACGATCCACTACATGTGACATGTCAGAGGACCAAGAAGGTCAAACTGATCAGCTTGGAGATGAGTGGGAGATGAAAGCAACTTTCCCCAAATTATTAAGAAAGGAAAAATCCTAAAAGCTTTTTTTATCCCCACAGCCCAAAGCATTTCATTGGGGTGGAAGGAAAGATTCATAGAATCTCAGGATTGCAGAGTTGGAAGGGACCCCAGGGGTCATCCAGCCCAACCCCCAAGTCCATGGATTCTATAAAATGTCCCTTAAAGGCACTCCAAGCCTTGAGAGCAGGAATTCGTTTATGTTGAAATATTTGCAAATATTTAAAAGATGAGGCAACCTAATGGGATCCATCAATTTATACCTAAAGTGGGAAGAAGCAAAGAGGCTGTAGAAACAGACAGACTTTGGCGTGGAAAATTCAATCTGACCCCAGAACTGGATCCGTTGGTGATCTTTTACAACCGGTTTTTAAAATGGAAAATTGTTCACCTGCCTCTGCCCCTTAAATGCCAGGAGAGTTGGAGGGAGACATTTGCACGCCTCGTCCGAGAGCTTCCTGCTTCCCTGCCCAACACACACCCAGGGCACCTTTCCAAGAATCAAAGGATCGGGGCCTTGGAAGGGACCCCCTGAGTCATCTAGTCCAACCCCCGGCCAGGCAGGAATCGCCCCAAAAAGCGTCCCTGGCGGAAGGCGAACCTCGGCTCTGATACAGCAAAGGAAGCCAGGGACCTGAGGGCCAAAGCCGAGCCCCCTTCTCTGTCTGGGGGCCCTTCCCCACCCCACAGGCCCCAAAGGACGGGCCCCCCACTCACCTAGGCAATATCCTGGGGGCACCACCTCGTCCTGCCGGAAGCAGCCCCTGCCCACCAGCTGGCAGAGAGCCTCTCCCACCAGGCCTTTGTAGCTGAGGAGCAAAGAGGAGGGGGGGGGGTCAGTGAGGCAAAGCCCCCCCTGTCCCCCAACAGACCCATGGCAGCTCAGCGCCTCTTCCTCTCCTAGCCTGGGGGGGGGTCTTTCTCCCCCAATTATTGCACCCACCCTGAGGTTAAATATTCCCCGCTCCAAAAAAGGATTGGTTCATTCACACCAAGTCCATTTCCTAGGAGAGATGAATGGGACACCAGAGGGTCATCCATCCCAACCCCTGGCAAGCCCAGCCCTAAAGTGCAACCCCCTCCCAGGCGCCCCCCCCCCCAGGCTCTGACCTGTACTTGCGGTTGGCCTCGTCTGCGGTGAGCGCCCCTTCGAACATGCGCACGTGGTACTGGGGGGGCAGGCGGGGGCCGCGGTACCCGGGGACCTCCAGCGCCACAGCCGCGTCCAAGAGGGAGAGGTAGCGCAGCACAATCTGCCCGCAGGGGCTGCCTGGGGGGGGAGAAGGGGAGCTGCCCCTCATCTGCTGCTCAATGCGGGGGCCCTGAAGAACAGCACCCCCCCAAAAAAAACGCCCGACCACGGAATGGCAGAACGGCAGCCTGGGAGGGGAGGGACCCCAGAGGTCATCCATCCCAACCCCCCGCCAGGCGGGAACCTACTGGTGACGTTGGCCAGGAAGGCGGGAGAGAAGACTTGGCGCAGGAGGGCAGGAGGGAAGTGGCCGAGCTGCACCAAGGACATGAGGACGTTGAGGGCGGCCAGCGGGGAGACGCCCGGCTTCTGCAGAGCCGCCTCCAGGCGGGGGAAGAGGGCGGCGTGGTTGGACGGGCGGAAGTTCAACCGGCTGAGGGGGAAGACCAGCTTCTGGATCATCTGCAGGAGGAAGGAGAGGCCTGGGGGCGTCAGCCTCTCTGCCCTCCCCCAATCGCGTCCTGCCCCTTCCCAAAGCCCCAGGGAGGCTGGACTCCGACGCACGCTTTGCAGAACCGTCCGGTCGGAAGGGAGCCGAGGGACATCTAGGCCACCCCCGTGCAGGGCAACGGCCAGGGAGCGGGTCCCAATGTGATCAGCAGATCACACTGGGAGGGGACCTGCGCTGGTGGGGCTTCCAGACCCCCAAGTGCCTCAGACCAGGGCAGCCTCAGAGAGGTGGCCTACTCCAGGGATCAGGGAGAACCCCAGCAGCTAAACTGTGGAACTCCCTGCCACAGGATGAGCAGCCGAGATCACAAACGAGCCACCCTGAGATTTTCGGGTGAAGAGAAGCATATAAATTTAACTGATAATAATGATAATAATATCCTCTAATCCTATGTGAAGGGAAAGGAAAGAAGAGCAACTTAATCTCCACTTCTTTCAACCTGCAACGCGGGAGGACATTTCTTTGCACACAAATTGAACTGGGCCACGGCCTTCTCTAACTGTTAGGGGTTACTGCCTGCAAAATTTGCATCCCTGTACCTGCTGAACCCTGGCAGGACTTTTGATGTGAGTAAAACTTATGTTTTCCTTCTTTACCCAAGCGCCTGAGAGTGATTTTTTGGTTAAGTGAGAAGATAATCCAAATCTGCCTAAAGCATCCTAATGGTTCTAAAGCTTTGTGCAATCTTGTCTTAAAAGCTTCTAGAGATGAGCTGCGCACAGAAGGTTTTTCTCCAGTGAAGCCGGTCTCTGCCCTCTGACACGCAGGAAAACAGGAAGGATAATTCCTTAACATCCTCTCCTACGAATCTAAATCCAATCAACACAGGGATGGGAAGCATCTTGGGCAGCTTCAGAAGAGAAACGGGCAAATTTGTGGAGGAGGAGATGGCGAGCAATGACTCATTATTATTGTTATTATTATTAATTAAATTTGTATACTGCCCTGTACTTGCAGGCCTCTCTCTCAGCTCTGCTGGGACGCTTGCTGGAAAGCCCAGAGTTGCTCCTGTGGTTGAATCCTGCTCAGGGGTTTCCCTTTAGGGCCCCTGGGCAAAGAGGGTACTGAGTGGGCCATGGGCCTCATCCTGTACTTTGGCTCTTCCCAGGTCCTTAGCCCCCCCCCCCAAAAAAAACCCCACAGCAGCAAGCGAGCTAAGCTGGTGGGCTGGGCGGGTAGGGGGTGCCAGGCTGCTCCCTCTCTCTTGGTGCCCTCCCTGGAAGAAACGGGGCAGGGGGCGCCAGGTGGTCTGTCCGTCCTCCTTGACCTCTGGGTAGGGGCGCCCCAAATAGGAAGGCTCCCCCCCCCCCCGAAGCTCACCTTGCTGTCCAGCTGCTGTGCCCTCTCCAGCAGGAAGGTGGCGATGGCCTCCAGCAGGCGAGGCTCCCTCAGGCGGTGGCGGGCCAAGTATTTGGCAACCAGGGCCATGGTGGGAGGGGTCAGGCCCCCCGCCTTGCCAGGGAACCAGTCTGTGGGGAGAAAGAGCAGCTCAGCAGGCCCCCCAAATAAACAGTGTGCCCCCTGAAGGCTTCCTCGGAAGGCGGTGGGCTCTCCTTCGCAAGAGGGGTGTAAGCAGAGGGTGGGTGTCCCGTGGGGCTGAGCTGCGAGGAGACCCCCAGAAGCCCCCCCTTGCTCGCTGGCAGTGAGAAGCCCAAGGAGCTCAAGGAGGCGTAGGGGGCTCTCCCCACCCTCCGTCAACCCCACAACAACCCTGTGGGGTTTGTAGAGCTGGAAGGGACCACCAGGGTCATCTAGTCCAACCCCAGACATGCAGGAATCGGTTGCCTGATGTGGGGCTCAAACCCAAGACCCCAAGAGCCTCGTGCTCCGCCGACTGAGCTATCCCAGGGACTGGTCCCAGGTCACACCCAGGGAGCTTCATGGCTGAGGCAGGATTCGAACCCTGGCATCCCAGGTCCTAGTCCATGACTCTAACCCCTACACCATACTGTCTCTCCCGCTGGTTTCCGCAGAGCCCTTCTCTGCCCTTGGCTTCCCCTCTGTTCACTCGCTCCCATTGATGTGTTTCTTCTCCCCTGGGGGGCACTGGGGCTCTGCCCCACCAGCCCCATAGGAAAAACCCCTTCTGCTGCCCACAGGGAGAGCTCAGTTGCTGCAGCATAAGGCGTCTGATCTCAGGGCATCGTAGAATTGTAGAGTTGGAAGGGACCCTGAGGATCATCTAGTCCAGCCCCGTGCAATTCAGCTGTATGCAGCTGTCCCATACAGGGTTTGAACTTGCAACCTTGACATGATCAGCACCATGCTCTAACCAATTGAGCTATCCAGGTTGTGGGTTCAAGCCCCACATTGGGCAAAGGATTCCTGCATTGCAGGAGGTTGGACTGGATGACCCTCGGGGTCCCTCCCAGCTGCACCATTATGGGATTAGATGAAGTGGTTGAATAAAAGGCTCCGGTGCGCCCCCTGCTGCCTTCTGGAAGAAGACCAGGACTAGCCGCCTGAGAAACAGTTTCTACCCAAATGCAGTTCTGGTTTTAAACGCAGTATGAAGAATCTCTATAGGAGCATATTGCATTTTAAAATGGGGTTTCAGAGTTTTTAGGGGGTTTTGAATGTCTTATGTAGATTTTTTCAGTTTCATTGTTCTGTACGGGACAATGGCAATAAAGATATCCTATCCTATCATATCATATCGTAATTGCAAATCCTGGGATGAAGGGTGCAGGGAAAGCACTTTGCGCAGCAGCAGTCCGTGGGGGGGCACCGAGATGCCCACAGCCCCCTCTGTGCCCAAGAGCCACCCCCCATGGACTCTCAGTTTCAACCACACGGTGGGAAATTGTTTTAACTGCTGTAACGAGGGCACCTCGAGGGCACCTGGACCTTAAATTGAGGCTCATACAACAAAAAATACTAGTTACAATATATAGGACCCCATTGCATTTATTTTAAAAATGGCTATCTAAGGTATTTAACTATTGGAAATGCAACGGGGACAATGCTCCTCTAAAACATATGTTTTTTCATTGCCTTGTATTGAAATATTTTTTGGCAGAAGGTAATCGAAACCATCAACAGAACTGTGTGGAGCAACCTTACATTTACAGAGCAAAATATCCTCTTGAATTATATACGCAGCACATGGAACCTTGCAAAAGGAGAATGCGAGAGGACTCTCCGTGCCCTGACAGTGGCAAAGCGACTGATGAAGTGGAAAAATAAAAATAGAGCTCCTTTCTATGATCAGATCGAAGACTCGTACAAACTCACAACATATGGACAGCTTGCATATTAACTGCAGACTTGCCATGGACAAATTCAATGATATTTGGAGCCTATTGTTACATATATAGTAATAGGTTAAGATCTGGTGAAGTACAAGAACAACCTTGTAAAATATCCAGTTTGGGGTTTTTCTACACGGGTTTAGAAAGGGAAAATACGGTAAATGTTTGCACCCACAGCTGACCCCCCCCCCGGGGCACCGCCTCCCGCTTCCCCACACGCCCCCCCCCCCCCCGGCACCCACCTGCCATGCTGCGGACGAAGTTCTCCCGACGGTTCTGATAGAAGAGCCGGGATCCGAAGATGGCGCCCAGGGTGTCGCTGCCAGGGGCCTGGCGGGCGCAGAGACACAGCATCTCCTCCAGCAGCGCCAGCTCCTGTTCCTGCGCAACCTGCAGCTGGCGCAGCGAGAGACGCACCAGGCGCAGGAACTCCCGCCGCACCGGTGGGGCTTCTTCCTGCTGCTTCTGGGCCCGCAGGCGGTAGTAGGAGAGGAGCAAGAAGAGGGTCTGCAGGCGGCGCTGTTCCTCTGGGCTGCCCTGGCAGGACTCCACCGGCGGGGTGGTTGTATGGCTCAGTGGGCGGAGGCGCATGGCGTTGCCGCTGACCGTCGAGACGTTCCTCTGGCGGAGGCGCTCCAGCCGCCTCTGGGCCTCATCCTGCAGCGCCAGGACCAGGCGGCCGTCTCCCGGCAGGCCTGGGGCAGAGCAGGGGTTAGGGGGAGGCCGTCCCACCGCTGCCCGACCCTGCGGGGCGGCCCTTGGGAAGCCAGAAAAGAAAGGCCTGGTCAACGCCTTTGGCCCCTCCTGCCCACATCCCGGCCCCCAGGGACCCAGCAGCACCCAGACGGTGGCAGCAGGAGAACAGGGCCTTATCTGCAGTGGCTCCCTGTTTGTGCGATCCCCCCCAAGAGGCTCAGCTGGTGCCCTCATTACATATCTTTAGGCACCAGGACTAAAGCTGTTTAAACTATCTACGGTCTTTCAAAATGAGAGTGTATTGTTTTTGTTTGTTACTGTGATCTGTATTTTTGTGTTTTTATATTATAAACCGCCATGTAAGCTTTGGATGAAAGGCGATACATAAAGTTAATAAATAATAATAATAATAATACATTTTGGAACTACGGATAGGCAGGAGCCTTCACTGTGCTCTTTTTTTGGGTACCTGCTAAACACAGAATCAGACAAATCCTGCCCTGTTTTTAATCTGCTTTTAATCATGGAAGGGACCCCGGGTCATCCAGTCGAACCCCCCCCCCGCAGGAATCATTTGCCCGGTGTGGAGCTCAAACCCACAATCCTGAGATTAAGCGTCTCTGCTCCACCAATGGAGCTTCACTTTGCTGAGGGCTAAGCTGTTATTTTAACTTTTCAAATTATTTTCCCTTCTTCCCGGCGGCAATTTCACTGCTTTGTCCTTCCTCCTAAACCGCCTTGAGGTCTTCACACAGTCAGGCAGGGTATAAGTAGGTCTGTGGGATAAATCAATCAGCCTCAGCAGAGAGGCTCTGAGCTACTCGGCCGGCCCTGGCTTGGGGACCTGGGTGAGCATTGAGACCCCGGGGGTTGGACTAGAAGACCTGTGGGGTTCCCTTCCCGCTGGACCATTCGCAGATCCGCCCCCCGCCCCATTCCCGGGTCTCACCCAGTGCAGCCGAGGCATGGAGGCAGCGGACGAGGGTGGCGTCGTCAAAGTGGGCGCAGCGCCTGGCGACGGCTCGGCTGAGGTGCTGGAAGTCGGGCTGGTGGAGGAGGGGCTCCAGGCGGGGACCCCCCTCGCCCGGGGGGAGCAGGCGGCCCAGGTGGCCCAGGGCCAGGGCATAATGCGCGCCCGACACCCGGCCCGGGTTCTGCCACAGCCAGCGCAGGAGCTCGGGGACGCTGCGCGATCGCGCCAGCAGGCGCTTCAGGGCCACAAAGCTGCTCCGCCTCTCCGGCGACTCCTCGGGGGCCGCAGCGGGATGCGGGGGGCCGGGTTCCGGCGGCGAGGCAGGGGGCTTGGCCCTCCCCAGGCAGAAGCTGCAGGTCGGGAGCAGGCCAGGCCCGCCCGGGTCAGCCCAGGGGGCTGAGGGGCCGGTGCCCCCCCTGCTCAGGGCCCGGAGGAGCGGCAGCATGGCAGGGGGCAAAGTGGCGGGCAGCGGCAGCCCCAGACCTGCGGGAGAGAAGGGAGGCAGTGAGGTCCGGATCCAGCGCCCCCAGCCCAGCCAACACAGGCGGGGGCCACGCCGCAGCACTGTGCCCTTAGGCAAGGGGGTTGTTGTTAACCTATGGAACTCCCTGCCACAAGAAGCAGCCCCCCCCCACCTGGGAGGCATTAAAAGAGGAGAGGATCTTCTGGGTGGGGGCACCCACCCTGTGGAACAGCCGCCTGTCACATGTCCAGGAAGCAAATTAAGGTCGGACTTTGCCTTGAGGTTTGGCCTGGGTCAGGAAGGTGTCCAGAGTGATGGGGGCAACTGATCCAGACGGGGGTGGAAAAGGCCCCCCCCCCCGACTTCCATTGGAACCCCCACCCTGAGTCCATTCCCAGAACTCAAAGCAATATTCATCTGCCCCTTGGGGTGAGAGTGTCTGCCTTTTTCGAGGCCAAGATCCCTCCAGCCAGGGCCGGATTGAGGTCTGATGTGGCCCTCAGCTCCTGAAGGGAATGGGGCCCTTTCTATGTCCATCTGTCCTTTGTCCGCAACATAGTGCCGCAGCTTTTTTGTGTTGGATATATATGCTATACAGTGCAGGTTGCGAATGTGGCCGCAAAGGGTAGCGGAGGAGCTCCTGAGGGTGATAAAGGGAGGAGGTGTATAGATAGGAAGGTCAGGACATCACTTAACATTCCGAGCTAGCTTAGAAGGGAATGTACAGAAAGACAGGACTACGCAGCATCTCTAGAAATACATACTCTACAGGGGTCGAGCTGGCTGAGCTCCTCCGCTGCCCTTTGCGGCCAGGACGCCTTCCGGGCGGGGATGGGCTAGATGACCTCTCTGGCGGGGAGGAGGCTGGGCTGGAGGGGGGTCCCCGGGGCTCTCCTTCTCCTCCTCCCGGGCCCTCGCTGCCCCCTCTCCCCCCTCCCGGCCTCCTCTTCCTTACCTCGCTTCCGAGCCCCGGAGCTGCACCGGTGCGACCTCGGCCTGCGCTCTCTACGCGACCTCCAAGCCACGCCCCCTCATTTGCATGCGGGCCGGACGCCGCACCGCCTCTTCCGGTTTCCGGTCGGGAGCGAGCTGCAGGAGGAGGAGGGAGCTTCCGGGTATTCGCCGGGCTGCGATTGGGCGGAGAGAGGGGGCGTGGCCTGGGAGAGAGCGCTGCTCCGTCTTCCCGCCAGGCGGCATCCAAGGGCGAAGGGGCACCCAGAGGCCATCCAGCGCAGCCCCCGGCAAGCGCAGAGAGAGAGGGAGAGCGTCGCCGGCCCCGGCTGGCAGCAGAGGCGCCTCCGGGCGCCAGGCAGGGGAAGGAAGAGCGCCGTCGGTCCCGCAGGAGACGCCTGACCTCGGGGTCGCGGGTTCGAGCGCCACGTGGGGCAAAAGAGGCCTGCACTGCAGGAGGTTGGACCAGATGACCTCTGGGCTCCCTTCCAACTCCAGCATAGAGAAGCACAGAATCGGAGGGGCCCCCCAGGGGTCATCTAGTCCAGCCCCCTGCAATGCAAGAGTTGCAGCTCTCACAGCCTCTGCTGAGAAACCTTCCAACTAAGAACTGAGTGTCTATTATGTTTCCCATTATCATCATTACATCTGCCCCCCACCTTTTCTCCAATGGCTGCGCATGACGCCCCCCCCCCCCCGGCATGCCTGGATTCTCCCGTTTTGCTCTCGGGGCGCCCAACTCACTACGCCACGCTGGCTCTCTCAGGAACAGGGTGCTGTGGCACGGGGGGGGGGGCGGGATGCCCACATCCCGCTGAGGGGCTGGCCAGGGGCATTTCCAGTGCTGAGGAGGCAGCTGGCTCTGGGGACGAACCTCAGGCCGCCCCGGACACTCTCTGAAGCAGCAGCCAGGAGGTGGCTGTCAGGGAAGACAACAAGCAAACAGGGCAGGAAGGAGTCATGGTCTGCCAGGGAGGCTCCACTCTGCTCTCTTCCCCAAAGGACAAGCACTTCCACCCCAGAGAACAAAGCTTGGAACAAGGTCTTCAGGCTGCCTGCCTCCCACCCTGAGCACTTCTGTATCCTGCCTCTGACGGGACCCCCACAGCCGTAGCTGCTGGGCCAGGACCCACAGTGAGAGATGCTGCTGGCGCGGGTCCAGTTGCAACCCCATGGAGACCTCTGGGCACCAGGTATCTCCACCTGGCTGCTCCCTCCAGCTTCCTGAAGCAGGGCAGCAGAAGAGCTTATTCACGGCATTAGTACCCCACCTTTTCCCCCAAGGAGTCCACGGCTCACCCCCTCCTCAGATAAATCTCCACAACGACCCTGTGACTGCGACTGACTCCAAGGTCACCTGGCTAGACTTGGGACGGAGTGGGGATTCGAACCCTGATCTCCCAGGTCCTCGTCCGACCCTCTCACCACTGCCCCACACTGCCTTCCTGGAGTCCTTCTGCTGTGGGGCAGCTCTGTAAACGAAGTCGCCAAATAAATACGGGGAAAGCAAAATGCCACTGAAATATTCTCCTTGAAGCTTGCATTCGTTTCATTCTGGATTGCTTTATTTGATGTTCCAATGTGTTGTAAACAGCTTGGAGATTTTCTCTTTAAAATATAATTATATATTATATAATTATAATTGATTTTCATCCGGGGGGGCGGATTGGTGCCTAGAGAGTCTGTTGTGGCAACCATGACCTAGTTCTCAGGTGGCCCCTCAGGTGATGATGAGCTTATGCGTCTGAGTTTCTAGCCCCCCCCCCCCCAGCCACAAACCACGAGGGAGACCACTTCCCATCCTTCACAGTTTTAATTTTAAAAGGAGCCACGGCCAGGCACCCCCCCCCACCTGCCCGCTGCTCTCGGCCCAGGCACACAAGGCCCCACCCCAGGGCCCCTGCCCCACTTAGGCACCACAGGTGGCTCCTGCCCACCTCCCCAGCCCCCTCCAGTCCAGTCCCACTTGGAGGCACATGCAAGGCACCCACTGCTGCGTGTGGCATCCTGGGAGGGTGCCTCCCCCTGGGGGGAGGCGGAAAGACAAAAGGCAGGGAAGACACATCCAGGCAGCTCCGAGGCAGCAGACGGGGAGCCTGCGAGGTCTCTGTCCGCCCGGGGCCCCTGCCCTCCCCTGGCAGGCTGGCGCACAGAGTCCGGGCCTCATCCAGGCGCTATCTGCGGTAGACGGCGAAGGCCACGAAGCTGAAGACGAGGGTGAGGCCCGCCAGGCAGGTGGTGGCCGTGGCCGTGAAGACGTGGCGGTACTGGAGCTGGAAGTACCAGAGGGCGCCCAGCATCAGCACAAAGAGAGGCACCATCAGGCTGCCCACGTTGAGGGCCGCCTGGGCCGCGTCCGCCTGGGCCCCGTTGCCGTGGGCAGGCGCGGGCGGCGGCCGGTTCTGCGAGATGTGGCAGTGCACCACGCTGTTGTGGGCGAGGTGCAGGGCGGAGAGCGTCTGGGAGTCGTCCCGGAGGAGCTGGCCCTGGTAGATGAGGCGCACCAGCTGCTCCTGGCCCGGGAAGTGGGTCCTGGCGGAAAGAGAAGGAGAAGAGAGGCTCAAGTCCCTTGGCACGGGCTGAATAAGGGGATCCGAGCACGGGAGGGCTGGAAGGGACCCCCCCCCCCAAGCAACGCCAAAGGGCACAGCTCACCGGCAGAGCTGTCGGCTTCCCTCCCCACCGACAGCGTCTCCAGGCAGGGCTGGGGGGAAGCCTTCCCCGAAATCCCAGAGGGCCACTGCTGCCAACCAGTGTAGGCAATACTAAGTGAGTTGAAGCAATGGGTCAGACTCAGTACAAGGAAGCTGCCAACACTGCTCAGTTTGGACAGGGGCAGCTGACACCGCCGGGCCGTCTACAAATACCACTAATAAGTGACAGCGGGTTAACCCCACCCCTACCCCGGGTTTGAAGTTTTTGGCTGACTCCAGAGGGAGATGGTCTCCTGATAAGTGGAACTCTGGATCTGCTGTAGGTATTTCTGCTAATTCAGGATCCTTTTAATGAACTGCATTTTAATGAACTGAATAGTTCGTCATTGGAGGCGGGGGGTGGGGGAGAGTGTGTGTGTGTATGAACTCAGAAGCTCATTTTTCAGTTGCTATTTTGTCAATATTGTTTCACAGATTACAAATGCCCTATTGGTTTGTTAAGCCTATCGTACAACTAGCACTACATAACGCCAACATTGAGCTTATTTCTCAGATGCTGGGTTGCTAATCGTGCTTTCTAGACCATAATCGTTGATTTCTTAAAATTATACACTTGATGTTGTGAACTGCCTGAGATCTGCAGACAAAGGGCTAAACAAGAATTAAATAAATAATAATAATAATAATAACAGTGTTTTATGCCATACTTGTGATGTTTCTGAGCCGCTTTGGGATTTGTTGGAATGGAAAGTGACACAGATACACATCCCATTGCTCAAATCCATCCCCGGTTAAGGGAGAAGGGGGCTGGCTGCGTATTTGCATTCTGACCCCATTGCAGCCCCCCCCCCCCAAGGGTGGGTGATGAGGCTCCTTTCAGTGGGGCTGGGAACTCACCCGCAGCCTCACTGAGCAACAGGGAGCTATCAGCAGTGCTGGGGCAGCCCCCCAAACCCCACAGGAAGCCCCTCACCTCTTCAAGGTGCCGACCGTGTCGTCAGGGTGGACCCGAGCCAGGCGCTCTGTGTCATTCAGGAATTTCAGCCGCAGGACGATGGTGTTGTCTGCTGGGGGGGCTTCTGCGCCAGGGGCCAGCCGGGGTCCCTGGGCAGGGCTGGGGGCCGTCCGATGCCTGAGCCCCCCGGCGTCCGAGTCAGCAGCTGAAGATGACGCCCCTTCGTCCTTGACCTGCCGGACCCCCGAGACCTGCGCCCCAGACCTGTCTTCCACCAGGAGACCTCCTTCCCGCGGCTGCCCCCCTGCGGCCAGAGGGGGGGAGGCGGCAAAGAGGGGGTCCCCTCGCTCCACCGTGCGCGTGGAGAACCAGGCGAGGGCCAGCACCAGCAGCACCAGCAGCACCCCAAAAAGAACCGTCACTTCGTCCCCCACGCCCTCGATCAGAGCCATGGCCGACGGCGATGGGGGGAGGCACACCTCACACGCCTGGGGGGCAGAAGGGAAAGAGGAGGGCAGTGAGAACAAGAGAAGCAGCAGGGAGACTCCCCACCCCCCAGAATCACAAGGCTCAGAAAGCGGATTCTCAACCCGTTCTTAAACCTTTTGTGTTTTGAACTGCTGTCGCAATTTTCCCTTGGTTTCTCTTTTTTTTGTAGAAAGATTGGAGGCGATTGGGGTTTGTTTTACAGTCGGGTTAGGTTTAAGGAAATGGATAAAATTAAAACAACGATGTCAGAGATCTAGGGCCAACCCCCAGCCCCCAAGTCTATGGGGCTGCTGGAAACCTCCAGTGGAGGAAGCAGGTGACACAGTTGCTGCTGCTTCCAAGGAGCTGGGAGGGTGGGGGTGTCTCACCCTGAATCAGCCTGGCAGCTCATGGGAAGCTAAGTGTCCTTGTCACCCCCACCAACACCCCCAGGAGCCAATCAGGGGCCCACAAGCAGGATCTGGCCCTACTGTCGTCTCCTGCAATTTTCAGCATCTGGTTCTGGAGGGCATTTGCTGTGCAGGCAGCATTAGAAATTAGCCAGGTGTGTTTTGCAACTGGCACACGTCTAACGGCAACCAAGTGGAGATTTCTGGGTGCCAGGCTGGCGACTGGGGGAAGCCAAAGCCCCCTTAGAGAAGGAGCTGAAATATTCTCCTGGAAGCTTGACTTTGTTTTGCTCTGGGTTGTTTCGAGTTGATATTGCAATGTGTTGTAAGCCACTTTGAGATTTGCTCTTTAAAAGATAAAGTTGTATACAGTGGTAAAGGTAAAGGTGCCCCTGCCCGTACGGGCCAGTCGTGTCCGACTCTAGGGTTGTGCGCCCATCTCACTTAAGAGGCCAGGGGCCAGCGCTGTCCGAAGACACTTCCGGGTCACGTGGCCAGCGTGACAAAGCTGCTCTGGCGAGCCAGCGCAGCACACGGAAACGCCGTTTACCTTCCTGCTAGTAATCGGTCCCTATTTATCTACTTGCACCCGGGGGTGCTTTCGAACTGCTAGGTTGGCAGGCGCTGGGACCGAGCAACGGGAACGCACCCCGCCGCAGGGATTCGAACCGCTGACCTGACGATCGGCAAGTCCTAGGCGCTGAGGTTTTACCCACAGCGCCACCCGCGTCCACTTGTATATAGTGGTACCTTGGGTAACCTGAAACTGTTCTTAACCTGAAGCACTGCTTTAGCTAATGGGGCCTCCTGCTGCTGCCGCGCCGCCAGAGCACAATTTCTGTTCTCATCCTGAAGCAAAGTTCTTAACCTGAGGTACTATTTCTGGGTTAGCGGAGTTTGTAACCTGAAGCGTATGTAACTCGAGGTACCACTGTAGAACCAAAAACAACAACAAAACCTCAAAAATGATATCTCAAAAATGATATCTACATATCATTGTGGCAACAGTACCCCAGGTCTGAGGTGCCACTTGGCAATGAGATGGTATAGTTGAGTTTCTGTGTGCAGGACAGAGCATGGAAGCAAGGAACAAGGTCGCCTTTAGGAGACATCGGAAGGCAGCCGAGGAGAGGGAAGCCTGGTCCGGGTTTCATGCTCCATTATACACGGTATGCTGCCAGCTGCCCAGGGGGGCGGGGTGCAAATAAAATAATAGCAATAGCAATAATAATAATAATAATAATAATAATAATGGCGCCTGGGAGCCCATCCCCCCCCCCGGAAGCAGCGCTCCCTTTGGGGCTCCAGGCTGCGAGGCCCCAATCCAGCCGCTCTCCTGGGGCTCCGCTCGGGGGGCCCCCCAAAGAGGCGCAGGCGCCGCCTTCACAACAGCCCGGCGAGGTGGGCGCCTGGGAGGGAGGGAGGGAGGGAGGGGCGCCCCCCCCCCGGGACTCGGCCCCCGCCCCCCTGGCGGAGGCGTCTCCTAGCAACCGCCCCCCCCCCGCGACCCCGACTCACCCGCGACCCCGCCAGCCGCCGCCGCCGCTTCCTCCTCCATCCTCCTGCAGCTGCCACTCAGGCGCTCCCGCCCTCCCTTCCGGCCGGCCGCGCGCGGCATTGTGGGCCTCGTAGTCCCCAACTTCCGGCTTCCGGGGCGAGAGTGGCCTGCCAGGCGGGGGCGCCCTCGCTCGTCGCGCAAGGCACGCCGGGGGCCGTAGTTGGGGCGCGCGGTGCCTTGTGGGTCGTCGCAGGGGATTGTGGGCGCTGTAGTTTTCCCTTCCCGGAAGGGGAGGAAGCGGGATGTGGGCGGAGTCGGGAGGAAGAAAGGGAACGTTGCTTCCTGCGGCGCAGAGTTGAACTGCGGAACTCCCTGCCACAGGAGGCAGCCATGGCCACTAACCTGGACGGCTTCAAAAGAGGCTCCAGCAAATTGAGGGAGGAGGAAGAGGACAGGAAAGGCTCTAGCTCCCCAGTCAGAGGCAGAAATGCTTCCCAAGACCAGTTGCTGGAAAACGCAGGAGGGGAGAGCAACTCTGTGTTCGAGTCCTGCCTGAGGGTTTCCCATTGGGGCATCTGTCTGGCCTCTGTGAGAACAAGATGCTGGACTAGAGGCGCATTGGCCTGAATGGCTTCTGCTCTGAATCATTCCTCCTTCGTGGGCAGCATCCAATGAAGGCCGGAAGGTTGAGAAGAGGCCAAAGGAAGTCCTCCTCTGTGCAGCACAGTTAAACAGTGGAACTCACTGCCACAAGAGGCCGTGCTTCTCAGCCTGACCTCCCACACAGGCTTGTCGTGAGGATTAAATAGGGAAAGGAGACTCCCCAGCAGAAAGGCCCTTCCGAATCCCGAGGGTGACGGTTGCTTGGGCTGCGCAGTAGCCAACTCTCCCCAATAGCCGCATGCAAGGCCAGGGACAGCCAGAAGGGGGCAGTAGCCAATTTCAGTTCAGCCCATAGGCAGCTTTGAGAGTAACTGGGGGAAAGAGACCCTCAATTCTTCTCCTCTCAGCCCTGATGTCCACAGATCCATAAGAAGAGAAGGATCAGGCAGCTGGCCACCCAAAGCCCTTTCCTCCGCTCACCCTCGTCTAAAGCCATCTAGCACTCCTGAGGCAGAGAGTTCCACAGGTTAACTCTGTGCTGTGTAAAGGACCTTCTTTGATCTGCCCTGAATCTTCCAACATTTGGCTTCATTGTGTCCCCCATCAGAGGATGAATTTAATGCCTCAAGGGATGGCATTGCGCAGGAGTAAAATGCCTCCCCGTCCGCACCCCACCCCCAAGAGCCAGTCAAACAGCGCCGGTGGCAGCACCAGGCAGGGCAGCGCCTGAGCCTACAGCCTCTGCTAGATGACCCTCGTGGTCCCTCTGTGATTCAGTGTATTATTAGGGTTGTAGCTCAGCGACAGGCAGAAGGTTCCGGGTTCAGTTCCCAGCAGCACCTCCAGGTAGGGCTGGCAGAGACTCCTCCTTGGAACCCTGGAGAGCCGCAGCTGCCAGTCAGTGTAGACAATATACAGCTAGATGGTCTCAAGCAGCATGGTCTGCTTGAATGGCATCCGTCTGGCTAGGGAGACATTGGGAAAATGCACCTTTGAGGGCAAAGTCAAGCTGTTGGAAGGGAGGGAGTTGTCGCCACGCCAGACCTTGGTATGTGGAGGCCCACAGGGCGCAATCCTTTCCCCAATGCTTTTTAATATCTTAAGTGCCCCCTTGCCCAGCTTGTCCGGAGCTTTGGGCTGGGTTGGCATCAGTATGCTGATGACACCCAGCTTTATCTGTTGGTGGACAGCCGCCCTGACTCAGCCCCGGACACACTGACCAGATGTATAGAAGCTGTGGCTGGATGGTTATGTGGGAGCCTGTTGAAGCTAAATCCTTCAAAGACAGAGGTCCTCTGGCTGGGTTGGGACGACATGGGGTTGGGGGGCCAACTCCCATCTTTTGCGGGGGCTCAGTTAGTGCCAGCGCCTTCTGTCAAAAGCTTGGGTGTAACCTTCGACACCTCCCTTTCCATGGAGGCGCAGGTTGCAGCCACAGCAAAGGTGGCATTTTTCCATCTCTGCCGTATTAAGCAGTTGGTCCTTTACCTCTCTCGCCCTGACCTGGCCACTGTGATCCACGGGACAGTCACCTCCAGGCTTGATTATTGTAACTCGCTCTACGTGGGGCTGCCCTTGAGACTGACCCAGAAACTCCAGCGGGTGCAGAATGCTGCGGCGAGACTCCTTATGGGGTCCTTGCCGCAGGATCACATTCACCCAGTACTATACCAGCTGCACTGGCTCCCGGTGGAGTACAGGATCAAGTTTAAGGTACTGGTTTTGACCTTTAAAGCCCTATATGGCCTAGGACCCTCGTATCCATGGGACCGCCTCTCCCGGTCTGCCCCACAGAGGACCTTAAGGTCCACAAATGACAACACTTTGGAGGTCCCAGGTCGCAAGGTGGTTAGATTGGTCTCAACCAGAGCCAGGACTTTTTTGGCTGTGGCCCCAACTTGGTGGAACGCTCTGTCCCAAGAGACCAGGGCCCTGCGGGACTTGACATCTTTCCGCGGGGCCTGCAAGACGGAGCTGTTCCGCCTGGCCTTTGGCTTGGACTCGGTCTGACCCTTATGTTTCCCTCCCCTTAGGGTTTTGATCTATGGGCTACTGTTAAAATGAGGCTGCTTTTTAAATTGCATATTAACCTGTATTTTAAATTGGTTTCTCCCCCCCCTTCTTTTTCCCCCTATTATGTTTTTACTGTGATTTTATTGGTGTTAGCCGCCCTGAGCCCGGCTATGGCCGGGGAGGGTGGGGTATAAATAAAATTTATAATGATAATAATTATTATTATTATTATTACAGCAGCACTTGCTGTGGCTGCAGAGACTGATACAGGAGAGACATGTTTTGTTGCAGCCGGGCAGACGAAGGTGTCCAGTTGTGCTGCTGCAGATGCGCCGGGGCCTTTCTCCTCCCAGCCGTCATTCCTTCTCTGGTCACTGTTATGGATGCAGGGCCTGCCTGCCTGCCTGCCTGTCTCCGGGCGCTGGGCTTGTCTGCATGGGATTCCCACACGGCAGGACTGATGTTGCCAGCCTTCATGTCACACTGGCAGACACCTTAGTAAGGCAGAGTGGCTCTGCCAGTTGACCTGGTGCCCGAAGCCAGCACCCCATTGGGGACCCTGCCATCTTCCATTCTGCGGACACGACCGAGCCGGACGTCGCTGAGACAGGAGTGTGAACATGCTGGGAGTGTTGCCTTTTTCGTTTGGAATTCTGTCCTGTCGTGTGACGCCCCCAATCCTTCGGTTGCAGGGCATCATCCTCATTTTTAATTTGTATACCACAGTTCTATCTTACAATACTCAAGGCGGTTTACAAGCTGAAGAAACAAAAAATGTACATCTTACAACAATCTATCAATACAAAAATGTGATCATAAAACATAACTTTAAAATAGGCAGCCTCCATCAAAAAAGTAACATTCAACAGTCATTAGAATAGTATAAAATATCAACATATAAAAGGTAAACAGAAATCCACTCAATAGTTACAATAATATCTAAACTATAATCAATAAGACAACGGCAAGCCACAGTATGTAAAACAATACACATTGAGAAGCAGAGGGTGGGGCAAGGCAGGTGGGAGGAGGCCTTGCGTGGTGGAGTCTCTCCCCTCATCAGTTCATGCAGAAGTCACTGAGGCATCGCTCCTGCCAGCTGCAAGTTGCGCCCACGACTCAGTGCCACAAAGCAGCATGCTCAGCATGCAAGCGCCTTCATACTGGACCCCCCATTCTCCCAGACCCCTTTGGAGAAGCCAGCCATTCCCATAGCTGCCTCGCCAACATGCTTGTCCAGCTCAGCATCAATGGAGACTTTTCTGTTATAGGAGAACCCAGTGACTCGGAACCAGAGGAGACTCAGTCTGCACCGGATCCTTTGCCTCAGGCATCATCTGAACCACGTCTGGGGCCTCATCCTGAAGAGTCCCAGTCTGCACAGGTTCCCCTGCAACAAGCACCAGCTGGGCCGAGTCAGGGGCCTGAGCCTGCCCTGGCTCCAGATGCGGGGATGTTAACGGAAAAATCCGAGGGCTCCCTTGGACAAAAACAAAGACACCAACCAGGATAACTTGGAGCAAATCAGCAGCCTGTAGGCTTGGCCTTTATTGAACTCTTGCAACAGGGTGTTCCCCTCACTCGCAGGAGAGAGGAAAGACCCAGAACAATGGTGTGCAAGACCTTATAAAAACTTTTGAAATTCCCCTCCTCTAGGTCAAGCCCACCCCCAGAAACATCATGCATACATCACAGAAAGGAGGGGTTGAGGGAGGAGTTGTGGTGGTAACCTGAGTGTCCTGTCACCTGGCTGGTTCCCCCTTTCCCCCTCCCCATGAATACTTTCCAGGTGACAGAGGGGAGTTTGCAGTTTCCTGCCCCCAGAGGGAAGAGCTGATTATTGTCCTTTGTTCCAGTCCATGCCGAATCCACTCCCATATGCAAGTTCTTTGTGATCTTGATTGTCTTCTGTCTGGGATCATCAGGGTTGGCATAGCAACTGGGCAGGGCTCCTGTGGATGTGCTGGGATGCTGAAGGGATTATGGCTGCCCTGTATCAAACCTTCCCCATTTTGTAGTCCTTCTTTCATGGAGTAAATAAAAGTGGATCAGTGCAAATCCGGTGTATAGTTGGTTTTCTATGAATTTATAGCAGAAGCGTAGCGTATGTAGTGTGTGAGTGTGTGTGAAGTTTGTACAAACTGAATGATTGGGGGGGGTTTCCTGCTACAGGGATGGCCTCGTTGCCTCCAGCTGGGCCATCACTTACAGCTGCTCCACTACCAGTTGGGTCAGGGGAGGCTGAGGTGGCCCCTGGGTCTAGGAACCCACCGACATCTCCCAAGCTGCAGAGACTGAGGTCTGAGAGAAGGAGAAACCTGAGTACTCGCAGGAGGAGTGCTCACCTTCAGGCAAGACAGGGAGGTGAGTCGCCGGGGGATCAGGACCAGCCGTTACCCCGACAGAGATAAAAGGCTGCTGGACCCTGCCCCACGTTGCGGGAGCAACATTGCTGTTTGCCAGAACCTGCCTGTGATCCTGTACCTGTCCTTGTCTGGTTTCCTGCCTTGGCCCTGTTGGACTGACTCCTAGCAGAACCTTCGGATTCTGGACCGGTCCTGGACCGTGTTTCATGGGTTACTGCCGGGTCCAGCACACCCAGTTTAACAGAATCTTCCACCACCTCAAGCACGTGGCCCCCAGTGCTGATGCCTGGAGTGCTGGCGATGTCCTGGCCCAGGATGCTGGTCCTTGTCAGGCTGGTGATTAGGCTGAACTCCCCGCAGTCTTGGGTAAAGCGGTTGACGGGTCTCTGCAGTGCTTCCTCGGAGTGCGCTGTCACAGCCACATCATCTGCAAACAGCTCTCACTTAAGGATCAGGCCCACTTTTGTCTCGGTGTGGAAATGCGCCAGGTTGAGCAGAACCCCATCGCAGACCCCCATCGCCAGACATCGACTTCAGTCTCCCAGGAAGGCAGAGGAGAGCAGCAGGGAGAAGAATATGCCAAAGAGGGTTGGGGCAAGAAGACCACAGCCCTGCTTAATAATAATAATAATAATAATAATAATAATAATAATAATAATAATAAATAATTGTACCCTGTCCATCTGGATGGGTTTCCAACAGAATATTAAAAGCACAATAAAATATCAAACATTAAAAACCTCCTGATACAGGGCTGTCTTCAGATGTCTTCTGAAAGTCAGATAGTTGTTTGTTTCTTTGACATCTGATGGGAGGGCGTTCCACAGAGCTGGTGCCACCACCGAGAGGGCCCTCTGCCTGGTTCCCTGTAACCTCACTTCTCGCAGGGAGGGAACCGCCAGAAGGCCCTCGGAGCGGGACCTCAGTGTCCAGGTTGAACGATGGGGGTAGAGATGCTCCTTCAGGTCAACTGGGCTTTTGAGGCCGTTTGGGGCTTTCAAGGTCAGCACCAACACTTTGAATTGTGCTCAGAAATGTACTGGGAGCCAATGTAGGTCTTTCAGGACCAATCTCGGCGGCCGCTCCCAGTCCCCAGTCTGGCTGCAGCATTCTGTGTCGTTTTTACTTTTATTAAACGTACATTACATTGGATATTTCTAGACTTAAGATAGTTTTTACAGTATACATAATTAAATTATCAAACATCTAGAATAAATGCGTATTATATAAAAGAAATAAAGAGAAAAAAGAAAACAAAAAATACACAACAATAAAACCAAAAAATTTACAAGACTAAAAAAACCTATCAAAGAAAAAACATTATTTAGTTAATTCAAACCAGTACCAGCGTATAAAGCTGCCACATTCTGCATTAGTTGTAGTTTCTGGGTCACCTTCAAAGGTAGCCCCACAGGGAGCGCATTGCAGTAGTCCAAGCGGGAGATAAACAGAGCATGCACCACTCTGGTGAGACGGTCCGCAGGCAGGGAGGGTCTCATCCTGCATACCTGATGGAGCTGGTAAACAGCTGCCCTGGACCCAGAATTGACCTGTGCCTCCATGGGCAGCTGTGAGTCCAAAATGACTCCCCGGCTGCGCACCTGGTCCTTCCGGGGCACAGTTGCCCCATTCAGGACCAGGGAGTCCCCCCCACCCGCCCATCCCCTGTCCCCCCAAAAACAGTACTTCTGTCTTGTCAGGATTCAACCTCAATCTGTTAGCCGCCACCCATCCTCCAACCGCTTCATACCACTCTTTGTGGGGTGTCTGAGGATGAGCCATCACATGGGACTGTGCCACGCATATTCTTGTGGAAGGTCACCATTTCGTGAAGCTGAGGTGGACATCTTATCTGGTGGAGCCGCGTGAAAGACCTTTTTGGCTGAGGAGGTCAAAGGGGCGTCTCTGCTCTCAGCGTTCCTCCAGCATCTGGCGCACTGAGAACATCATGTCAGCCATGGCTCAATGTTGTGCTCACAACATTGTGACTCGGGATAAACCCTGTGGGTGAGTGACCACAATCCACTGAGCGCTACACGGACCAAGGCTTTCCCCCCAGTAGCAGAGGGAGCCCATGGTAGCTCTTGCTCTCCTGGTGGTCACCTTTGTCACAATGCTGGAGTCACACATGTCTTGTGGCACGGATCCTCGTTCCCAACACTGAGAGAAGAGGCTGTGGCAGAGTCAGGAGGGAGGAACGGAATCTGGCTCTCAGCACTTCTGGGGGATTCCATCCTGCCCTGGGCCTTTTCCACATGCCTGAGAGTTGAGGGCATTCTTTAGTTGGTCAAGGGAGGGAGGGCCTGTTAGAATTCCAAGACAGGCAGAGTCTGGATTCTGCCAATTTCCTGTGGGTACACTTCTTGAGAGTGCTCTGCCCATCACTTCATTGGCTTGCTGCAGTCTGCGACCATCTCTCCAGACAAAGTTTTCCGTGGTGCATTTTCCCTGACTGTTGCCCAAAGGCTTTCTTCATGCCTTCGTACATTTTGCAAGCGTTGCCGCCGCTGTCATCAGTGAGCTGGATGTTCTGACACAGCTTTAGCCAGTAGCCATTGGCACTGTGCTGGGCCCAGGGGTAACCCGTGAAACGTGGTCCAGGACCAGTCCAGAATCCGAAGGTGCTGCTGGGAGTAAGTCCAACAGGGCCAAGGCAGGAAACCAGGCAAGGACAGGCACAGGCAGGATCTGGCATACAGCAATGTTGCTCCCGCAACCTGGGACAGGGTCTGACAGCCTTTTATCTTTGTCAGGGTAGCGGCCGGTCCTGATCCCCCAGTGACTCACCTCCCTGTCTTGCCTGAAGGCGAGCACTCCTCCTGCGAGTACTCAGGTCCCTCCTTCTCTCAGACCTCAGTCTCTGCAGCTCAGGAGACGTCGGTGGGTTACTAGACCCAGGGGCCGCCTCAGCCTCCCCTGACCTAAGCGGTAGTGGAGCAGCTGTAAGTGATGGCCCAGCCAGAGGCAGCGAGGTCATCCCCGCATCTGGAGCCAGGGCAGGCTCAGGCCCCTGACTCGGCTCAGCTGGTGTTTGTTGCAGGGGAACCTGTGCAGACTGGGACTCTTCAGGATCAGGCCCCAGACTTGGTTCAGATGATGCCTGAGGCAAAGGATCCGGTGCAGACTGAGACCCCTCTGGTTCTGGTTCCGAGTCCCAGGCCATCACAGGCACATTGTTTGGCAATCCGCTGGACATCACGCCTTACCTTGTCTCCTCTCTCTACAAATTGCACCTCGGGGTTCACTCCTGAAGACTTTCTCACAAATGGAGGTTTACGATTAGAGTTTTCCTTCTCCTGGATGGGCTGCTTTCCCAGGTTGACGAGCCCCCCGTTTCTCTCCATGGCATGGGCATGGACCCACTTTGGGTTAGCTGTGATTTCTGAATTGCCGGGAGTTGGACCACGTGCCCCTGGGGGTCCCACTACAATGCCATGCTTCTAGGACTGCTGGGCTGGAGCAGAGTGTGTGTCATCGTTCAAGTCCTTATTTTCATTTGCTGGTTCACGAGGAGGCCAGACACGTCATGCTGTTTTTCCTTCCTGGGCTGCCATTGTGATCACTGCTTGGGGTTTCTCTGTTTTTGTTTTTTTATATGGAATTTTAATATTTTATAGAATCATGGAAGGGACGCCCAAGGATCATCTAGTTCAGTCCCGCGCAATGCGGGAAGAATGGTCTATGTTGTGAACTACCCTGTGATCTCTGGAGGAAGGGTGCTATACATAATAATGGTGATGATAATAATTCTCTTTTATAGTGTTCTTCTGTGTATGTTGCTTGGAGACGGTTTTAGGTGACAAGAAACTAATAGACTTAATAGATAAAAACATGAGGAGACCCTGCTGGCTCATCTAACCCAGCAGCCTCTTCTCACAACCAGTTGCCCCCAATGGGAAACCTGCAAGCAAGACCCGAGTGCGGATTCCAGAAACTGGAATTCATGGAGGCAAAGCAGAACTCCCTTGGCTAGGAGCCAACAACAGCCCTTTCCTTCATGCATTTGAAATAAGCAAACAGTACCTTCCGGGGGAGAGGATATGGACCTGGAGCCTTCCCCACATTTCCCCCACATATGAGTCTTCCTCACATTTTTCGAATTACCGGGGGGGGGGGGGATTGGCGTTCCCGCCTGAAAAAGGCTTTCCATGGAGGCGCAGATTGCCACTGTGATCCAAGCGACGGTCACCTCCAGACTGGATTATTGTAACTCGCTCTACGTGGGGCTGCCCTTGAGACTGACCCAGAAACTCCAGGGGGTGCAGAATGCCACGGCGAGACTCCTTACGGGGTCTTCGCTGCGAGATCACATTCACCCGGTGCTATACTTAGCTGCACTGGTACGAGGGTCCCAGGCCGTGAAGGGCATTAAAGGTCAAAACTAGCACCTTAAATCAGACCCTGTACTCCACCGGGAGCCAGTGCAGCTGGAAAAGCACTGGGTGAATGTGCTCCCATAGCAAAGGGATTAACAGAGGATTGGAGAAATTCATGGAGGAGGAAGAGAGGCACTCGATGGCTCCTGGCCAGGATGCTGTGCTCTGCATCCCCAGTCAGAGGCAGCGATGCTTCTGAAGACCAGCATCCCCTCCAACATTTCTCCAATGAAAATAGGGACGTCCTAAGGAAAAGCAGGACGTTCCAGGATTAAAAGAGAAACTGCGATGGCTTCTGTACACCTGGGACTGTCCCTGGAATATGGGGGCACCTGGAGGGTCTGCATCTGCTGGAAGCGGCAGGAGGGGAGCGTTGCTCTTGCGCTTAGAGCCCGCTTGCTGGTTTCCCAATGAGGGCATCTGTTCAGCCACAATGAGGACAGGATCCTGGGTTGGGCAGGCACCCTTTGGCCCGACCCAGCAAAGGGAGCTCTTTCCTCCTGGGCAGCCCCGAGGAATGCAAAGAAGCTGCAGTCCAGCCTTGGTGTGAGGGCTGTGTGCCTCCGTCCGTCTGTCTGTCGCCAGCTGTGGGAGGTTTCCCTGCCTGTCTCCTGCTGCCCTCTGGATGAGTCACTCTGGCTCTGCTACCCAAACCTCCTATTAGGGCCTGGGGGTAATTAGCACCCAGCTGATCTGGCAGCTGGTGCCAATTAACTGCAGGATGTGTGTGCAGGCACTTGGAGGGGGTGCTGCTCTGGGCCTGAAGAAGATGCCAGCGGTGGGGTGGGGGCTGGGTCTGCAGCCCTCGGCTGACCCCCAGTTAGCTGATCTCCCGGAAGGCACAGGGCTGCTGCTCAAAACTGGGCTTCTCTGGGGAGGCCTGTTGAGTGAGCGCATCTCCTTACTGGGCAGAGTAATCCCATGCAGCAATTAGGTGGGGGGGGGGATAAATGCCAAGACTCCTCCTGCAGAGCAGGCTCTGCGTGGGTCCAGGAGTGGGGGGGGAGGGGAAGCACACGCAGATGCCCAGAATGGTGTGAAAAGGACAACCATGCCCTGAGCATCTCTGGGCAGCCCATCTGGGATTGGGGCAACACGCCCAGCCGAAGGGAGCAGGGAACTCTGGACCCATACAGACAAGGGGCTGTATCCTGCAATGTGCACTCTCAAGGTTGGAAGATTCAGGATAGGGGTGGGCAAACTAAGGTCTACGGGCCTTCTAAATCCGGACCGTCATGTTTTTACATGAGTAGAATGTGCCCTTTTATTTAAAATGCACCTCTGGGTTATTTGGGGGACATAGGAATTCTCTCATTTCCCCCAAAAATATAGTCCGCCCCCCATAAGTTCTGTTTTTTTTTAAATAAATATTTTATTCGTTTTTACATACAAAACAACAAAGCAAAACAAAAACAACGAACAATACACCAAAAACATACAGAATTACACAAACATAACATACTACAGACAACAGAAATAAAAACAGTCTTATCTTCATATTCATCTTGCATTAACTTGTTTCTCTGACTTCCCCGAGTCTCCCTTCCCTGTATTCCAGTTCATACAATTTAACAACAAATCCCTTCCCTCTGTCATGTTTAACCTCCTTTCTTGATTTGAATGTCTTAATATAGCTTATTCAATACTTAGAACTTAAGATGTTGGGTCTTCTAATCTTTAAAGTTTTACTCCAATAACCTTATACATTCAATCTGATGTTATTTTAACATTCATTAATCTTGTAGTGTTTCTGTAAATAGTCTTTAAATTTCTTCCAATCTTCCTCCACCGTCTCTTCTCCCTGGTCTCTGATTCTGCTGGTCATTTCTGCAGATTCCATATAGTCCATGACTTTCATCTGCCATTCCTCCAGCGTGGGTAATTCTTGTGTCTTCCAATACTTTGCAATAAGTATTCTTGCTGCTGTTGTGGCGTACATAAAAAATATCCTGTCTTTCATACGTACCTCTTGATTGACCATGCCCAGGAGAAAGGCCTCCGGTTTCTTCGGGAATGTGTATTTAAACACTTTCTTCAGTTCATTATAGATCATCTCCCAAAAGGTCGTAATCCTTGGGCATGTCCACCAGAGGTGAAAAAAGGTACCTTCAGTTTCTTTACATTTCCAACATTTGTTATCGGGCATATGATAAATTTTTGCTAGTTTGACTGGTGTTATGTACCATCTGTATATCATTTTCATAATATTTTCTCTTAGGGCATTACATGCCATAAACTTTAACCCAGTGGTCCATAACCGTTCCCAGTCGGCTAGCATTATGTTGTGACCCACATCTTGTGCCCGCCCCCCATAAGTTCTGAGGGACAGTGGACCGCCCCCCTGCTGAAAAAGTTTGCTGATCCCTGATTCAGGAAATGGAATCATAGAGTTGGAAGGGACCCCAAGTTCTACACTTGGATAGGAAGAGCCAGCTGCAGAAATATAGGATGGGGGACACCTGGCTTGACGGCAGGACATGGGGAAAAGGATCAGGGATCTTAGTATAGACCACAAGCTGAACAGGAGTCAACCGTGTGATGCAGCAGCAAAAATATGCCTTATGAGGATCGGCTAAGGGAGCTGGGCATGTTTAGCCTGGAGAAGAGGAGGTTAAGGGGTGATATGATAGCCATGTTCAAATATATAAAAGGATGTCACATAGAGGAGGGAGAAAGGTTGTTTTCTGCTGCTCCAGAGAAGCGGACACGGAGCAATGGATACAAACTACAAGAAAGAAGATTCCACCTAAACATTAGGAAGAACTTCCTGACAGGAAGAGCTGTTCGACAGTGGAATTTGCTGCCAAGGAGTGTGGTGGAGTCTCCTTCTTTGGAGGTCTTTAAGCAGAGGCTTGACAACCATATGTCAGGAGTGCTCTGATGGTGTTTCCTGCTTGGCAGGGGGTTGGACTCGATGGCCCTTGTGGTCTCTTCCAACTCTAGGATTCTATGAAAAAGCTGATGCTATTCTAGGCTGCATCGACAGAAGCCTAGTGTCCAGATCAAGGGAGGTCATGGTCCATTTCTCTTCTGCCTTGGTCAGACAAACACCTGGAATATTGTGTTCAATTCTGGGCACCACGATTGAAGGAGGATGTTGACAAGCTGGAAGGTGTGCAGAGGAGGGCAAGCAGGATGATCAAGGGTCTGGAAACCAAGCCTGATGAGGAGCGGTTGAAGGAGCTGAGGGTATTTAGCCTGGAAAAGAAGAGACTGAGAGGAGATATGAGAGCCATCTCCCCATATGGAGGAGGGAGCGTGCTTGTTTTCTCTTGTTCTGGAGGGCAGGATCTGAACCCATGGATTCAAGTTACAAGGAAGGAGATTCCGACTAAACATCAGGAAGAACTTCCTGAAGCTGTTTGATGGTGCAGTGTACCATCTGGGAAGATTTTGGACCCTCCTTCTCTGGGTTCTTTTAAACAGAGGTTAAATGGTCACCTGCCAATGATTCTTTAGCTGTGATTCCTGCATTGCAGGAGGTGGGACTAGATGACCCTGGGGGGTCCCTTCCAGCGTTACAGTTCT
The DNA here is from genome assembly GCF_965153285.1 of Podarcis tiliguerta. NCBI lineage: Eukaryota > Metazoa > Chordata > Lepidosauria > Squamata > Lacertidae > Podarcis > Podarcis tiliguerta. Next base: position 59,539,658 of record NC_139545.1, on the reverse strand, counting down.
GCGATGTAACCAGGGCTATTTTTCTGGGGAAAGAGGTGCCGGAACTCACCACAAAGGCCTCCCTTGTTCTCTTATAATGGCAATGGCGCCCACCTGAGGGGTCAGAACTGAGTTCTGCTGAGTTCTAGCTGGGAAAAAAGCCCTGGATGTAACTAAAGATAAGGAAGCAATGAGTGATAAAAAAAACATATTTAGAGAGTTAAGAGAGAAGATGGACTGGATTTTCAATTAATGATCCTCTTTGTTTTAAATTTTGTTGGTTGTTGTTTTTTTAAAACCTATGAATCTGCCATTCCTGTCTTGCTGTGCTGGCCTGGTTTATGCTGCTCTGTTAGTTTATAATATTTTAGATACTGGTGTTTGCTACTTAAAATTTGTTTTATATTTGTTGTTAGTATTTTAGATATTGATGTTTCCTATTCAAAAAATGCTTTACACTTGTTGTGAGAAGCCTTGAGAAAACTGTGTTTAGAAAGGCAGAAGTCTCTGAAATAAATGAAATGGGCTCCACGTCTCTGGGTTGGGCTGAGGGCAGAAACTGACCCATTCTAGGCTCCCTTCTTTGGCAAGGAGCTCTCTCCGGCTCTGGCTCTCTCCATCTTACTCTGAGATTTTTGGGAAGCATCCTTCCCCCTGGGCCTGCACCCCAGTGGGAGCCAGCCCCTAGGTACGCCCCTGGCCTTGGAGGAGGTGTGGGTCACCCCCCAACTGCGGCCGCTGCCACCTCCCCTGTTGGAGGCATCAAACTGGGCAGGCGGAAGGAAGGAAGGGCTTCTCAGCGCAGAGTTCAAGTGAGGGGCTTCCCAAGGATGCTTTGGCCAAGCTGGGGGGGTGGAGAAGGCCATCTTGGAGGCACAGGAGCCATCTCCTAGGGGGCGAGATCCCTTCACACCCCCCCCCAATAAAATATCTGAGGGGGCAGAGCCCCCCAAAGTTGATGGGGGTTGCCATTAAAATGGTGTGCCACATCTTGTGATTGGTTATGCAGGGCGCCCCCACCATATTTTATTCAGGTTGGCGCCCCTGCCCGGGGGAGGGGGCCGGCGAAGGCTAGGAGCCACGTTGTCTCGGCTCCCCTTCGGAAGCCCCGCCGCGAGGGGAGAGCTGCTTCCCGAGAGGCCCCCGTGGGAAAAGGCTGCTGGACTGGGGCTGATCCATCCGGCGGGCTCATCTTCCGAGGCTGCCCCCCGGGGCTCCTCGCCCCGACGGCCTGCCCGTCGCCAGCCGCGCTCCTGCTGCTGTTGGGCTCCTCCTGCCCCGGGGTCCCCGCCCGGCCCCCTCCGAGGGTCCCCGCAAGGCGGGCGAGGGCCACGCGCGGCTCCCCCCGACGGCGCGGCCGCGCGCCTTACATAAGCGCTGGCCGGGCTTGCGCAGGCGGCTCCTTCCCTGGCCGCCGCCGGCCCCGCATCCCTGCATCCCTCCTCCCCCGGCCGCCCTCCTCCTTCCGGCCTTCCTCCTTCCCTCCTTCCTTCCTTCCCTCCGTCCGGGGGCGGTGCCAGCCCGGCGCTGACGCGGGAGGAGGAGCGGGGGCGGCTGCGTGACGCGGGGCCGCCGCCGCCGCCGCTGCTTCTGCCGCTGCTGCTTGTGCTGCTGGCGGGGCCGCCGGCCGGAGAGGAGGAGGAGGAGGAGGACCAGCCGCCGCCGAGCAGCGCCGGGAGCCGCCATGCAGCGCCGGGAGCCCGCAGCCCCGGACGCCGCCGCCGCCCCGCGCCGCTGAGCCGCCCCGCCGCCGCCGCCTCGCCTCGCCCGCCGCCCCGTCGAGCCTCGTCCGCCGCCGCCGCCGCCCCCTCGCCGTTCTTGTCCTCCTCCTCCTCCTCCTCGCCGTCTTCGTCGTCCTCCTGCTCCCGCGCCGGCCATGAACTTCCAGGGCGGGCCGGGCGGGCAGGGCGGCGGGCCGGGCTCGCAGCAGAGCCTGGCGGCGCCGGGGGGCCCGTCGGGCCCGTCGGGCGCGGGCGGCGCGCCCTCGCCGCAGTTCGGCCTCTCCAACTCCGCGGCCATCCGCGCCGAGATCGGGCGCTTCGAGTCGGTGCACCCCAACATCTACGCCATCTACGACCTGGTCGAGCGCGTCGACGACTTGGCGCTGCAGAGCCAGATCCGCGAGCACGTCATCTCCATCGAGGGTGAGACCCCCGGCGGGGGGGGGGGCAGGGCCGGGGGCGGGCAGGGGGCTCCTGCGGCGGCGGCGGAGGGGCGGCGGCCTCGGCGGGGGAGGGTGGTCGAGGGGTGGGGCGGGGGCTCTCCGGCGCCGCGCGGCCTCGGGGATGCTCTGGGAAGGATGCGGCCGAAGGGGCTGTGCGGCGCCTGCCTTGCCGGAGGAGCCGCCTCCGCCTCCTCCGCCTGGGGGGGGGGGGGCTGTTATGTGTGCATCTCTCTCTCCTGCAGCAGAAAATGGAGCTCCCGATGGGGGGGGGGGGAGGTTTTATTGGCTCTGCAGAGAGGCTGTGATTAATCCCTTGCCAAATGTCACTCCTTTCTTTCCTCCTTTCCTTCCTTCCTTCCTTCCTTCCGTTCTCTCTTCTTGCATCCCCCCCCCCCACCTCACCACGTGCTTTGGCACTTGGCAGAGTTTGCTGGCACTTTGCAAGGGACCCTGGTTTTGGGTGCGGGGAGGGGGAGGAAGGAGACCCTCCTCGGCTTCCTCGCTCAAAGCCAGCCTCTCCTGCGCCAGGTTCCCTGGGTGGCACCGTGCCCCCCCCTCCACACCCCATGCCTGTGGCTGTCCTTGGCTGTGCCCTTCCTGGCCAGAGAGGGACCCCCCCCCACTGGCAAATGTTGATGCTGCCAGAAGCACCCAAAAGGGATGGAGGGTTGTGGGCCTGTGGTGGGTCTGGAGAACCTCCAAGGTTGGGCACTGGAGCCTGGTGTGCAAAGCAGCTCGTTCTGAACCCCAGGAAGACCCCCCCCAAAACAGGTGGGCAGCCCCCAAATCATCCACCTTCCAGCAAGGGGGTCCTGGGCTTGGGAGGTTGACTGGGCATTGTTGTTACAGGCAAGGACTGGGGGGGGGGGGCAGCTTGTGAGGAGGGCAGAGGGGAAGGCCCCAAACACCTCCAAGGAACCAAAGGCTGCCCACCCCCTGCTTCTCCTGCCTGATAAAGTCTGCAATGAACCTGGCTTCTGTTATAGAGATGCCCTCTGCACGAGCGCAGAGGCACTGTTTTCATGCCGGTGCTCTGAGGTCCAGCGGGTGCTTTCTGGAAGGGTCCTGGCCTGGAGTGCCCAGGCCAGAGAGCCCTTCTGCCTTTGGCTGGGGCCAGGTTGTGAAAGCATCCCTCTGGGGCGGACCCTGGGGGTGGGGGCTCAGTGCCATGGAGACGGTGGTGGCGATGGCAGCACCCTCCATTTCCCTTGGTTTTTGCTGGCAGCTCCGTCTCTCTGCGCAGGAGGCCCTTCTGCGTGGCACTGCCTGCGCCCATTGCTGTTGTTCTGTGTGGCCAGGGAGCTCTGGGGGCAGAGCTCTGGGGGGAGCCATGCCAGCTGTTCTGCCCGCACCCCATTTCCCTCTCTCTTGCTAAGAAGGGCAGCCTGGGGGAGTGGAAGCTGTCAGGCAGGGAAGGCGGGTGGCACTTTCTGCGCCCGACCTGGGCGTGGAACTGCTCCGAAAGCCTTGCCCTGAGGCAGCGCAGCACCTGCGCTCTGCTGGCAGGTTGGCAAACCTGTAGCGCCACCTCCCCACCTGTGCTGCTTGGCAGGAGCTCTCGGGGAGCCTCAAAGGAAGGAAACGATTCCGGGTGAGAGATTGGCGTGCGACAAAGGGTGGGGGGTGGGGAGAGAGAGGATGGTTTCTGGGAAGGGCCACCTGCATCTGGGGGAGCTTGGGGTGTACTTGGGGGGGACCCCGTGAAGAGAAGGGCAGAGCCTGGACTGAGCATCCCTGGGTGGAAGAAGAAGGAAAGAGACATGCAGAAGCTGGCAGGATGAGAGTGAGGTTGCTGCTGCAGGGAATGGAAGCCACACAGGGAGCTTCCGCTGATGATCCATCAGGGCAGGGGGATTTCTGCCTCCCGCTACTATTCGGGAGCTGGTAAAAAGGTAAAGGTGCCCCTGACCGTCAGGTCCACTCACGGAGGACTCTGGGGTTGTGGCGCTCATCTCGCTTTACTGGCCGAGGGAGCCGGCGTTTGTCTGCAGTTTTTCTGGGTCATGTGGCCAGCAGGACTGAGCTGCTTCTGGCAAACCAGAGCAGCGCTGGGAGCTGGTAGGAGCCTCAAAAGTATGTCCACTCTGCTGCCAGGGGCAGGATGGGGCCTTGGCGGCAGCAGGAGAAACCAGGAAGAGGTGCCTTCTGTCTGTCTGTGGCCTGGCATTCATTGCTTGGTAGGAAGGGAGGAGCCTTGCAAGAGCCCCCCCCCCCCCTGAAAGGAGACATCTGGGACTGAGGGGACACCACTGGTTTCAGAGGCAGGGATCTTGTCAAGAGCTGGAAATGCCAGGTCAACCCACAGGTGCCAGCCTTATGCCAAGGACTCATCCAGCTCTGGCCTTCGATGCTGGAAGTCCAGGGGTGAGGGTGGTGTTGAACCCCACACCCATCCTGTATCCTTCTGTGGGTGTCCTTTTCCCTTCCAGACTCTCTACGCGGCATCCAGGTGCAGCCAAGGGCACTCCTCAAAGGCAGCCTCCTTGGGTGTCCTGGGTCTGTGTTCAAATCCTCCAGGCGCATTTTGCACCTGGCTCCTGGCCACTTGCAACCAAGTGAAGCTGCCTGAGGTCCAGGAGGGTGCCTGATGTCTCCACCGCCTGGAGGTGCATGCCTGCACCTTGGATCTTGACTATTTTCACACACTAGCAACACATCCTGTAGAATTCTATCCGTTCTATTTTATCTGCACAATCAGAATGAATTTCAGGAACCAAAATGCTTTTTCCGTGCAGCCTGAGCAGGAGAAGAGACCAATGTTATAGTGAATTGTTGCGGCTTGTCTTTGCTTCCCCCACCCAGCCTAGCTCACACTTGCGAAGAATATCCCTGTGTTATGCATGATCTGTGTCACCCTTAAGAAAAAGAGGTCAGTATAGGCCAATATATAGGTGGATTGTCCCTGGATCAAGGGACTGTCCTTCTTTAAGTTCTCAAAGCTCTTCACCCAACTCAACCTTGTCATATGAACTGGCTGGATGTTCAGTCACACTCAATCCATCATTTGGAAAATGACTTTAGAGAGCCATCTTGCCCAAAAATGGCAAGTAAGCATTCCGCTTTGCTGACTGTAACCTTGGTTCTCAGGTGCCATTGGGCGCCTAGCTGATATATTTGAGTTTCTAACACGGGTCCGGCAATGTTTAGATTGCTGTGGCCCAGATTTGGGGGGGGGGCACCTCAGCAGCTGGCTGGTCGAGTCCCTGGTGGCCCCGTTGGGGAGGCTGGGTGCTGAAGCCGGGGACTTGCCTGACCCACATGGTCCTCAGCCTTTAGGAATGGCCTTCCTTTGGCCTTGCCCCCAGTACCTGAAAAGCCCTGGCATTGCTACCTGTGCCATACCTGTTCACCAGGTGTGTGCCAGCGGTGATCAGGCCAGGAGGACCTTGGAGGAGCCCTGCAGGTGGGCCGGATCAAATTCCTCAAGTTGACTACAAGTTGCTTGGAGGAAGACTTTCTCTTGCCAGTTCTGGATCTCCGATTCGTTGGCGGCTCACGAAGCTGCATTGTGAGACAGGAAGAAAAACTTTGCACTGTGCCTAATTTTATAAACATCCGTCTTGTCGCTTCTTGTTCACATTTTCTTGCAAACGGAAAATCCCCCAATGCTGCAACTTTTCCCCAGAGGGGAGTTTCTGCATCCCCTTCTCCATCTTTTTCGGAACCTTCTCCAGCTGTGCGATATCCTCTTGGAGGAGAGGCAAACAGAACGGGGCGCAGGCCTCCCAAATCACATTATAGATGGCATGATGGCAGCTTTATTTCCGGTTCCTTTCCTAATGATCTCTAGCGTGGGGGATTTGGTGCTTCCAGTTTCACCTCACTGGTCACCCAACTCCAGACAATTTATGTACAAGTCAAAAAGCTCATGCCCTAATTCTGCTCTTTCTGAGGGCGCTTTCCACATCCCTCTGCGGGGAGCAGCCCCATTTGTCTCTGCTCCCCACTTCCAGTTCTCTAGCCAGCTTCTTCTTCAAAACGAGGAGGACCTCTCCTCTTGCCCCACGACCATCCAGCTTCCTCTGGAGTCTTTAGCGAAGATCTCCATTAACCAGGGGCCATTCCGATAGGTCAGCATCAACGTGGAGGTCCCAATAACAGGCTTGCCTTTCTTTGTTTTATCCTGGGTTCTTCCTGCATTGCAGGGGTTGGACTAGATGCCCTTGGGGTCCTTTCCGATTCTTGTTAGGCCTTGTTGAGGTGACTGTGTTGCTTTCAGGCCCTGTCAGCATCAGGGGGTGGAGGTCTCAGTGTCCTTGTGGTCTCACATATCCCCTAAGAGCTTCTTCTCTGGGAAAGAGACACCATAATGGAAAGTGAGTTTCTTCGCCTGATGTTTCCAACATAAAGGATGATACTTTCTGGTCTTCTTGTGGCGCCTCTTAGGAGTCATATTTTGCTTAGTCATTAACTGGATACACTTTCCCCTTCAGTTGATACAAAGTGAGACATTCTTGCTTTTAGTCCACCTGTCTTCCTATGGATCAAGGAAAGGGGCTCTTGCAGAACTTTTAAGCAGCTCTTTCAAATACAGTATATAATTTGGCAAAACTGTACAGATGGCCGGTGTTTCGTTTGCTTCTCTGTTTTGCTCCTGCTAGCAAAAGACAGATTCACACAGCTGAAACTTTTGGCTTTGTAGTTTAATCTTCCTAAGATCTCAGTTGAATTGAATATACAGCGGATGCTTGGGTCGTGAACGTGATCCGTGTGGGAGGCACGTTCGCAACCCGCAGCGCCGCTTCTGCACATGCATAGGTTGTGATTCGGCGCTTCTGTGCATGTGAGAAACCCAGTGAAACCCGGAAGTAACCCATTCCGGTACTTCCGGGTTCGGCACGGTTCGCAACCTGAAAACACGCAACCTGAAGCGTCTGTATGACTGTATTCGATATATTCCTGTGTGTGTGACAGGCAATTTTGTATGACAGTTAAGTTCTAGCAGAAGTTGCTTCAGTCCCTTCTGCAATTTGGGCTGGGGAGGAGAGCAAGGCTTGCAAGGGGTTCTTGCTCTCTGCCTCTGGGACATCCAGCCGTCCTGGGGCCCAGAAACAGGTTCTGCTCCTGTGCCCTTTCCCATTTAAGGGACTCAGCTAACCATGGGAAAGGGAACCCTATAACTGTAGAACTGTGGAGTTGGAAGGGACCCCAGCGGTCCTCTGGTCCACCCCCTGCAATGCAGGAATCTCAGCTCAAGCATCCCTGACGGATGGCTGTCCGATCTCCCAGGAAGGAGAGTCCATTCTGCTGCTGAATGGCTCTTTCCGCCAGAAAGTCCTTCCAGTTGTTTAGTCCGAAAAGCCTTTCTCATAGTTTGAATCCAGGCAGCAGAAAACCGGCTTGTTCCACCTTCACTGAAGAGACACTCAAGTCTGGATTTGCAAAGGAAAGCTTGGCTTGGAACAAATTGCCTTTTGCTTGGTGTCAGACAGTGGGCAGCTGGCTTAGTGGTCAACTCTGCTCTTCTCCACCCCCACCCCCCAAAAAGTGTATTGGGGGCAGAGGGCTGGTTTTTTGTTTGTTTGTTTGCACAGTCCCAGTATCTGCCCCACGGCCTCCCCATTCCATTCCAGATTTGTGGGCTGTGCCCCTTTGCTTGGGCTGCACAGTTCATTTGGGCTGCTTGCTGCTTGGGGGTCTCTGAAGATCCCCAGACTTTGGAGTCCTGGGGGGGAAGAGCTGAAGTGTGGGGTGGTCCTGCAGTGTGGCAGGGAGGCAGCACCGATTCCTGCAATGGCGGGGGCTGGACTAGATGTCTCTTGGAGTTCCCTTCCACCGCTACAATTCCATGATTCTGTGGGTCGCTCCCAGCCACACCCTCTTCTCGGGGCTCTTACGGCTAGGGTACGAAACACCCCACATTTTTCCTTCTGGGTTTTCTGTGGCTTTGGCTGTGCTTGGATCCTGCGGCAGCTGCCTTGTGCTTGTGCCTCAAGAGCTCCACTGACCCACAGGCAGCTCTGGGGGGCTGGAGTGTGGCAGATTCCAGGGCGTTGGCCCGTCTCTTGCAATTCATCTTGTGCCGGAGGCGACAAGTGTTCTGGGGGTGGGGACAGACACCCGCCCGTCCTCTGTGGCTCTGTCAAAGACAAGCTTCTAGTCTTCCCTTCCTTCCACCCTCCCACATGTTTCTTGGCCCCTCAGCCTTACCCATTTTTTGTGGGGTGGGCGGGCCCTGGCAACTCCCTCGTATCTCTTTTCCTAATCTCATAGGTCACCATTTATTGTGGAACGAGCACCATAGTATTATTATTCATTACTATTTATTAAATCTGTGCACCACCCTTAATCTGAAGACCACAGGGCGATTCACAACATGGAAATGCAAAGTGAGAAGCCAAAATGTGTGATAAGAACAAGAGCAAAAGCAAACCCCTCGCCCCCCCCCCCCAGAAACAGATTTAAAAGGCCAAAGAATGTTAATCAGCCAAGGTCTGGTTACAGAGAAATGTTTTCACCTGGCGCCTAAAGATTTGTAATGGTGGTGCTAGGCGAGCCTCCCTGGAGAGAGCATCCCACAGACGGGGAGCCACTGCAGAGGAGGCCCCGTTCTCGTGTTGCCACCCTCTGGACTTCACATGGAGGAGGCACACATAGAAGGGCCTCGGAAGGTGATCTCAGGGTCCGGGTGGGTTCATATGGAGAGAGGCAGTCCTTGAGGTATTGTGGTCCTGAGCCATTTAAGGCTTTAGAGGTCAAAACTTTGAATTGGGCCCAGAAACTAATCGGTAGCCAGTGCAGTCGGACCAGGATCGGTGTAACATGCTCAAACCGTCTTGCTCCGCTGAGCAACCTGGCGGCTGAATTCTGCACCAGCTGAAGTTTCCAAACCATAGTCAAAGACAGGCCTACGTAGAACGCATTGCAGTAATCTAACCTTGAGATTACCAGAGCACAGACAACAGTAGCTAGGCTCTCCCTGTCCAGATATGGGCATAGCTGGGCCACCAGCCAAAGCTGATGGAAGGCACTCTGGGCCACTGAGGCCACCTGAGCCTCGAGCGACAGCAAAGGATCCAGGAGGACCCCCAAGCTATGAGCCTGCTCCTTCAGGGGAAGCGTATCCCCATCAAAAGCAGGCCACCTCCCAGCCATCTGGTCTGAGGAACCACCCACTAACACAGCCTCAGTCGAATCTGGATTGAGCTTCAGTTTGTTGGCTCTCATCCAGTCCATTACTGAGGCAAGACTTCCAGCACTTCCACTGCCTCACCTGCAGGTGTCAAGGAGAGGTAGAGTTCTGTGTCATATTTCTGACAACGTCCCCCAAACCTCAGAATAACACAACTCAGGGGTTTCATGTACAGCGGACGCTCGGGTTGCGAACGTGATCCGTGTGGGATGCATGTTCACAACCCGCGTCTGCGCATGTGTGGGTTGTGATTTGGCGCTTCTGTGCATGCGCAAAGTGCAATTTAGTGCTTCTGTGCATGCACAACCTCTGAAACCCGGAAGTAACCTGTTCCGGTAATTCTGGGTTTCGGTGGTCTGTAACCCGAAAAAACACAACCTGAAGCAGCTGTAACCCGAGGTATGACTGTAGATGTTAAACATATAGGGGATAGAACTGAGTCCTCCAAAACCCCACACTGAAGGCTCCATGGGGCCAAAGAACACCCCCAAGCACCACCCTCTTGGAACAACCATCTGAGGAGGACCGGAACCACCACAAAACGGTTCCACCCACCCCTAGTCCAAAAGGATCCCATGGCTGATGGAATTGAAAGCCGCTGAGCAGTTGAGGAGAATTAACAGGGACAAATTTCCCCCCTCTCTCTCCCAACAGAGGTGGTCCTACAGGGAGACCAAAGCAGTTTCTGTGCTCAAACCAGGCCTAATTGCCGATTGAAACGGATCCAGAAAACCCGCTTCCTCCCAGAGCGCCTGGATCTGGTCTGCGACCACCCGCTCCAGGACCTAAGAATAGTAATTTAGGGGGTTCGCTTCGTTTTGCCGTTTGGTTTCCAAGCAACAGAAGACATTTCTGTCACGTTTTCAAAGATTCTTTCCTCTCAAACCAGGGGGGGGGGGGGGCGGTGCGAGGAGGGAGCTGCCGTCTGCTATCTGGGCTGCCGGGGGGTGGGGAGTGGGGGCTGCCTGGGGCTTCAGCACCCCTCTTCCTGGCAGCTGCCTCTGCTGGTCTTGAGTGCGAGTCCTTTGGGCTTACGGTCTTGCTCACGGGGCTAAATCCTGCACATTGGCCTGACCATAAGAACCATTACCACCTGGCAATGGAGGCCCAGGTTCAGAAGGACGTTCGCCCTCTGCCCACATGTGGGGGCCACCTTTCCCCTTCCCCACCCACCCATGGCACTCCCCACGGCGCCACGTGACACTCTGGGGCCGTGGTGCTTGCCACCACATGGCTTGTGCGCAGCAGACACATCCCGGCACTGGCGCAGCCGCTGCCTTAGAAAAATATAATTCTGGAGCTGAAGGGACCCCAGGGGTCATCTAGCCCAACCCGCTGCAATGAATGCAGAAATCTTTTTGCCTAACATGGGGCTCGAACCCACAACCCTGAGATTAAGAGTCTATGGGACCGCCTCTCCAGGTCTGCCCCACAGAGGACCTTAAGGTCCACAAATGACAACACCTTGAAGGTCCCACGTCTCAAGGTGGTTAGATTGGTCTCAACTAGGGCCAGGGCCTTTTCAGCACTGGCCCCGACGTGGTGGAACGCTCTGTCACAAGAGACTAAGACCCTGTAGGACTTGACATCTTTCCGCAGGGCCTGCAAGACGGAGCTGTTCCGCCTGGCCTTTGCTTTGAACTCGGTCTGACCCTTATGTTTCCCTCCCCTTATGGTCTTGATTTATCAGCTATTTTAAAATGAGCCTGCATTTTAAATTGCATTTTAACCTGTATTTTAAACCGCCCCCCATTATGTTTTTACTGTGATTTTATTGGTGTTAGACACCCTGAGTATTATTATTATTATGCTCCACCAACTGAGCTCCCTCTGCTTGGCTTCAGGCGTCTCTGCCGTGCGAGGCAGGGCTGATGCCACCCTCTCCAACTTCCCTCCTGCCAGGGAAGCCAAGGAGAGCCCGGCAGCTGGGCAGATGGTGCCAGTCCTGTTGCACACGAAAAGAGCAGCTGGCCCCCCTGCGTTTGCCTGGGCCCAGGTGCCTCTGGGTGGGCATCTTGCCATGTTGTGCCACCCTGGCCCACCCCTTGGGCTGGTCGCTGGGGCAGCTGGGCAGGGAGAGGGCAGGTGCTGATGGTGGGTGCCTGCTTGGAAGAGGCACATGCGAAATGTGTGATGCCCAGGGGCCTGCCCCAGTGCCAGGCGGGGGGGTGGAACTTTGCCTCCCTCCAGCAGATTCCCCCTTGCAGGTGACGGGGCCAAACTTCGCCCAAGAGATTTGGGGATGGGTGTGTTTGCGGTGGGGTCTGTCTGAGGGCATGGTTGCTCAGCCGGGAGGATTTGATTTAAATCAAATTGATTTAAATCACTAGTCAGTAAGACTTGATTTAAATCATCATTTTTTTACAGAAAGACTCATTCTTGCTGGTATAATCTTAATATTTGCAACCAGGTGAAGGTTTCATTTTTGGAATAATAAATTTTCAGAGCAGCTTTTACAGTTATATAAAAAAATACAGATTTGGTTATACTATTAGAAATACATAGACAATTGTGAAATTATTGTGAGGTTTAATAAGTTAACTGCTTATATTTGGACAACTTTTCTGCTGTACTTTAATGGAAAGAGAAAAATAATCATTTCCTTAGTAACAATTTAAACAATTTATTTAACTAAAACAATAACATTAACTGATGTGGTTAAATTTTTTTAAGAAACAAAAACAAATCTTAGACTGAGTTTTAGCACACACGAAAAACTTAAAACAAAACCTTATTTCCTGATGAATAGCCTTTGGACTATAATGTAATTTAAATAGAAAACTTATCTTTAGAAAGGTTTTTCCTCCAAAAGCATTTTGTTTTAAAAATCCAATTTAAATTTTAAAAAATCTGATTAAATTTGTTAAAAACCATAGATTTTTATCCACCCTGTTGCTCAGATATTTGGGGTCTTGCAGGGCCCCCCAAATCCTGTTCTTTGAAAATGTTACTGCACTGAACCTGTTGTGGCTCCGTGATTCCTACCCCCCACCCAATGCTAAGAAGTCAGGAATTTGCCCCCAGGTCCCTAGAAAACTCGCCTGCTCCCAGCCTGGAAGCACCCCCAAATCAGAGTTGGCATATAGAATTGTAGAAATTGGGGGATCCCAAAGGTCATCTGGTCCAACCCTCTGCAATGCATGAAGCACAGCAAAAAGGGCGCTGGGTGTGCCCCCCCCGCCTGCAAATAATGTGATTTTCGAGATGGATCTCCATTTTATGCCCGTCTGTAACTTGTCAAAGAAATGAAGACTTGGCAGAAGAGGTTTGCCTTACGAGAGAGAGCTCAGCTCTAAGAATCAGGGAATTGAGGTGTTTTGAGAGGGGATTGATGCTTTTGAATTCTGGTGCTGGAGGAGACTCTTGAGAGTCCCATGGACTGCAAGAAGATCCAACCTCTCCATTCTGAAGGAAATCAGCCCTGAGTGCTCACTGGAAGGACAGATCCTGAAGCTGAGGCTCCAATACTTTGGCCACCTCATGAGAAGAGAAGACTCCCTGGAAAAGACCCTGATGCTGGGAAAGATGGAGGGCACAAGGAGAAGGGGACGACAGAGGACGAGACAGTGTTCTTGAAGCTACCAGCATGAGTTTGACCAAACTGCGGGAGGCAGTGGAAGGCAGGAGTGCCTGGCGTGCTCTGGTCCAGGGGGTCACGAAGAGCCGGACACGACTAAACGACTCAACAACAACAACAAGAGAGGGGATTTTGGGTGGTGGATTTTTACAAAAAGGGAGCCTTGTTTTGGAGAGAGAACTGGAAGAGGGAGTGGCGGCTGTCAGGCCTCCAGGATGCGACACCAAATACAACGTTGAACTAGTTACAAATGGAATCGCGGAGGCAACAATTTGAGTTTCCTGAAAAATGCAGAAGTCCTTTGGCTGGCGAGGGGCAAAGGGAGGTTGCTGCCTGCTTCGCCCATCTTCCCCGCCTCGTCCCCACAGCAGTCCTGCGAGGCAGGCCAGGCTGGAAAAGGGGGCTGGCTGAAGCCCACTTGGGGTGGGGGGCTTCCTGCCTTCCCTGGGGGTCCCACTTCCTCCAGGCTCCCTTTCCAGCTCTGCTCCATGGGGCGGTCGAAGGGCTCCTGCTGTGAGGAAAGGGCCTGAACTGCCCGTTGTCACTGCCCTCCAGGCCTTGGCAAGCCATGGGGCAGCTGCTTCCCTCCCCTCCGGCAGCTGGGGTGGGGGCTGGGTCACCAGCTGACTGGCAGGGTGGGGGCGGACGAGGAATCTCTGCCCTCTGACTCACAGGCTGGCACTGCCCTCGGCCGCTGTTTCGTCCGGGCTGCCTGGCATGCTCTGTGGCTGCCGCTGAATGCCAGTGCCGTCAGAAGGTTCTTCCTTTTCTCCCAACCAGATGCCTCAAATGGAAATCACCATCAGGATTCGAACTCAAGTCCAAACCCTCCAGGGGTTTCCAGCAACTGGGATTCAGAATCCTTGCTGCCTCTGACTGTGGAGGCAGAACAGAGCCAGCTATGGATATCTGTATCCATGAATTCCTCTAATATTCTCTTAAAGCTACCCCTATCTCTTGTGGCAGGGAGTTCCACAGGTTAACTTTATTGCACCCACCCTGAATCTCCTCATTCAACATCACTGAAGGTCCACAAGTTCTCCACGCTTTACAATACAGCCACACCTTGGTTTTCGAATGTTTTGGCTCCTGAACGCCACAAACCCGGAAGTGAGTGTTCCGGTTTGCCAACTAGTTTTGGAAGCCGAATGTATGATGTGGCTTCCGCAGCTTCTGATTGGCTGCAGGAGTTTCCTGCAGCCAATCAGAAGCCGTGCTTTAGTTTCTAAACGTTTTGGAAGTCAAACAGACTTCTGGAACGGATTCTGTTCAGCTTCCAAGGTACGACTGTAATTTATTAGAGTTGTGGGTTTGAGCCCCCCCATTGGGCAAAAGATTCCTGCATGGCGGGGGGCTGGACTAGATTACCCTGTGTGGTCCCTTCGAACTCTCCAATTCTATGATTCTAACATGTCACTTCTCACGAGCCTCTTCTCTGAACTGAAACTCTGCAGCATTTCTTTCTAAGGGAGTCGCTCCCTCCCCTCAATTATTTGGGCGTCCCTTTTCTGAATGTTTTCAAACTCTACAATATTATAGTATTATTCCAAATGTGGTTGCGCCCTGGATTTGTATAAGGGGAACATGATATTGCCACCTGGCCCCACCCCCTGCAATGCAAAAATCACAGCTGAAAGCTCCTCCCTTTCAGGATCTGGAAATAAAGAGATTAATCTCAATTTTATGCCTGTCCAAAAACAGGGAAAAGGAAGGGGGAGTATTGGCATAATAATAATAATAATAATAATAATAATAATAATAATAATAATTTATTTTTTTATACCCTGCCCATCTGGCTGGGTTTCCCCAGCCATTCTGGGCGGCTTCCAACACAATATTAAAATACAATATTAAAAAGAGGTTCACCTTCAGAAAGAGAGTGACCTGGCTCTCAGAATTAGGAAACAGAGGTGTTTTGAGAGAGGATTCTGCATCTGGGGGATCAGCTGTGAGGAGTTTTGTATTGCACGGGGTTGGACTAGATGATCCTTGGGTCCCTTCTGGCCCTGAAGTTCCATGATTCTTTGAGTTCTTTGGAGTCACCCCAATGGATTCTGCCAAGCTGCCGAATTTCTTGAGGTTCCCTCCTAGGAGTGCCCTTCTGGGCATGTCTTGCCCACCTCCCTGGCGCCGCCTGCCTGACCCTGCCTGTCTCAGAGCAGCAGGAAGGAAGGCAGGAAGTTCTGCGGGCAGCGCCAGGAAGTTGTTGGGCTGGGCAGGTGGTTGTGGGCGGCTTCTTGCGGCTTCCGCCTGGGTTTCCCCAGTGGTGGCTCCCTGGGGGGGCCGGAGGACTCCTCCCTCCCTCTTCCTTCCTTGGCTATGTGTGGACAAAGGCAATACAAGGAGAGCCTTCAGCTGGATCCGGCCAGTGAACCCTCCAGCCTCTTCTCACAGCAGCCAACCAAATGCCTCCAAATGCCTTTCCCCACTCTTGTTCTCTGCCATTTCAAGGTAGACCGGCTCACTCCATGGAGGCTCGATTTGGGAATCCAAGGAGAGCCTGCTGCATCAGAGTAGTGGCCAGCCAGACGCCCCAAGGTAGAGAGGAACGTAAGAGCTCTCTCCCAACCCACAATTTCCAGCAACTGGGGTTCTCCCCCCCCCCCCAATGGATATATTTATTTGGTTTTTCAGATTATAACTTTACAGTCACATATCAAACATATAAATAAAGAGTCCCAGGAATCTCCCAGACGTCCCTCCTCCTCCCCTTTGTGGGTCCTGTTGTTGTTGTTTAGTCGTTTAGTCACGTCTGCCTCTTCGTGACCCCCTGGACCAGAGCACGCCAGGCCCTCCTGTCTTCCACTGCCTCCCGCAGTTTGGTCAAACTCATGTTCGTAGCTTTGAGAACACTGTCCAGCCATCTCGTCCTCTGTCATCCCCTTCTCCTTGCACCCTCCATCTTTCCCAACATCAGGGTCTTTTCCAGGGAGTCTTCTCTTCTCATGAGGTGGCCAAAGTATTGGAGCCTCAGCTTCAGGATCTGTCCTTCCAGTGAGCACTCAGGGCTGATTTCCTTCAGAATGGAGAGGTTGGATCTTCTTGCAGTCCATTGGACTATCAAGAGTCTCCTCCAGCACCATAATTCAAAAGCGTCAATTCTTTGGCGATCAGCCTTCTTTATGGTCCAGCTCTCACTTCCATACATCACTACTGGGAAAACCATGGCTTTAACTATGCAGACCATTGTTGGCAAGGTGGTGTCTCTGCTTTTTAAGATGCTGTCTAGGTTTGTCATTGCATGGGTCCTACTGTTAATCATCTCCTCCTGCACCTTTTATGATAATTCAAATCTTTTACCTCTCCATTGTGTCCAAATTTCACCTTTAAACTACGGGTGGTATTCCAATCCTACTAAAGGTTTTAACTGTTTGCAATGGTTTTTATGATAGGTTATAAATTTTCCCCATTCCTTATTGAAATTTTGGTCTTCCTGATTTCTGATTCTTCCGGTCATTTCGGCCATTTCTGCATAATCCATCCACTTGATCTGCCTGCCTTCTCTGGTCGGGACTTCATCTTCTTTCCATCTCTGGGCTAATAACATCCGCGCAGCCGTGGTCGTGAACATAAATAGTCTTTTCTGCTCCCTTGGGATTTCAGCACCTAGAATTCCTCCAAGGAAGGCTTTGGGGGTTTTCTTCAAGAAAAGGTTGTTTTCAACATTTTTTTCAGCAACTGGGATTCGGAAGCGTTGCTGCCCCCTGGCAGAGCCGTGCCAGGATGCTTAAGAGCCACTGCCAGCTCTCTCCTCCTCCATGAATCTTGTCTAATCCTCTTTTAAAGTCCTCCAAGTTGATGGCCATCTCTGCCCCAAGTGGCAGGGAGTTCCACAGTTTGTGTGCTGCATGAAGAAGGGCTTCCTTTTCTCTGTCCTGACCAGGCTGGTCAGGCTTCGAAGCTCCTCACCCAAGAGCAGGTTGTCCTGAAGTCCTGTGCCCAGTTCTGGGCTCCACCATTTCAGAAGGATATGGACAAGGGATGTTTCAGCTGAGATTCCTGCCTTGCAGGGGGTTGAACTAGATGACCCCTGGGGTTCCCTTCCAGCTCTCGTATTCTCTTACTCTGTGGCAAGCTGGAGTGTGCGCAGAGGATCTGGAAAGCAAGCCTGGTGAGGAACGATGAAGGAGCTGGGTATGGTTGAGCCTGGAAAAGAGGGGACTGAGATGAGATACGAGAGCCACCTTCAAATATATTAATGGAAGAGGGAGCATGCTTGTTTTCTCCTGCTCCGGAGGGCAGGACTCGAACCCACGGCTTCCAACAACAAGAAAGGAGATTGCAAGTAAACATTAAGGCAGTGAGAGCTGTTTGGCAGTGGAACAGACTCCCCTGGAGTCTCCTTCATTTTGCGTTTTTCAATAGAGGCTGGATGGCCGTCTGTCCTGGATGTTTTAGGTGTGATTCCTGCGTTGCCGGGGGTTGGGACAGATGACCCCTGGGGTCCCAACTCTGTAATTCTCCGATTCATCTACTCCCCACCACCCACCGGGTCCTTGGTTGCTCTTGAAGGCCTGCTGGCTCAACACAGCCCCAACATAGATCTGCCTCCCCAGCCGAGTCCTCTTCCCACGGAGCGTCCCCCTTTCCTTGCCAAAGGCGAGAGGACGCTTCCCAGTCCTGCAGCTGGAAGTGGGAATTGGCAAAGCCTTTTGGCCAGGGAGCCCAGAGCCTCTTTGGCTTCTGCCATTGCCTAGGAAACCCAGCGAGGGAGGTCTCCATCTTGTGGAGGGAGAAGAGCAGATTCATAGAATTGAAGAGCAGAAAGGGATCCCCGAGGGTCATCTAGCCCAACCCCGGCAAGGGGAAGGGTAGCCTGTGGAGTGTGGGGGGTCTCTCTCGTGTGTGGGGAGCCCCACCTTGAACCCGCTCCTGGGCCAGGTGTCCAGTGAAGCTGGAAGATTCAGGACAAACAAAAGGAAGTTCTTCATGCAGTGCAGAGTTAAACGGTGGAACTCACTGCCACAAGGAGGCAGGGATGGCTTTAAAAGAGGATTGGGCAAATTCAGGGAGGAGGAAAGGGCTATTGGCTCTGCCCTCCACAGCTGGAGGCAGCAGTGCTTCCGAATACCAGTTGCTGGAAGCCGCAGGAGGGGAGAAGGAGGCTCTTGTGTTCGAGTCCTGCTTGTGGGTTCCCCATAAGAGGCATCTGGGGGGAAACTGTGAAAAGAGGAGGCTGGACGAGATGAGCCATGGCCTAATCTGGCAGACTCTGCTTGTGTTCTTCGTGACATCCTCAACTGGCCTTCTTAGCTTCCTGGCTGATTTCTTAAGAGAAATCTGGGTCTTGGGTGCGGATCCATCGCAGTTTGTGCCAGGAGAGCTGCCCTGCCCTCATGGCGCTTCCTGCAGCCCCCTCCTCCCCAAACCAGCAGGCTTTTACCCCACAGATTGGCTGCCCCCAAGGTTCCTGGATTCCGGCTTGCATTTTTCTACCTGGCAGGAGAGCCAGAGGCAGGCCAGGCCCTGCAGCCTTCGCAGGATCGGTGCCTTGCTGACCCGCAGAGTCTGCCAGAGTCTCTCGCCCGCCTGAGCTGCTGCACATCTGGCCAGCAAGCTCACAGCTGGAGAGGAAGCTTGCCTGACCTTCTCTGCCCGCCTGCCAGGCTCCCCAGGGGTCAGAAGCAAAAGGCAAACCCGCTGAGCGGGGGGGAGGGGGCGAGGGGACGTGTGTGCCCATCTGGCAGTGCCAACCGGGGCTTAAGATCTCTGTCCTGCGGTGACCTTCCTCTCCATCGCTAGTGCAGCCAAGAGCAGGGCGGGACCAGGCGGGCAGGGCTGGAGAAATCCCAGGCCCAACACACACATCAAGATTTGCAATATGTTGCCAGGTCACAATACGGACTTCAAACTGGTTTTGGATTATATATCTATATATTTCTTAACTTTCCCACTTGAGCCCAGTTCCTTGGGATGCAAAGTATTTTCCAGCTCTGCCCAGAACCTGCTCTGTCTCCTTGAATAATAATAATAATAATAATAATAATAATAATAATAATAATAATAATAATAATTTATTTATACCCCGCCCATCTGGCTGAGTTTCCCCAGCCACTCTGGGCGGCTCCCAATCAAGTGTTAAAAACAATACAGCATTAAGTATTAAAAACTTCCCTAAACAGGGAGGCAGGTTTGGTGATAAAGTATCTGACTGGGACAGGGGATAATAATAGAATCCTAGAATGGCCGACTTTGAAGGGACCCCTGAGGATCATCTATTCCAACCCAATCTCAACTCAAGTATCCTTGACAGGTGGCCATCCAACCGGTGCTTAAAAACCTCCAGCCAAGGACAGACCATCTCTTTCAGAGGGATTCTGTTCCACAGTCAAATGTGCAGCCTTGGGATATAAAACATTTTCCAGCTCTGCACAGAACCTGGTTCTTAAGTCCTGTGCTGAATGAGCTGGTGCAGATTTAAAATCTCACTATAAAGCATCTGTCTGGGAGACCTGGCCTCAAACCTCCCACTTTCTGTACACTGCAGTTTTATGTTGTGAACCACCCAGAGGTCTACAGATGAAGGGGGGGGGGGACATGGAAGGGTGTGCAGGGAACTGGGGGCTCTTTTGCCTTTCTTGTATTTTCCTGTGCTGCAACACTCCCTAGAACCTAGAATCACAAGTTAGTAAAGGCTGTAGTAACAACCACAACAGCGAAACTTCCAGGAGCCCAGGAATTCCATAGCCTTGCCTTCCTCGTCTTGGCACCCTCCAAGATGGACTACAAATCCCATCATCCCCAGTCCAGTGTGACGGTGCTCCCACCCGCTGCCCCACCCCCATGGAGCTGTGCCAGCAGGGGCTGCTGGGAGTTGTAGTCCAAACCAGCTGCAGTGATCCACTGTTTAGCCAGGTTGCAAAAGGCAGGTGGCAAATGGCTTAAGGGAACGACGGCCGTGACGCTTCATCCGCCAGGAGGAACACATTAAACAGCTGCTCCTGTTCCGGCAGCAAAACGGGACTCTTTCTCTTGACACTTGTTCTGCAAATGGGAAGGAAGCGCCTTTGGCATCTTGCCGGAGGCTCAGTTTCCTGATTTCCAAGTGAGACGGAGGCTCAGTCTGTGGCCTCTGCAGAAACAAGGAGGCTGCAGCAGAAGTTCTCCAGGAGAGGACACAATGTCCCCTTTGAGGCTCCGAAAGGGCTCTGGTGGGCGCCAGCTCTGGCAGCTTCCCTGCTTGCCTGCCTCAGGATAAATGCCACCCGGATCCCAAAGGGCTGGTCCTTGTCATCTGCATCCATTAAGGAAGGAGACAAATGAGCCTCCGGCCAAGTTCAGTGGTGCAGCCTGTATCATCCGAAATATTGTGCATCCCTGCAGAAGAGCAGGTGGGATTTAGAGACTCGGCTGAGCAGCCCCAAATTCTGCTAAGTGTTATTAATAAACCCGCCTGGGGTTCCAGGCAGGCTCTGCCTGTTCAGCTACTGCCTGCAGAGGCTTTTGGGTCTCAATGCCCGGCTGGCCTTGCCCTGCAGAGAGGATGCCAGGACCGGGGGGGGGGGGGCAAGGGCAAACGCCTGCCGGACTCCTCCCTTCAGCAGCAGGGGAGATGCCAGCAAGCAGGGAGGTGGATTTGGGTCGCCTTTGGGGTTGCGATATCATGCAGACCTGCAGGGAGCAAAATGTTTTCCGGTCGCTGTTCAGGCGGACAGCTTTCCCCCTCCTTGCCGTTTTGTATTTGAACGGGAGCTGCTCTTCAGCCTCGTTTCCAAGAGCAACGGACACAGCCTGAGAATCGGAAGAAATGCCACGCAAGGTCAGGGACAAATGGCTGCAGGTAGAAGCCCAATGCCACAGGGAAACGGCTCGATGGAAGTAATAATAATATTAATAATAATAATAATAATAATAATAATAATAATAATAATACATTTAATTTACTGTATTTTTCACGCCATAAGACGCACCTGACCATAAGACGCATCTAGTTTTCAGAGAGGGAAAACAAGAGAAAAATAATATCCACGAAACAGTGGATGTATGATTTTTGTGGTTCATGCTGTGGCCACAGACATGTGATTTGACGGTGAGTTTTGGGTAGCCCAGTGCAAAAATCCTGAGGATCCATGTGGATCTGTGCTTTGTAACCACGTTTTTGCACCATTGCAGCCCCACGAAACAATGGATGCGTGATTTTTGGGTGCCATGGACATGCTATGTGATCTGAGGGTGAATTTGGGGTGACCCAATGTAGAAATCCTCAGGATCCATGGGCTTTTACCTCCCCCCTCCCAGGCAGCCTCCTTTATCGCTAGAGTCCCTTATCTCCCTCCCGATCGCTTGCTGATCAGCTGCTCAGCAGTTTCGTTTCAACACCCCCTTCCTTCTTTCTAAAAAAAAAGAAAAAAGCACGATCTGCTTTTCTCCCCTGGGCAATTCGGCTCCAGGGACCACACACTTGCTCCATAAGACACACAGACATTTCCCACAGTGTGTCTTACAGAGCGAAAAATACAGTATACCCTGCCCTCCCAAGCCAGAGCTGGGCTCAAGGCGGCTAACATCAGTAAAATTAAAATAAAAACATAATAGGGGAAAAAACACCAATTTAAAATACAGGTTAAAATGAAATTTAAAATGCAGCCTCATTTTAAAAGTAGCCCATAGATCACAACTGTAAGGGGAGGGAAACATAAGGGTCAGACTGAGTCCAAACCAAAGGCCAGGCGGAACAGCTCTGTCTTGCAGGCCCTGCGGAAAGATGTCAAGTTCTGCAGGGCCCTGGTCTCTTGGGACAGAGCGTTCCACCACGTCGGGGCCAGTACTGAAAAGACCCTGGCCTTAGTTGAGACCAATCTAACCACCTTGTGACTTGGAACCTCCAAAGTGTTGTCATTTGTGGACCTTAAGGTCCTCTGTAGGGCAGACCAGGAGAGGCGGTCCCGTGGAAGTGGAATGGCGCCGGAAACGGACTCTGCCAATTTCTTGGGCAAACTGGGGACAGAAAGGGAATGAAGTCAGTGCCAGGGAAGCCTCTCTGGGAAGGGCCCAGGAACGCAGCGTGTTCATGTCTAAACTGGCATAGCATCCCCCCATGGGCAACTATTTTTCCTGTGTGTCCTTTTGCGCTAACTGCAGCTCCCCAGAGTTCTGCAGCAGAGGCCCCAGAGCCAGCGCCTTGCAGTAGTCTAGAGGAGGCGCAGCCCAACAAGCAGTGTGGACCTCAGGGGTCGCTTGTCACCTGTCTGAATTTGGTTACCTTCGTTTGAAGGCCATCCCAGACTCAGAAGGGGGGGGGGGCATAAGGAAGAACTAAGAACAAAGACTTAGCACATTGTTCTGCCTTTTCTTGCAATTACCTGCTCGCTGCTTCCACTCTCCTGCTCCTTCCTGCCCCTGACTCTTGGCTCTGGGCCCCCAGGAGCCAGTCTAAATCCCTCTCTTGTTGAAAGGCCTGGGGTGCCCCTGCCAGCCCCTTCGCCGCCTCTGCAAATATCTTTTCGTCTGCCTACAGGGAGGAAGGCAAACCTGGGTGCCAGGTGCCCTGCAAGCCTTCCCCCCCACCTGCCCCCCCGTGCTTGGATCTCCAGGTGAACCCCCCCTTCCCTGGACTCCCCCCCAGCCTTCTTCACAGAGTCCTCCTCTCTTTGCCCACCCATCAAACGGGGTTCTGACTTGATGGCCCAGCTGTGGGCTTGCCCCCCCCCAACAAGCCACAGCTAGCTGAGCTGGGTGACCCAGATGAGGTGACTCAGCAGCCCAAGCAAAAGGGGGGGGGGAGATATTTACAAATAACGCCCCCAGCACACTTTTGCAGGCTGAGTCAGGTGTCTGAGCAGTCTCTGCAAGCGGGGAGGAGGGGGGAAGCCTCAAATAGGTCACAGACTCGCCCACGTATCCCAGCCCCTTTTGTCTCATATGCCAGCCCTGTTCAATGACCCCCCCCCACTTTGCTTGCTTGCTTGCTCCCGGGAAACAGAGAGCCCTCCCGTTCTGGAAAGGCCTTGCACCGCATCCTGACAGCCCCGGGGACAAGGGTCTGGGTCATGTGGAGCAGCCTCCCTGGTTCACGGCTGAGGGTTGTCCCATTGCCACCATCCCCACGGAGGAGGCTGAGAGAGGAGCTCTTGCTGGTGGCCATGCAATGATGTAGACCTTCATAAGTACCTGGTGGATAGGGCCCGCCCAACCCAGCCCCCTGTTCCCACAACAGCCAGCAAGTTGCCCCAAGGGAAACCCCCAACTGGGTTCAAGTCTTCTCCCCTCCTGTGGTTTTCGTAAGAACATAGCAGATGTTGTTGTTGAGTCGTTGAGTCATGTCCGCCTCTTCGTGACCCCCTGGACCAGAGCACGCCAGGCACTCCTGTCTTCCACTGCCTCCCTCATGCTGGTAGCTTCGAGAACACTGTCCCACCATCTCGTCCTCTGTCGTCCTCTTCTCCTTGTGCCCTCCATCTTTCCCAACATCAGGGTCTTTTCCAGGGAGTCTTCTCTTCTCATGAGGTGGCCAAAGTATTGGAGCCTCAGCTTCACGATCTGTCCTTCCAGTGAGCACTCAGGGCTGATTTCCTTCAGAATAGAGAGGTTTGATCTTCTTGCAGTCCATGGGACTCTCAAGAGTCTCCTCCAGCACCAGAATTCAAAAGCATCCATTCTTCAGCCATCAGCCTTCTTTATGGTCCAGCTCTCACTTCCATACATCACGACTGGGAAAACCAGAGCTTTAATCATATGGACCTTTGTTGGCAAGGTGATGTCTCTGCTTTTTAAGATGCTTTTTAAGATGCTTTTTAAGACATAGCAGATAGCTCCATCCATAGAGACTCTCGATCTCAGGGTCATGGGTTTGAATCCCAAGTTGAGCAAAAAGATTGCTGTATTGCAGTGGGTTGGGCTAGATGACCCTCATTGACCCTTCCAACTCTGATTCTGTAAGAAGAGCCTACTGGATGAGGCCAAGGGCTCGTCTAGTCCAACACCCTCTAGTTCTTCCAGTCACCGACCAGATGCCCATTACGGAGAACCTGCAAGCAGGATTTTTTCAGAAGTTGCCTTTAGGAGACAGAGATGAACTCCTCTCCTGGCCTGGAGCGGAATTCGAGTGCAAGAACCTCTTTCTCCCCTCTGGGATTCAGAAGCATGGCTGACTGTGGAGGCAGAGCGGAGCCCTTGTGGTCAGTCGCCACCCCTAGCCCTCTCCTCCTCCAGGAATTTGTATAATCCTTCAACCATGAATTTGTATAATCCTTCAACCATGAATTTGTATAATCCTTCAACCAGGTTGGTTGAAGCCATCGCTTCTTCCAGTGGCAGGGAGTTCCACCATCGGACTCTGCCCCGTGTGAAGGTCTTTCTCTGATCTGTTCTAATGCATTGCCAGTGACACATTTGATGCTCTACCAGGCAAATGAGGGAGGGGGCTCTTTGTGGGTCACCTGTTTCCTCTTTTCCAGGCACCTCTGTGAGATTTAACACTTCTGTCTGAAAGGGTGGAATAAACGCTTGAAAGCCCTTTATTTCCACATCTGCACCCCGTGCATAAGAGCTCGGAGAAAGGAGCTTCTTGATAATCAATAATCACATGTCAGTTGCCAGATCAGGGAGGAGGCTGGACTCCCGGCAATGGCTTTGCATGCCAGAGCGCGCATGTTTGGGCGCATGTCTGCAGACATTCACACGTGTGTGACCGGCTGCTCGGAAGTGAAGGCATCACGCGATGGCATGCGCTGGACCTCCAGCCTCAAATGGGCAGATTTACACCTATCCCTGTCATTAACTGGGAACAAATGCCAGGCTGTCGTTGCAAAGTGTTCTCCGCAGCATTTTCCTCCTCCCCACGTGGGTCTGCGCATGGAATGTGGCTCTTTCTTCCTTCCTGAGCCACAACCCCCTTTATCCTTCTTGGTTCTGCAGGGAAACTCAGCTACTCCCGCCTCTCTGGCATTTCCAGCCAGTGAGAGGAGTCATAGCAATGACTGGCATCTGGGAAGAGGGATCCAGCCAATAGACACGGAGAAAGCCAGAGCAAAACAAACATTCCTCAAGCCTTTTCTGCTGCTCTTTCTGCTTCCTGCCTTGCAGAGATTCCGCTCTGGGATCCAGCATTTTGGCGCAGACCCGGGTCCTACTTCATAGCCCAAAACAAAAACGTCTTCTAAGTCTGTAAACGTTTAAAATGCACTGTTGATGCCAATGCAGATGTGCTGGCCCATCTGGCAGGTGGCTGAGAGAGGGCAGCTTATGCCAGCCCTGCAAAGTAGGCCACTTTTTCTTTTTTGTTGTTGTTAGAGCGTTTATTAATTTTACAATAAAAACATCAAATTAGCATATCAAATCATAATCCAATAAAAATAAAAAACTAACATAAAAACAAATCCAATTGTATTCTGAATTTAATTCTAATTTTGCGACTTCCCACAGCCTGAACGTCAAAGCAACTCCCAAGTCTCAGTCCGGCCTCTCACGATATTTCCATATTTCCATCACTTTTTCTTTTCCTGAAGGGAGGGGGACAGGGCTGGTGCCCTGCTATTCTTATTATACAGATAGTTTTAATTCTATCAATGTTTAATTGTTTTTCGTCACCCCCCATGTCTTTATCGGTTCTTATTTTATCTGTAAGCTACCTTGAGTACCTGTCAGAGAAAAAGGCAGAGGAATAATCATCATCATCATCATCATCATCATCATCTGGTGACGTGGGTGGGGTGTGATTGTGAAGTCGCTTGCAGGAGGAGCGCAATTAATGAAGGGCTGGAGCAGAGGCGGGGGGGGGGATAAGTGAGGGCTTCAGCAGTGACCAGAAGGGTGATGGGTGATGTCTGGATGGGTGCCCGACCCACCCTTGGGTGCACAGCAGAAGGACCCCATTGCGCCTGGCAGAAGGGCAGACCTGGAGGAGGAGCTGGTTCTGAGCTGCGATCCTTGGCTAGATGCCCTTTGGGGACCCTTCCTCACTCGGCGGCGGCGCCGGGATCCGTCCACTATAAGCAGAGCTTGCGGGGCTGTTCTTCCGCAGGCGGGTTTTCTGCACTGCGAGGAGGGAGAGATGCAGCCGGGGGGGGGGGGAGGCGGACGGAGCGGCTTGGAAGGGGGAGGGGCGTGCGGGGGCGGAGCTCCTTCCTGCCCCCCCCCCCGTCCCCGAATGACGCGCGAGCCCAACTGCGCAGCCCCTCCGGATCCACGACTGACGTCGGGACAGGCGGGCGTCACTCACCCCCCCTCCCCAAATCCCCCGGACGTTTCTCCAGGCGCCAGCAGCCTGGCAGGGGGGGCACCCTCGCCCTCGCCTTGCCTGTGATGGGGGGAGGGGCTTGGGCCCCCTGTCCTCAGATCTCCCCCCCGCCCCACATGCTTCCCGGCGCCGAGTCAGTTTTGCTCAGAGGCGACCCGCTGAAATGAAGGGACCCATCTCAGTCCCGTTGCTACTATCGGCCGGGGGCCAGCAGTTGAGAGCACCCAATGGGTCTACTCTTGAGTAGAACGTGCATCCCACGCGAAAGACCTTCACCAGAGGCTTTGAAGCAGGGGTCGGGGGCCGCCTGTCATGGGTGCTTGAGAGTCCTGCCTTGCAGGGGTTGGGCTGGATGACCCTCGGGGTCCCTCCCCATGCGCCATTCTGTGATTCTGTTGTTGTTGTTTAGTCGTTTAGTCGTGTCCGACTCTTCGTGACCCCCTGGACCAGAGCATGCCAGGCCCTCCTGTCTTCCACTGCCTCCCGCAGTTTGGTCAAACTCATGCTGGTAGCTTCGAGAACACTGTCCCACCATCTCGTCCTCTGTCGTCCCCTTCTCCTTGCGCCCTCCATCTTTCCCAACATCAGGGTCTTTTCCAGGGAGTCTTCTCTTCTTATGAGGTGGCCAAAGTCTTGGAGCCTCAGCTTCAGGATCTGTCCTTCCAGTGAGTACTCAGGGCTGATTTCCTTCAGAATGGAGAGGTTTGATCTTCTTGCAGTCCATGGGACTCTCCAGAGTCTCCTCCAGCACCAGAATTCAAAAGCATCTATTATTTGGCAATTCTGTGATTCTATTCTGTGATTCTACAACTCCCAATTTGCTTTTCTCTTGGTCTCCTGGCTGGAGCCCTAAGAGAAGCCCCTCTTGCTCCTCTTCCCCCGCTCAAAGCGTCTCCTCAGTCAGGACATGGGGAGGACAACCCCCCCCCTAGGATGCCCCCAAAGCAAGTGGGAGAGTGAGGGACACAGAGGTAGCTCAGCTGGTAGAGCAGAAGACCCTTAATCTCAGGGTTAATCCCTGGTGAACTGGTGCCTTCTTGCTAACTTTTTTTGTCTGGTTTTACTGCTGCAAACTGCTTTGATCATTTGTCCGTGACACAGAGGCATACAAGTCTTTTTACAAATAAATGCGCCATCCAGGTGCCGATATTGAAAGGCCTTGATGGGGCTTTGCACAGTGGCAGCAGGGGAGACTGCAGAAGACAGCAGCCGGGGTCTGCAACTTGTGGGACTCTCTGCCACAAGATGTGGCCACCCGCGACTCAGAAGCCTTTCCAAGGAGGAGAGGGGGCTCTGGTCAGCTGAGTGAGTCAAGAGGGCTCCTTGAGGCAGCTCTTGCCCCATGGTCCCAGGGGCTTCAGGGGAGACCCTTCTCACTCCCTTCCCCCCAGGAGGGCAGAGCTGAAGGGCAGCAGGTGCCTCTGAGCAGGGATGGTTTTCTGAGAGAGACTCCTGTGTGGCACCTCCCAGCTAAGAAACTGGCTGTGTGGCAGCCCTGACTTCTGTGTCACATGCAGATGATTGATGCCCTTGATGAGGCAGGCTTTGTTGCAAGGGGGAGGCGGATTGGGGCCCCAGAGATCTCTGCTGACCTGCTGAACTCTGGCACAGAAACCAGAAGGCAAAGGAAAGCTCAGGTCCGTCCGCCAAGTGGCCTCGGCTGCCCTCCAGTGGCCATCATAGAATTGTACAGGTTGGAAGAGACCACGAGGATCGGCTGCTCCAGCCCCTGCAATGCAGGAATCTTTTGCCCAGCGTGGGGCTCGAACCCGTGACCCTGAGATAATAATAAATAATAATAATACATTTTTATTTATATCCCGCCCTCCCCAGCCGAAGCTAGGCTCAGAGCGGCTAACAACAGTAAAAATAACACAGTTTACATAAAATCACAATCAATTAATTGAAATACACTCTAAAATCAATTCAGAATCAAATTAATGGCAACCAATTTGCTAGAATTCTGTGAGGATTGCCGAAGGAGGAGGTCAGACTGTGCCTTGGCCAAAGGCCAGGTGGAACAGCTCTGTCTTGCAGGCCCTGTGGAAAGATGTCAAGTCCCGCAGGGCCCTAGTCTCTTGTGACAGAGCGTTCCACCAGATCGGAGCCATGGCCGAAAAAGCCCTGGCTCTAGTTGAGGCCAGCCTAACTTCTCTGTGGCCCGGGACCTTCAGGATGTTTTTATTTGAAGACCGTAGGTTCCTCTGTGGGGCATACCAGGAGAGGCGGTCCCGTAGGTACGAGGGTCCTAGGCCGCATAGGGCTTTAAAGGTTAAAACCAGCACCTTAAACCTGATCCTGTACTCCACCGGGAGCCAGTGCAGCTGGTATAGCACCGGATGAATGTGATCTCGCAGCGAGGACCCCGTAAGGAGTCTCGCTGCAGCATTCTGCACCCGCTGGAGTTTCTGGGTCAGTCTCAAGGGCAGCCCCACGTAGAGCGAGTTACAATAATCCAGTCTGGAGGTGACCGTCGCGTGGATCACAGTGGCCAGGTCAGGGTGAGAGAGGTAAGGAGCTGAAGAGTCTCGGGCTCTGCTGACTGAGCTACCCCACTGCAGGCTGGTGCAGACAACAGGGCCTCTGCGTTGGGGGGCTTTCTATGGGGAGACAGCCAGGAGCAAGATTTGGAGCAGAGCAATGAGGGCAGATTCCTCCGCTTCTTAAGAGATCTTGCAAGGCACCTGCGGCTTCAAAGCTGCTCTGTGGACTTTGCTGCCCTCAAACAGGTTTTATTATCCTTCAGTCAATTTTTGATGTACCAAATGGTGTCCCCTGCGCTGCCCTGTGCCTCGAAAGAAGCCAAAGACTTTTAGCGGGGCTGCCGACAGCTGCGGCTGCATTGCGGGGCTGAACCATCAGGATGGTTAAGTGGGATTGAGAATAAAATGAGAGAGAGGACACCCTGTGCGGCTTGTCCGAAAATTCCATGTTTGAGATAATCCAACGCAGATTGTTAAGACAACGGAGTCCAAGAACTTGGCAGCCAAATTGGGAAGAACACCTGGACAAGTCTGGGGATTGTAAGAGAAGGCTGGGCCGATTTTTCTCTCCCCTTCGACCAACCCAAATGCAGTGGCGTAGCGTGGGTTGTCAGCACCCGGGGCAAGGCAAGTAATTTGCGCCCCCTAACCCATGGATTTGCGCCCCCTAACCCTAACCCCCAGGTGTTGCGCCCGGTGCGGCCGGCCCCCCCTGCACCCCCACGCTATGCCACTGCCCAAATGGACGCAGGGCCAAGATGCTGGCGAGACTGAATGGCTTGTCCTCAGCAGCGCTGCAGGGGAGATTCCAGAAAACAGCACTGGCAGGAAGAATGTGCCTCTCTGGACAGAGACAAATGGAATCAGTTTTTTGCACTGACCCTGGTATCTGACAGTTCGATCTATGTTTATTTGTCAGTTGGTTGCTATTAGGAATTCGGACAAATGCGAGGTGGCCTGCCTTATGTTTACTCAGGATGGAGGGAGTAGCCAAGTTTCTGCAACCTGCAGTGAGGATTGTGAATGCTCGATGGCACTAACTTGAGTGTCAGATGCAGGGTATTTTTATGGGATGTTTTGTATTGAACCCTCCTGGAATCTTGTAGAGTGATACGTCGGGTTACAGACACTTCAGGTTACAGACTCCGCTAACCCAGAAATAGGACCTTGGGTTAAGAACTTTGCTTCAGGATGAGAACAGAAATTGTGCAGCAGTGGCACCGGCGGCAGCAGGAGGACCCATTAGCTAAAGTGGTGCTTCATGTTAAGAACAGTTTCAGGTTAAGAACAGACCTCCAGAACGAATTAAGTTCATAACCCGAGGTACCACTGTACGTATGCCAATAAAGGCTTGAGAATCGGAGTCACTCCGGTGGGCTGAGTCTCTGTGAAGGGGCTCCAGGAGTGACCCCCTTTTCCCGAACCTGGGTGGGTTGCTGTGCCTCCGTGCCCCTTCAGAGGCCGCCTCTACTGGCCAAAGGCAGACTGGACTTTCACACATGAAGAGGCCCCTTGGGCAAGCGGCAAAGTCCAAGGGGAGGAACTTGCGCCGCTCTATGTGGACGTTGGCCGCGGATCCAACAAGCCAGCTCTACGTGGCTGCTTCCGGTGGGTAGGAAATGGCGTGTGCCACCTCCTGCAAACCTCGGATTGGCCACCAATGCCCAGGGTGTGCCAAGGCAGCCTGGCAGGCGGATCTGCGGCTGTCAATATAAAGGGAGGCTGTGAGCTTCTGCCTGGGGAATATTTTATTTCCTAAATTTTATACACCAGTTGCTGGGAAAAACAAATCAACCCCAATCTCCATCAATAAAATAGGAAAAATTTAAAACTTTCAAAGAGTTAAAATAACAACAGGCAAACCCCCCAGTAAAGCTCACATTAGCTTCCTAAGCAACTGGAAGGGTTATCCAAATACAAATGTTTTTAGCAGGTGCCAGAAAGATTGCCGTAAAGGCACCTGCTTGCTATCAATAGGCAGGGAGTTCCAAAGTGTAGGTGCCAAGGTCACGCAAAACGATTATGTGGTCCCTGTAACGGCTATGGCATTACTCGTGTGCAGGGGGCTCTTCTGGTGGAAGCTGCCCCAGACAAATGCACCTGAGCCAAAGATGTTGCTCCTCAGCGGAGGCAGAGACGGCTGCCCATCCTCCTTCGCCTCCTCCACCCAGAAGCTTCCGTGCACTGGCTGTTGGCAGAAGCGACGCTTAGTGGCAGAGCCCCCTGCTTTCATAGAATCACAGAATTGTAGACTTGGAAGGGACCCCAGGGATCATCTAGTCCAACCCCCTGCAATGAAGGCACCTCAGCTCAAGCATCCATGACAGACGGCGGTCCAACCTCTGCTTAAAAGCCTCCAAGGAAGGAGAGGCCACAACCTCCCAAAGGAGACTGTTCCAGACAGCTCTCTTATTGTCAGAAACTTCGTCGGAATCTCAATTCTTGTAACTTGAAGCCCTGGGTTCGAGTCCTACCCTCCGGAGCAGGAGGCTCTTTTGTGTGCAGTCCCAGGTGAGTGAGAGCCCCTCGCCAGAGGAAAGGCCCCTGGGCTGCGTGGATTAACCTTTCCTTGACCTGGGGGGCCTTATCTTTGCGCAGAGCTGGCCGGGCTCCGGGCTGGGCCTCGACGGTCCAGCAGAGGGTGCTGTTGCATTAGGAAAGAAACGGCTCGGGGGTTCGGAAGGTCTGGGGCCGGGTTTGGGGGTGGGGGCTAATGGGTGCCCGTCCCTCCTGGCAGAGGCCCAACTCAGGGGCCGGGTTTGGAGTCTCCAGAACTGGCCCCACAGCGAGCCTTTCTGGAGCGGATCTGGCCCGCAGCCTCCCAGACGGCCGAGCCCGGTTTGCCTTTCCTCCGGCCCCACCGCGCAGCTCCTCGCCCCGGGGCTGGGTGGCCCGACGGCTCGCCCTCTTCCTCTGCTACCCCGCCGTGGGAGCCGCGCCGCTGCCGGCCCGCTCCGTCTTGGGCGAGGCCGCCTTCCCAGCTGCGCGCCGTCGGGCCTCCGCTCCGGGCAGGGCGGGATCCGCGCCAGAGTTTGCGAGGCGCTGCCGGGGCCAGGCCCGGGCACGTCGCTGCCTGGCGCGGGCTGCGATGCGCGAGCCAGAGGAGGCTCTGCCAGCGACGGGGCCAGGCCAGCGCGGACGCGGCGGCGGCGGCATGGGGCGCGGGGCCGCCCGGGCCCGGCCGTGAGCCCCGCGGGGATGCCCAGCAGCGGCAGCAGCCGGCCAGGGCGCGCCGTCGAGGATGGCTGCCGAGGGCTGGCGCTGGCGTGAAGCGGGCCGCCCGCCGGGGACCCCCCGCGCCTGCCCGCGCCGCGCCGTCAGCGTGTGCGAGTCGCTGGACCTGCAAGGCGTGCCCGCCGTCCAGGCGGCCCTCAAGGCGGCCGAGCGCCAGCGCCAGCGCCCCAAGAGCCTCTGCGCGGTGGGCAACGGGCTGGGCGTCGGGCCCCTCGGAGCCGCCCGGCCCCCGACGCGAGCGCGCAGCGGCTTCCTGGACTTCCTGCGCCTCCGCTCGCCCCGACGGCACGACGACGAAGGCGCGCCCCCGCGCCCGGCCAGCGCCGCCTTCCCGCCGGCCGAGGCGCCCCCGACGGAGCCCGGGGGGTTCCTGCGCGGCGGCTCGCTGTGGGGCAGCCGGCGCTGGAACCTGTTCGGCGCCCGCGCCGACGGGGCGCGCAAGGGCCTCAGCTCGCTGCGCAAGAGCTTCAGCTTCCGCCTGCGCCGCGGCCACGAGCTGCACCGCTCGGGCTCCGGCCTGCTGCGCCCCGCGCGCCTCCGCACCCGCAGCGAGGGCGACGCCAGCTCCCTGCACACCTTCCCCAGCAAGCGGGACCTGCTCTACCCCGACGCCGCGCAGCCCCGCGGGGACCGGGCGCGCCCCGACGGCGGCGGCGGAGGAGGAGCAGGCAGCCTCTGGAAGCTGCTGGCGGGCCGCCTCCGGCGCCGAGAGCGCTGCGCGGGCCGCTCCTTCAGCCCCCTCGACCCCCGCGCCAGCCCCGCCAGCGCCCTCTGGAGCCTCCCGGGGGCCGAGCCCGTCCTCGTCTCGGTGGGGAGCCGCCGCAGCAGCGGGAGGGCGCCCGGTAAGGACGGAGAAAAGCCGGGGGTGGTGAGTGGGGGGACACCCCTGAAGCGGCACCAAGGCTGTGATCTTCTTTTGGGGGGGGGGTCTGGGAAGGTGGAGGGTATTCTATTTAATGGATTTCTTTGTTGCATATGTATCCCACTCGTTTCTCCAGGCCTGCGTATTCCTCCTCCGCCCCACAACAGACCTGCTAGGTAGGCTGGGCGCCGAGGAAGTGACTGGCCACTTCATGGCTGAGCGGGTGGATTTGAACCGTGGTCTCTCCCAGGTCCTCCTCTGACCATTGAAGCAGAGGTTGGCTGGTCAGTTTAATAAAGTTAAACTGTGGAACTCCCTGCCACAAGAGATAGGGATGGCTGTAAAAGAATTCATGGAGGAGACGGCTTTTAATAGCTACCAGCCAGGATGGCTCTGTTTTGCCTCCACAGTCAGAGGCAGCAATGCACCTGAATCCCAGTTGCTGGAAACCCCAGGCGGGGACAGCATTGCTCTTGAGTTCGAATCCCGGTTGCTGGTTTCCATTTGAGGCCTCTGGTTGGCCACTGTGAGAACAGGAGGAACTTTCTGGCAGTAAGAGCTTTTAGACAAGGGTCCTTTTCTCCTTCCTTGGAGGTTTTTAAGCAGAGCTTGGTTGGACACCTGTCATGGATGCTTGAGCTGAGATTCCTGCCTTGCAGGGGGTTGGACTGGATGACCCTCGGGGTCCCTTCTGTGACTCTATTTTTCTGTGATTCTATGACCCTAACCACTGCTCCACCACTGGCTCTGGGGCATCGTAGCTCAGTGACAGAACACCCTCTCCGCATGCAGAACGTTCCTGCCTCAGTCCCCGCCGGCAGCTGCACACAGGGCTGGGAACGCCACCAGTGCTGCCAGTCTGGGTTGGCAATGCTGAGTATAGAGGGTTTGAAGGCAGCTCCTTCCTGTGTGTTTTCCTCCTGCCCCCTTGTGTGGTCTATGCCTAAACTCTCGCTTGTAACTTTTTAGCCCCACCTACAGTATGCTGAAATAATTGTTATGATTGCAGTTTTGACTGGTTGTCTACCCAGCAACCCTGCAGAGTAGGCTGCTAGCATTGCTAGGTTGTTAATTGGGACTGGGCTTGCTGGAGGGCAGCTGGCAGGAGTCCATGCCTTTTTCGGGGGGGGGGGGTTAGACCCAGTGGCAACCTGCAGACCCCGTGAGAGCCGTTGGTCAAAGTCCCACTGTGGCCAAGGAGTGTCCTGGGCTGGGGAGAGATTTTGAGGCTGTGCCAGGAGGACTTTTGCCCTCGGTGCCAATGTAGCTCTGGAGGGAGGCTGGACAGCCAAACTCTCTTGCTGGGCGGGGGGTGGGGGGCGCTTAGCTGGAGTCTGTCTGGAAGCTGGCAAGGGAGGGGCATGGAAGTGGCGTGGTTTGCAGCGGGAGGGGGCTCCCTTTAAAAGTGTTCTCTTCTCACCCAACCCCACCCTGGCCGTTTTTCTATCTCAGGCTCCTTCCTTGGAGATTTTTAGCAGAGGTTAGAGGGTCGCTTGTCAGGGATGCTTCAGCAGTGATTCCTGCCAGGGTGGATTTGATGGAAATCAAATCGAATTAAATCACAATTTAAATAACTAGTCAGTAAGACTTGATTTAAATCTCTCTCTCTATATATATATTTTTTAACAGAAAGACTCATTCTCGCTGGTATAATCTTAATATTTGCAACCAGGTGAAGGTTTCATTTTTGGAATAATTTTCAGAGTAGTTTTTACAGTTATATTTTTTAAAAATACTGATTTGATTATACTATCAGAAATACATAGACAGATAATTATGAAATTATTGTGAGGTTTAATAAGTTAACTGCTTATATTTGGACAACGTTTCTGCTGTAGTTTATCGGAAGGAGAAAAATAATCATTTCCTGAATAACAATTTAAATAATTTATTTAACTGAAACAATAACATTATAACTTATGTATCCATGTTTGTTAACTGTGGTTAAACAATATATATATATATATATATATATGCAGGTTTTGGTGTCCTCGGGTGTCTTCCCGTGTAAAAGTTGGGGTGTCTAGGCGACGTTTCGACGAGGTCTCACTCGTCATCTTCAGGCTGGTGCTTTCGGCTTCTTGTTACTGGAACAGAGCAGGATCTCAGTGTTTGAGTTCCTATAAATACTGTTGAGGAGGTGTGGTGTATAGCCTCCAATGTTCTGGGCAGAGAGGAGGTTCCCAGGCTAGTGTGCCTTTTCTTCTTTTGTTCCTTAATTACTTGAGGGATATCTTGAGTGATTTCTTGAGTGATTTCCTGAATCCCACTTAGGTGGGTCATTAGGTGTGGATTAGTTGCTAAAGCCTTCGTGTCTTGAACTCTTGAACTTTGTGAAGAGTTTTTCTGAGTTTTTCTCCTCTCTGCCCAGAACATTGGAGGCTATACACCACACCTCCTCAACAGTATTTATAGGAACTCAAACACTGAGATCCTGCTCTGTTCCAGTAACAAGAAGCCGAAAGCACCAGCCTGAAGATGACGAGTGAGACCTCGTCGAAACGTCGCCTAGACACCCCAACTTTTACACGGGAAGACACCCGAGGACACCAAAACCTGCATTCCTGTACCCGTGAAAATCTACGAAAGCATATATATATATATATATATATATATATATATCTGAATGAAAAACTTAAATCCTTATTTCCTGATGAGTAACCTTTAGATCAGGCATAGGCAAACTCGGCCCTCCAGCTGTTTTGGGACTACAACTCCCATCATTCCTAGCTAACAGGACCAGTGGTCAGGAATGATGGGAATTGTAGTCCCAAAACATCTGAAGGGCCATGTTTGCCTATGCCTGCTTTAGATTATAATGTAACTTAAACAGAAAACTATCTTTAGAAAGATTTTTCCTCCAGAAGCATTTTATTTTAAACATCTGATTTAAATTTTTAAAATCCAAATTTTTTGATTTAAGAAAAATTCATTGATTTTTATCTACCCTGATTCCTGCATTGCAGGGGGTTGCGCTAGATGCCCTCAGGGGTCCCTTCCAACTCTGATCCTTTCCCTCTGGCTGCTCACAGACCAGCCCCAGACAAGAAGCCAAGGGCAGGCAGGAAGGCAGAGGATATATAGGGATGGCCAGGAATGTGGATGTGGGAGTTTCCACCCGCCACCTTGGGGCCCCCAGAATCGTTGCACCAAGAACCTCTGGAAAGAGCCATTCTCCCTCCTCTCTCCAAGGCCAGATGTGCAGAGCGCCTGGTGCATGGCTGCCCCCTCCCCCCAGCTGACACCCTAGAGGAGAGAGGTGGGTGCCAGCGGACAAAGGATTCTGGGCCTCTGAGCCGCTGCAGCCCTGCACCCCACAGCTTGGCCACATAGGCAGCCGCTGCAGGTTTCTGCACGGTTGGGCGGTTAGAGAACCCAGCAGTGGGCCAGGTGGGGGGGCAGGACAGGCCCCTCGTCGTCGTCCCCCCCCCCCCCCGGCAGCTTCAGGTAGAGGACGCTTTGTTTGGACTGCAGACTCTTGGGCAGTGCACCTGTCTGGGCAAGCAGAAGACCTCTGTCCATAGCTGTCAACTTTTCCCTTTTCTTGCGAGGAATCCTATTCAGAATAAGGGAATTTCCCTTAAAAAGGGGGGAAAGTTGACAGCTATGCCTCTGTCTTCGCTGCCCCTCCAGGCAGGAGTGGGCGAGAGATTCTCTGCCTGAAATCCTTTTGCGCTGCTGCCAGTCCATGCCGGCAGTATGGAGCTGGAGGGGACCCTGCTCTGACTCTGTACAAGGCAGCTGCCCACTCCCCCCTGGTTGCTGCGAGTGGATCCTTCAAGACATGAGGTCCTTGGCTGGGGCAGAAGCTAAAGCAGAGGAGCTGCTGGGGGGAAGGGGGAGCAGAGGGGTCTACTCTGGGGGGGGGAGGGGGCGCAGAAGGAAGAGAGTCATGAGCAGTGCTAGGAACTCAGGTGCACAATCTAATTCCCAAATGGTACCTTAAACCTGGGTACAGTCGCCACCATGGAATGTCTAGGTGCCTTTTCCCAACGAAGTATTATTATTATTATTATTATTATTATTATTATCATCATCATCATCATTATTATCATTATTATTATTACAGTTGTTCGTTGGTTTTCAAGCAGCTTAGTTCACAAACAACTTGGAACTCGAACGTCGCAAACCCAGAAGTAGGTGGTCCAGTTTGCGAACTTGGTCTCAGAAGCTGAACGTCCGGCGCCACTTCTGCGGCTTCCAATTGGCTGCAGGATGCTCCTGGAACCCATCGGAAGTCGTGCCTTGGTTGTCGAACATTTTTGGAAGTCAGACGGAGTTCCGGAAGGCATTCTGTTCGAAAACCAAGGTGCAACTGTAATTCCGTTTCTATGCCACTTTATATTTTAAAGAACAAATCCCAAAGCTGTTCACAACACAAGTAAAACATCGTATAAAACAACCCAGAGCAAAACTAATTCAGGCTTCAAGGAAAATCTTTCATCTGGCCAGATCTGCATGCAATAAAGGGCAGACTAGTCATGGCGGTGGTCCATACGGGGAGGTGTCCAGAGGCTCTGACGAAGCGTTGCCTCTGACGAAGCACAGGCCCAGTGATTTGGGGTGGGAGGTGAAGTGGGTCAGGGACAGCCCCTGGGGTCAGGGCCCCAGAGAGGAGGCCCCAGGCTCTATCTGCCCCCATCCTGGCACCCCAAGGTAGCACCCAAGAGCAGTCTTCGAAATTCACCAGGTGCCAGGCGCATTCTGCACCTGGATTTTGGCCACTTGTGACCAAGTGAAGATGCCAGGATTGGGCCTGACATCACGGCCACCTGGGTCGGGACTGTTTTCACACACTAAGACCCCGCCCTGTACAATTCTATCTGTGATATTTTATCTGCAGAAGCAGAATAAATTTCAGGAACCCAAATGTCATACTGAATAATACGACTTTTGAGCTGTCAGGCCCCCAAATGGCAACCAGGCAATCTATTTTGGCGACTGTCAGCCTGGTTTAAGGGGCCATTTGCCGCCTCGCTGATATACCGGAGTTTCTAGCCCTGGTTTCAGGCCCTGGGGTCTCTACCGGGAGATTCTGCTGGGGGTTTAGGTTCGGGTCCTCTGCATGCCCCATAGCCCTGAGGTCCAGTGGCCTCCCTGAGATGTCTGGAGGGAGCCTCTGGTGGGAAGATGCTGGGTGGAGGCAGGAGGGGCCAAGTGGGAAGCAGATTTGGCACAGGAGGGGCAGGTAGACGTCAGAGGGACGTGCCTGGGCACCCGCCGGTGGGTGAGGTGAGGTCATCATCGCCAGGGATGGCAAGCCAAGCCAAGGAGCTGGGCAGGAGGCCAAACCGGGAGCGTGTGTGTTTTGGGTGGGGGCAGGGATGTCAGGCAACACCTGCGCTCTGTGGAGAGAAGGAAGGGGGCAGGAGGGGGCCGTAGGGCTGGCACAAACCCCTGCCTGAAATCCTGGAGAGCCAAATGCCCCCCCACTTGAAGATTTCCAAGGGTCCTGGCAGACAACCCAATGCTTATTATGCCTGTTGCAGCCACTGCAATGCCAAGTGATTTCTAATTGGCGCTTTTGGCTCTGTGGGTTAAACCACAGAGCCTAGGGCTTGCTGATCAGAAGGTCGGCGGTTTGAATCCCCGTGACGGGGTGAGCTCCCGTTGTTCGGTCCCTGCTCCTGCTAACCTAGCAGTTTGAAAGCACGTCAAGTGCAAGTAGATAAATAGGTACCGCTCCGGCGGGAAGGAAAACGGCGTTTCCGTGCACTGCTCTGGTGTCACCAGAAGCGGCTTAGTCATGCTGGCCACATGACCCAGAAGCTGTACGCTGGCTCCCTCGGCCATGAAAGCGAGATGAGCGCCGCAACCCCAGAGTTGTCCGTGACTGGACCTAATGGTCAGGAGTCCCTTTACCTTTACCTTCTTTAAAACATATTACATTTTATTGCATTGCTGCTGCAATCCACATAATTCAGGTTTTGCTAGTGTTCCTGGCAGAGACGCCTAGGTCCCCCTGAACGAAGCCGGGGGGGGGGGCTGGGGTTGTCACTCCTGCGCTGCATAGATGGACCCACGGCCTGACTCTGCACCAGGCGCCTCCCTCCATTCCACGGTCCCAGTCTGGGCTTTCCTGCGTTTCCTTTCCTTCTGTTTTTTTTTTTTTTTTTTTATAAATATTTATTAAGTTTTACATAAACAATAAAGAACAACATAAACAACACATAACACAGAAAAAATACACAAACATAAAACACAAAAACAACAGTAATAAACAATAAAAATAGAGAAAATTAAAAAAAAAAAAAAAATACCCTTTTTATCTTCATAATGACCTTGCATTTACTTGTTTCTGCGACTTCCCCCAACCTCCCTACTCTGTATTCCAAATCAAATGTTCTGTCTGCAAATTCTTTCCCTCTATCATAATTTAAATTTCTCATCATCTTAAATCCATATCCCATAATTATATTTCCTTCAGTCTAGATTTTAGATCTTTTTCTGTTCACCTTTCTTGCTAAAAACCAGTCACCTTCAGTCCGATATCTTCAAATGTTCATTATCTTGCAGTATTTCTGTAAATAGTCTTTAAATTTCCTCCAATCTTCCCTCACCGTCTCTTCTCCCTGGTCTCTAATCCTGCCGGTCATTTCTGCTGATTCCATGTAGTCGATGACTTTCATCTGCCATTCTTCCAGAGTGGGTAATTCTTCTGTCTTCCAATACTGTGCAATAAGTATTCTTGCTGCTGCTGTAGCATACATAAAGAAAATCCTATCTTTCTTGTGCACCTGTTGGCCAACCATGCCCAGGAGAAAGGCTTCTGGCTTCTTCGAAAATGTGTATTTAAACACTTTTTTCAGCTCATTATAAATCATCTCCCAGAATGCCTTAATCTTAGGGCACGTCCACCAAAGGTGAAAGAATGTGCCTTCAACTTCTTTACATTTCCAACACTTATTATCGGGCAAATGGTAAATTTTCGCAAGCTTGACTGGTGTCATGTACCACCTATATATCATTTTCATTACATTCTCTCTTAGGGCATTAGATGCCGTAAATTTTATACCGGTGGTCCATAACCGTTCCCAGTCAGCAAACATTATATTATGGCCCAAGTCTTGTGCCCATTTAATCATCACTGATTTCACTTCCTCATCCTGTGTATTCCATTTTAGTAGCAAGTTATACATTCTTGACAAAATCTTAGTTTTGGGTTCTAACAATTCTGTCTCCAATTTTGATTTTTCCACCTGGAAGCCAATTTTTCTATCCATTTTAAATGCTTCCATTATTTGATGATAATGGAGCCAATCTCGGACTTTACTTTTTAATTTATCAAAACTCTGTAGTTTCAATTTGTCTCCATCTTGTTCTAAAATCTCCCAATATTTTGGCCAGTTTGCCTCCATATTGAGCTTTTTTAGTGCTTTTGCTTCCATTGGGGACAACCACCTTGGGGTCTTGGTTTCAAGCAAGTCTTTATACCTCATCCAAACTTTAAACAATGCATTCCTAACAATGTGGATTTTAAACATTCTATGCACTTTAACCTTGTCATACCATAGATATGCATGCCAACCAAAAACATTGTTAAATCCTTCTAGATCCAACATGTCAGTGTTTTCAAGAAGTAGCCATTCTTTTAACCAACAAAAGGCTGCCGCCTCATAATAAAGTTATGCTGCATAGATGGACCCACGGCCTGACTCTGCACCAGGCGCCTCCCTCCATTCCACGGTCCCAGTCTGGGCTTTCCTGCGTTTCCTTTCCTTCTGAGCTCCCTTTTTGCAGGCACCTTAATGGGAACCTGCAAGTCAGGATTGTGCCACCTGATTGTGCCACCAGGTCGATGGCTGTCCACGAAAGCTGGTTGTGCCATGATGAATTTGTTAGCCTTCAAGGCCGTACTGCTCCAAAATTTTATTTTTCAAATGACGGACTGACTGATTGATTCTCAGTGAAACATCTGGCTAGTTCAGAGGGTTAAGATTTTTGAAAACTGGGTTAAGATATTTGAAAACTTAAAGACGGAAAGTCCTTTGATCCATGAACCGTCTGCAGATATAGCCTGCGTATTTTTCTTAATGCTGACCATTCATAATGTAGGCATTTTCTTCACGTATGTGAGCAGGGCTGGTTGGGGGGGGGGATGAAGACAAGCAGTACGGTAATTCGCTATAACGTCGTTTGCTGCTGCTGCTCAGGCTGCCCAGAAAAAGCATTTTGGTTACAGAAGTTCATTCCTATTGTGCAAATAAAATATCACAGATAGAATTCTGCAGGATGGGGGTGTGTGAAAACAGTCCCAGTCCAAGGATCCCCAGGTGGCGGAGATGTCAGGCCCCATCCTGGCTCACGGGCATCTTCACTTGGTCGCAAGTGGCCAATAGCCAGGTGCAAAATGTGCCTGGCTAATTTTGAACCCTGGCTACTAGTCAGGATGTCTAGGCTATGCCTCCACAGTCTTGTGTAGCAGAAGACAAAAGGCTGAATTGAGATGCAAAATAAATCTGAGCCCGCAGTGCAGGTGCCCAGGGGGCCTCCCTCCTCCCTACAGCCTGGGCAAAGTGGTGCACCTTCTCCCACCTGTGAGGGCAGGTGCATGGCAAGGCGAGAGCCCCACCCCAGGTGTCTCTTTAGGCCAGGATTTTTATTTGTAAGGAGACTCTCTGAAGCGGCCAGAGAGGCCTTGGGGTTGCTGCAGAGATGCTGCAGTCTCACAGTTGTGGCTTTTGCAGGCGGCGTCTGCATGGCCCTGACAGTTTTCCTTGTTCCGTTTGATGCAATGGTCTCAAATAATGGGTAGCTGTTTTCACTCACAGATATTTTAAATGCTGTTGCGTAGTGCTTCTCTAATATAGCAGTAGCTGACTTTTGCAGTTTTGATCATCTCTGGGTCATTCCTGGAGGAGCAAGTGCCGTTTTGAAACACGCAGAGCTGTAATAAACCTTAATAGTCACCACTTGTGAGAACATGTTTCTCTTCTTTGCTTTCTTTGATTATTATTTTTTACCAGCGGGGGCAAAAATGTCCATTTTGCCATGAAAGCCGATTCCCATATTTCTCCTCCGCCCTCTTTCATGCCCCCCCTTGTGGGTTTTCTGTGTAACCTCCAAGCCTTTGTGTGTAATATTCTTGCTGTTACCCGTAGGAAGTTAATTCCTCGAGTTCCTCGTAGTTCTCTAGAGTGAGGCTTGAGCAGCGAAGGAGCCAGGTTGCAGGTCAGGAAAACAACAAGGGATTGGGTTTGTTGGACTGAAGTCAGTGCACCCCTTTCCATCGCAGTCCCAGGGCAGAATTGCAACGCAACAGGAGGTTCTGAGATTCTGCCGGGGGGGGGGGAGGATGTATATTCGGCTACTGCCCAAAGGGCCCTTATGTTTTCATTCATTCATTTAGAACATTATAATCTGCTTTTCCTCCCAAGGAGCTGAAGGCAGCACCCAGTTCCTCCCCATGCCGTCCCATTTCACGCTCACAACAATCCTGCGAGGTAGAAATTGTTATTATACTTACGGATAAAAAATGCAGCACAGAGATAAAACAGAAAAACTAAAAGCATGGAAAGAAAGATGATCGTCAAAAAGTATTAAGCCTGTATAGAATTTAAACAATATAAAAAACAAATCTATTAAAAATGCAAATAGCAACAGCCCAAGAAACGTCAGCCCACCAGGCCTGTCTATGAAAGCAGCCAGATCCTGAAGGCCTGTCGGAATAAAGGAGGGAGCCTAGTGGGCGGTTGAAGCTTGAATTATAGGGTTGGAAGGGACCCCAGTGGTCATTTAGTCCAACCCCTGCAATGCAGGGCACTGGGGGTCGGGGACATGGGTGTGCTGGAGGGTGCAGGTGCCTTCGGTTTCTAATCCCGCCATTCCCAGTTGTGGGATAACTGGCTCAGGTTCATGTTTTGTGGGGAGGCTGTTCTCCCCGATCTGCATATGAATCTTCCAGATATTTGCATTTGAATATTGCATTGTTGCTCTTTTCTGCCTGGGAAAAGGAAGTCAGAAT
The DNA here is from genome assembly GCF_965153285.1 of Podarcis tiliguerta. NCBI lineage: Eukaryota > Metazoa > Chordata > Lepidosauria > Squamata > Lacertidae > Podarcis > Podarcis tiliguerta. The sequence goes on along the minus strand of NC_139545.1, from coordinate 59,497,086 downwards.
GTGTTGAGGTAACTGAGGCGTGTCCTTGTGGTTGCCTGTGCAGTCCTGTGTGTCCCCAGGAGGAGGTCAGTCTGCTCTGACTCACTTTCCCTAAATCCTCCCCCAAGTTCCTGGCCCTCATGAAGGAGTCGTGAGTCTGAGCAGCTTTGTTTGTTTACTTGTTGCCCACCCTTCACCCCAAGGTCCCAAGGCGGGTTGCAACATTAAAATGCAATATTCAATTGCAAAAAACAAGGTGGATCCTAAAAGCATACACTTCCCATGGGGTGTCCTCAGCTTTTACTAGAAGCTGAATAGTGAGGGTGCCAGACCCACCGCTGCAGAGAGTGCCACGGTTTAGGGGCCACCACAGAGAAGGCCCTCTTCCCCTTAACTGCCACCCCAAACCAGCCCCCGAGAGGGAAGGAGTTAGCCTTTCAGATATGGGGGGGCCTGAGTCATTCAAGGCTTTGAAGGTGTGTTGGGGGTCGGAGACCCTTTTGCCTGCCTGCTTGGCATCTGGTCCAGATACGACCCCAGCCTCCCCCGGCCCCCAGTTTGGGTCTTACGAAAGAGCTGTGAGGGTAGGAGCAGTTTGGCCTTGGAATGGTCTCCTTCGGAGGTTTTAAACCTTCCTTGGAGGTTTTTAAGCAGAGATTGCATGGATGCTTGGCTTGAGATTCCTGCATTCCAGGGGGTTGGGGTGGATGACCCTCGGGGGTCCCTCCCAACTTGAAAGTTGTTTGATTGCATGGCCAGGTTTGGGTTTCTGCATAGAGGCTGCGGAGGAAGAGGTGATGGCAGAAGTTGGGGGGGGGGGGTTCTGCGCAAGAGACTGGCTCAGCCTGTCTGGGCAGGGCTGGGGCGCGGCTGGAGCTGAGCTCAATCCCGTGGGGGGTGGGAGGGCCTCCCCGTTTGCTGAACTCTGTGCTTTGACCCGGGCAGGCGTGTTGGGCGGGGCCCCACCCAGTCTGCAGCCCCCGCCCCCATCCTGAGATGCCTCCTCCATGGGGCAGGTTCGAGAGATGAACTGCTTATCTGTGTGGCTCCCAAGGCTTCCTGAAAGTGGGGGGATCTCTCTCCCCCTCTTGGACAGACCCCATTCCTCCCCCTGCCTTCTGCCTGCAGTGCCCCCTCTCCTTCCCTGCCTCTGGGGGGGGGGCATGACACTGAGAGGCATCTGCCTCTGCAGAGACCTGGAGCAGCCAGACTTGCCTAACCAGTTTGGGTGCTGTTCTGGCAAGCCCAGAGCCAGGGGCTGATCCTCCTGCTCCTCCTCCTCCTGCCTGCTGCTCCTCTGGCTGCTCTGGGATCTCCAGTTGAGGCAGGCAGCGCTTGCCTCCCTCAGCCTTAAGGGCACGACGAGAACCCTGCTGGATCAGGCCCAAGAGGACCCTTCTAGTCCAGCACCCTGTTCTCACAGTGTGGCCAAATATCCCCCAAGAACTTGGGACTCTGCATAGACTGCCTCTGGACCTGGAGGTTCCATTAAAAACATAAGAAGAGCCTGCCTGCTGGATCAGGCCAGTGGCCCGTCTGGTCAGCATCCTGGTCTCCCACCGGCCAACCAGGTGCCTCTTATGGGCATCTCTTAGTTGGTGGCCATCCTGTGGGAGGGAGTTCCATAGTTTCCCAAAATTCATCTTTTTTATTGTCTTCTTCATAAAGGCCCATGAAATATTATCAAAGGCCTTTTCAGCATTTATAAACATTAAAGCAGCTTGTTTCTCATTCCTGACCTCTAGATGGTCTATGTCATCAATTATATTTCTTGTATTATCCTACCTCTGGCGTCCTGGTAGGAAACCAGCCTGATCATGATGAATTATTTCTACCAAAACTCCTTTCATTCGGTTGGCAAGTATATTGGCAAATAGCTTATTATTTAATAAGGAAATTAAAGGCCTATAATTTTTAAGTGAAAGTTAAGTCCGCATCTTACTTTGGCTTCAAAGTAATACAGGCCTCTTTCCAAGTCTCTGGTACTTTACCTATATTTGAAATCTTGTTCATTACTTATTTTAATGGTTGTACCAGTAAATCCTGCAACTTTTTATAATACTGTGCTGACAAACCGTCAGGCCCTGGCGTTTTATCTATTTTAGCTTGCTTAATTGCAGCTTCCACCTCCAGCACTATTGTCACATTTAATAAAACTATTTTTGGGGAGTTCCCTAGTTGAACTCAGCGCTGCATAAAGAAAGGCTTTGGGGGTCCCCATTGTTGGGAGAGAGGAAAGAAAACTTCTCTCCATCTTTCTCTGTTCCATGTTTATCATTATTCACCTCCGCCATGTCTCCTCCTAGAGGAGCTCTCCCGTCTCCTTGATATCTTTTCCAGCTCCACCGTGTCCTTTAGGAGGTGAGCTTGGCTGTGACCCCCGAAACTGAACAAGGGCTAGCTGCTCCCCCCACCCTCCATGGGCATGCAGGAAGATGCTTGGGCCAATTTGCCCTTTGCCAAGCACTTGACAGTGGGGGGGGGGGGGTTGAACGGGGTGCTTTTAGTGATTGGGCAGAGGTGCATTTGGTTCTTGCAAAGAATTGCTTCCTCTCCATTTTCCATTAGTACCTCCATTGGCGCCTCTGCAGATCTCTGGGATGGGGCAGGGCATGAGCCAAGGCCTCCTTTGCTCTCTGGGAGTGGCACTGCCATGGCCTCTGGGCACAGAGCTTGCTGGTAGCCATGGGAGGGAAGGAGGAGCCAAGGGCAGGGAGAAGGCCCATTGCATGCAGAAGCTCCCAGGTCCAGTCCCAGTTTCTGAAACCCTGGAGAGCTGCAGCTGCGAGTCAGTGCAGGCAATATTGGGTAGGTAGGTAGTGGATGGTTCTCTAGACCAGATGGGTGGGAGGTTGCCTGCTCTTGATGGGGTTACACTTCCCCTGAAGGAGCAGGTTCACAGCTTGGGGGTCCTTTGCTGTATCTCGAGGCTCAGGTGACCTCAGTGGCCCAGAGTGCCTTCCATCATCTTTGGTTGGTGGCCCAGCTACGCCCCTATAATAAATAATAATGGGCTCAGGGCGGCTAACAACGATAAAATAGTACAACATTCTAAAATCAATTCATTATAAAATTAATTCAGAATCAAATTGATGGCAACCATTAGGCTAAAGTTCTGTGAGGATTACCGAAGGAGGGGGTTAGACTGTGCCTTGGCCAAAGGCCAGGTGGAACAGCTCTGTCTTGCAGACCCTGCAGAAAGATGTCAAGTCCCGCAGGGCCCTGGTCTCTTGTGACAGAGCGTTCCACCAGATCGGAGCCGCAGCCAAGAAAGCCCTGGCTCTAGTTGAGGCCAGCCTAACCTCTCTGTGGCCTGGGACCTTCAGGATGTTTTTGTTTGAAGACCGTAAGTTCCTCTGTGGGGCATACCAGGAGAGGCGGTCCCATAGGTACGAGGGTCCTAGGCCGTATAGGGCTTTAAAGGTTAAAACCAGCACCTTAAACCTGATCCTGTACTCCACCGGGAGCCAGTGCAGCTGGTATAGCACTGGATGAATGTGATCTTGCAGTGAAGACCCCATAAGGAGTCTCGCCGCGGCATTCTGCACCCGCTGGAGTTTCTGGGTCAGTCTCAAGCGCAGCCCCACGTAGAGCGAATTACAATAATCCAGTCTGGAGGTGACCGTCGCGTGGATCACAGTGGCTAGGTCAGGGCGAGAGAGGTAAGGAGCCAACTGCTTAGCTTGGCGGAGATGGAAAAATGCCGCCTTTGTTATAGCTGTAATCTACGCCTCCATAGAGAGGGAGGTATCGAAGATTACACCCAAACTCTTAACGGACGGTGCTGGCACTAATTGCACCCCCGCTAGAGATGGGAGTTGCCCCCTCAATCCCATATCGTCCCGTCCCAGCCAGAGGACCTCTGTCTTCGAAGGATTTAACTTCAACCGGCTTCCACGTAACCATCCAGCCACAGCTTCCAAACAGGGAAGGGATAGCCTAGCTACTGTTGTCTGTGCTCTGGTAATCTCAAGGTTAGATTACTGCAATGCGTTCTATGTAGGGCTGCCTCTGAAGACAGTTCAGAAACTTCAGCTGGTGCAGAATTCAGCGGCCTGGTCTGAGCATATTACACCAATCCTGGTCCGACTGCACTGGCTACCAATTAGTTTCCAGGCCCAATTCAAAGTACTGGTTTTGAGCTATAAAGCCTTAAGCGACTCAGGACCTCAATACCTCAAGGACCACCTCTTTCCATATGAACCTACCCGGTCCCTGAGATCATCTTCTGAGGCCCTTCTTCGTGTGCCTCCTCCTCGAGAGGTCCAGAGGGTGGCAACATGAGAACGGGGCCTTTTCTGCAGTGGCTCCCCGTCTCCGGGGGGTTTCAGATGAGCTGCTGGCCCAAGAAGAAGAATCAGGTGGTGTTTTATTGCCTCTTTGGGCTCCTTTATGAAAGGGGACAGGGGCATAACTTGCAGAAATCTACAGGGTGTGCAACCCAGCACTGACCAGCCTGAGAGATGTGATGCTCTGACAAGCCCCCTTCCCCTCTGTTTTTCTGGGGTGTCTTTGGCTTTGAGGGGCTCCCTTCACCCTCTGCTTCTCTCTCTCTCTCTGCAGATTCCTTTGTCAACAGCCAGGAGTGGACCTTGAGCCGGTCTGTGCCAGAGTTGAAAGTGGTGAGTTTTCCGTGGCTGTACCTGAGGACCTCGGGAGATTCCAAGGGGCCCCGCCTAGCCCAGAACAACAACAACAACAACAACAACAATAATAATAATAATAATAATAATTTACCGCTTCCAACAGAATATTAAAATACAATAGTCTATTAAACATTAAAAGCTTCCCCAAACAGGGCTGCCTTCTAAAAGTCAGGTGTCTTCTAAAATATTGCAGAATCCACTTTTGTTGCCTATCAGTCCCCACATTACAGGAATTTTAAAGTGTATGAATGTTACAGGAATTCTCACCTGCGATTGGGAGAAAAGCATAAGATCCTAATCCAACCCATAACTTCCTGAGGAAATCCCTCCCCCCCCCCCCAAGTAACAGAAATGAACTGTCAATGTAGTTTGACAAAAGCCTTTTTAGCCTCAAGAGAAATAACTGCAGCCCCATCAGCTCTTTCACTCTTTGAAGCACCCCCTTGTCCTACTAACCTGAAATTATCTGCTCCCCGTCTTTGGCAAATAATATTAATGTACCACTATAGCCATCCCAGTCTGGTTAACAACGACTCCTGTTATTATCTTGCTGACTACAATAATTAAGGTGATTGGCCTATAATTTGGACTCTGATTGCCCCATGGGAGCTCTCTGGGAATCCCGATAGACTGCCTCTGGATCTGGAGGTTCCACGAGAAGAGTCCTGCCGAGTCAGGCCAAGGGAGCCCACTGAGCCCGGTCTCCTCTTCCAACAGCGGCCACAGTATGAACACCCGTCCTCCCTGCTTCGGAGGTCATTTGGGCTCGGGATCCATGGCTGGCCCTAGATGTGTGCCCTGACCCCTCACTCCCCAGGGTATGACGGCTGGGGGCTCAGGAATACCCACCTACCCATGGTTTTTTTAACCTTGCCGTGGATGACACCCCATATAAATCTCTGGTGGTCCAAAGAAGGAAGGGAGGGAGGGAGGAAGGAAGGAGAGATATGTGGTTCTCTTCTTCCACTGGAGGCTGGAAGAATCGTAGAATTGCAGAGTTGGAAGGTCTCCAGCGGTCATCTAGTCTAACCCCCTGCCACGCCTGGTCCCGAGAAGCACCTGGATGGCAGAAACTGGGGGTTGGCAGTGTGGGACACGTGTGGTTTTGCCAAATGGCAGAGAATGGCGGGGTTGGGGGGGTTGTCCGGCAGTCTGGGTTGACCACTGAGCTCCGCTGCCTTGCCAGCTGGGTCTTTTGTTAGAGCAGCCACCAGTAACTGAGGTCTCCAGTTGCCCCCCACTTGGGGGTTGGGCCCCAGAGGAGACGCGTCTGAGCCTGCAGGTGGGGGAGGTTGAGCAAGATTTGTCTTCCCTGGTGTTCCAAAGACCCCCTGAAGCTGGTCTGTCCCCCCCCCCCCAAAAAAAAAGATCCAGAGCCAGCATAATGAGGGGTGAGCCACAGCTGTCCCAAATAAGGAGAGCCTGCTGGCCTCCAGAGAGCAGGATTCGACCGCAAGAGCCCTCCCCCCTCCCCACTGTTAGAAACTCAGTTATACAATCTAATTGCCTAATGGCACCTGAAACCTGGGTTGGGTCACCACAACGGAATGTCTAGGTGCCATTCCCCCCCCCACAAAGTTGTTGTTGTTGTTGTTGTTGTTATTGTTGTTGTTGTTGTTGTTGTTGTTGTTTCATTTTTTCTCTATTTTTTAAAATTAAATTTGCTGCTTTACAATTTAAAATATTCATTTTTACACCCTCAAAAGTATCAATGACTTCCTTTCTTCTCTTTCCGTGGTTCATTTTGCATCTCTTAAATCCCTGCATATTTCACAAAAACTAAAGCATTCAGCATTGCATCCATCAAAACTTATTTACACTGTTGAATTTATCTTAATGCTGCCAGCGTATTCGGCTGCCCGCAATTATTTCCCGTATATCCAATAAACGTTTTCCAATCTCCTCTAAATGTATGTTCTTCTTGTTCTCTTATTCTGCATGTAAAGTCTGCAAGCTGAGCATATTCTGTCAGCTTAAGTTGCCATTCTTCTTTGGTTGGGACCTCGCTCGTTTTCCATTCCGTGGAAGATGGACAATAATTTCATTTCTATACCAATAGCAGCCATGGATTTATCTAATCCTTTTTTTTAAGCCATCCAGGTTGGTGGCCTTCGCTGCCTCCTTTGGGAAAGAGCTTACCTGTGCCTTTAAAACCACCTGGGAGCCGAGAGAGTCAGGGCAGGGCTTCCCAAATTAACGGGTTTAACCCTTTGTTAGTCTTTGCCACTCATTGTCTGCAAAGGCAAAGAGCGCCACCTTCTGGGCAAAGGCTGCAGTGCTGATGGGAGCCAACCTGCATTTTATTCCTATCAGAAAAGAAGGACAGTTTGGGGTGGAAAAGGGCACTCTGGGTTGCGGGCCAGGTGGGGTGACAAGGGCTGCCTGGTACTGCCCCCTTAGTGTGCCCCATCTTTCTCCCCTCCAGCCAGAATCGTAGACTTGGAAGTGACAAATGCAGGAATCTCAACTAAAGCATCCCTTTCTCTCTCTCTCTCTCTCTCTCTCTCTCTCTCTCTCTCTCTCTCTTCTTTCTTTCTCTCTCTCTTTCTTTCTCTCTCTCTCTCTCTCTCTCTCTCTCTCTTTCTTTCTTTCTATGAGATTTTTAATTACTTTTTTCCATTGCACCATAAAATTAAAAATAGAAAGGAAAAGGGCAATAGAAACAAAGATTGAGAAAAGAAAAAGAGAGAACAGTAAGATAAAGAGTAAAAAAAAACTAGCAAGAGAACTTCTTTTCCATCTGCTTGGAAGAGCCCACCACTTTCCTTTTAATATTTATTTGGTTTTTTCAGATTAAAATTTTACAATCCTATATCGAAATAAATCTTAACAAGATTCCAAGGAACCTCCTGGACTTCCACCCTCCCCTTTGTGGGTCCTATTATTAATCATTCCCTCCTGCAGCTTTTATAATAATCCAAATCTTTTGCATCTCCATTATCTCCAAAGTTCACCATTAAACTACAAGTGACATTCCAATCCTTTGAGCCCACCACTTTCCAAGGCTGCCCGTTCCTTGCTGGACAAGCTCCACAGAAACGCAGGCAGGGGCCACAGTTCCTGGCACCCTCTTCCGTCTTGCGCATGCTGGGACCACAGAGACGGAGAGCAAGGCCTGGCGCCATCTTGCCCGTCTCGCCAAGCAAGGGCCGGTGCCCATGGTGGGCGTCCAGCGTGGGCCAGAGGCCCCTGCCCAGCAGGACCTGAGCTTCTTGTAGCCAGTGCTGACATTGCCAGGCTCAGCTTTTTCAGGAACTCATAGCACAATTTTCTGCATTCCGTTTGTTGCTGCCCTTCTCACTGCAGCCCAAATACCTTGCAACATGCAATATAAACAGCAATATGAAATAAATCCAAACATTACATGCGTCCCAGACCATCTGTAATTTTGTCTGTCCTTGACTGTTTATTTCAAAATAATCAGTCAAGGCCTTGTTTTTTCCATAAATTTTTGATCGTCTAATAAATCATCATTTAGTCTCCATCTAAAGGAGATTTGGCTTTCCTTTTGTAGTTCCGTAATCAAGGAATTATGGTCTGAAAAGGTTCTGGGATTGATTTCAATTTTTTTGACTTTTGTCTCCAATTCTTTGGAAATCCATAGGGAATTTATTCTCAAGCTGCTGTCATGTACGTGACTGTAGTGAGTGAACTCTTTATCAAATAAATGTTTTCTTCTCCATATATCTATCAAATTTAAATTTTGAGCCGTATCAAAGAAAGTCTCTGGTAACTCACCTTCTTTCGTCTCTTTTTTTCTGGCTGATCTGTCTTTATCCAGAGAAGGAACTCCATTTAAGTCTCCCATTAAGATCATCTTTTGATCTGCAAATTTGAGTAGTTCTGTTTCTTTCTTTCTTTTTGAAAAAGATTGCTTTTTTGTCATTGGGTGCATAAATGCCAACCAGAATCACTTTCTCTCCATGAATTTTGATTTGCATTATTAAGATTCTACCTTTCTCACCCTTCTGAATCAATTTGGGTTCAAGTGCAGGATTGATGTAGAAAACTACTCCTCTCTTTTTTGTAACTGTTCATTTATCTGCGTTTATATCCCCCCAATGGGGACGTGGGTGGCGCTGTGGGTAAAAGCCTCAGTGCCTAGGGCTTGCCGATCGAAAGGTCGGCGGTTCGAATCCCCGCAGCAGGGTGCGCTCCCGCTGTTCGGTCCCAGCGCCTGCCAACCTAGCAGTTTGAAAGCACTCTCGGGTGCAAGTAGATAAATAGGGACCGCTTACTAGCGGGAAGGTAAACAGCGTTTCCGTGTGCGGCTCTGGCTCGCCAGAGCAGCGATGTCACGCTGGCCACATGACCCGGAAGTGTCTTCGGACAGCGCTGGCCCCCGGCCTCTTTGAGTGAGATGGGCGCACAACCCTAGAGTCTGTCAAGACTGGCCCGTACGGGCAGGGGTACCTTTACCTTTATATCCCCCCAAGGAGCTCCTGGTTGGCCTTCTCCCCTTTCTATCCTCACAACGACCCTGAGAGGTAGGTTAGTCTGAGAATAAGTGACTGGCCCCTAAGTTCACACAGGGAGCTCCCCGCCCGAGTGAGGATTCGAACCCAGGTCTCTCCCAGGCCTCCTTCTGGTACTCTAACCACTACACCACACTGCCTCTCAGACGAATGATTCCTCAGAGGCAATTGTCCGACTTCCTTGAGCTTGACTGGAATCCAAAGGGATCTCTCCCCCCCCCCCCATTTCTGTGCTGGAAAAGACCACTTGGTGCATTTAAGGGAAGAGCGTGGCTCCCTCCATCACCCCTCCAGGCCCCGATTCAGCCTCCACCTCCCAAGCAGACGGGGCGCGGTGCTCAGCCTTGCCTTCTGTATTTCAGGGGATCGTGGGGAATCTGTCCAGTGGGAAGTCAGCCTTGGTTCATCGCTATCTGACGGGGACCTACGTGCAGGAGGAATCGCCAGAAGGTAAGGGGGTCTTGTGGGTCACAGCCGTGCCTGGCACTCCCTGCTGTACGAAATTTATGCACTGCATAATTGCAAAATGTCCTCACTGCATGACTGTAGAAAAAACAACAACCCTCAAAGCAGTTTACAAAAAGGGAATTTTTCTTTTAAACTGCTTTGAGGGTTGTTGTTTTTTCTACAGTTGTGCAGTGTGTGCATTTTGCAATTATACAGTGCATAAATTTCGTACAGCAGGGAGTCCCAGGCATGGCTTTCGAAAAGTTCAAATAACAATAAACAGATTAAAACTCACATCTCTTTTCTACATACCCAGGTGGACTTGTCTGAACAATAATGTTTTTAGCAGGCACCAGAAAGGGGAAGGTGTCAATAGGCAGGGAGTTTCAAAGTTCAGTCGCTGCCACACAGGCAGACTTGAGTCCTTACCTGTCTTACATGACCCTTGCAGCAGCATCAGGGCCGTCGATCAAAGTGGTTAAGGGGGCGCAGGGGGGTTCCAAGTCCATGTCCGGTAGGGACAGACGTGGGGTTGTGCCTTTCGCTCTCTGCCCTGTTCCTGTGCCCAGGGCAGAGAGCAGGATCCATCCCTTCCTGTGGTCTCCTCCTGTGGGAGAGGCCTCCCTCCATCTCTCAGACCCTCCTGGTCCTGGGGGTCAAGCGAACATGACTCCCCAGAGGAGCCCCTCTCCTTAATTCAATGGGCCACAGGATCCGGAAGTCCTCTTCGCTGTGCTTCTCCAACCTGCTGGGAGAGACTTTCCTCGGGTTTAATCCTGGCATCTGCTTGGCTTCCCACCAGCCACCCATCTGAAAAAACCTTGGGTGCTGTTGATGTGAACAGTACGTTGGGACTGGGAACCGCAAGGGGGCTGCTGAGGACAGAGACCCCAGGCCTCCCCACTGCCTGTTTTGCCACCTTTAGAGTAGGGGTGGCTGTGAGTGAGCTTGGAGCATGCTTGGCCCATAGCTGTCAACTTTTCCCTTTTCTTGCGAGGAATCCTATTCGGAATAAGGGAATTTCCCTTAAAAAAAGGAAAACTTTGACAGCTGTGCCTTGGCCAAGCGCAGCCTCCGTGCTGCTGGCTTGAAGGAACCGGTTTCCTTCGTGTCGCTCTGTGGTGGCCCCGATTCTGCTGCAAGGCCCAAGTTCCACTCTTGGCCTTGTCTGCTGCCTCCTCCTCTTTTCTGCTCTCCTACTTACAATGTGCTCTGCTGAGAATGACACTTGGGGGGGGGCAGGTTCTAATGGTCCTTTCCTAAGCACCTGGCCCTGACTGGGAGACCCCTAAAATCCCAGGCAGGGTGGTCTGAGGGATGATGGCCAGGGGCAGATTTCCAGTGGCCAGAGAGAGGGGCAGTTTCCTCTGGCCAAAGGCAAACAGCTTGAGGCCGTGGGAGCAAAATGCTTTGGGCCTGAGTGTCTCTTTTGTTTTGGGCCGCCAGTTTCCCTGTGCCCCAGGGAGGTGGGTCTGTGGGGAGTGTTAACGGAGAAATCTGAGGGCTCCCTTGGACAAAAAACAAGGACACCAGCCAGGAAGACCAGAGCAAAACAGCAGCCAGTCGGCTTGGTCTTGATTGAAGCCTGTTGCGATAAGACTCCCACCTGCCACAAGGTAGAACAAGATGGAAGCCCCGAACAAAAGAGAACCCAAAGTTTTATTAGCTGCTAATCCCCATGTTACACCCCCCAAACTACATCACGGTTACACCATGAAAGGGGAGGTCTGGTGGCAGTAATCTGAGCATCCTGGACCCTGCCCCATGGTTCTCCTTGCCCTCCACCAAACACCCATCAAGTGTAACAACAGAGATCTTTACATTTCCCTGTTTCCCAGCCAGGTTAATCCCACCCTTTTGTCTTCATCTGGGTTTATTTCTGGAAGGGCTACCTGTCTGGCACTCAGGTATCAGGATGCCAGGGATTATCACTCAGGCAGAAGGGCTGCTGAGTAGCAGAGCTCACCTGTCTATATGAATTTCTGAAGTTTTCCCTGTGAGCCAGTACATAGATGCATTTATCAGTGAATTCTTACATTTGGTGTGGTGCAGCAGAGGCCCTTTGAATAGATAGGAAGAAACTGTGATGAAGTGTTTTGTGGGGACAAGTCACAAAAGCCACAAAAGCGATTGTGCTGGTTTTGGCAGTGGGCTGCGTGTGCACAATATCTGCTGGAGGGGCAACCCCCCCCAAACCTATACATAAATTCCTGCCACAGGAGCGCCATTAGGTCAGCCCCCCTCCTGTTGACGCTGGACGGAAGACAGAGAAAGAGAGAGGGGACTTATCCAGGGCAGGGCTGGGGAGACTTGGGCAGCCAAGCCCAGTGCTCTTTCTTGCGGTTGGGGCGTCAGATCCCTTGCCCAGGAGGTGGACCTTTTCCAGACTGGCTCTGGCACTGATCTCTCCCCCCACCCCACCCCCTGCCCTGCCTTCCTGCCTCCCCAGGTGGCCGGTTCAAGAAGGAGATTGTGGTGGATGGGCAGAGCTACCTGTTGCTGATCCGCGATGAAGGAGGCCCTCCGGAGCTGCAGGTAAGTCTCTGGGCCCCCCTTCCTGGTGGGGGTCAGGGAGGGGTCTTGCTGTGGGCCCCCTCAGCCTCTGGGAGTCGCCTCTGAAAGGCCTGGCTTTGGGGTACTATAGCAAAGCTGACCGGAAAAGTTAGAGGAGCCCCAAATCAAGAAATACACAGAGAATGGAGATTATTCAAGGAGTGTATAAGATTATATTCTAGAAAATGATATTATCCTAGCAGAATTGAACGATACTTGTATATAATAAACAAATCGAATAAATATACCAGGAAAATATACAGGAAAAAGCTATGAAACAAACTGTGCGATAAAATTAAGACAATAGAAAAAGTACAACGAGAAAGATCGGAAGTTTCTTTCAGAAGACTTTATTAGATAAGACAGGATGTTATAACCAATATTCATTTCTTATTGTTAATTCTCTTTTGTTCTGGTTTATTTTTATTTTCTTTATACTTTTCGTTTTATATCTTCGTGTTTAATTTTGTTGTAACCGTTTGTAATACATATGTAGGATGGTATTTTAAATTAATAAAGACGAATTTGAAAAGAAGAAACACTTTCAGGGCAGCGAGAGGCCCCTCCGACAGGAGAGCCAAAAATGGGGCTCCTCTGTTGTCCTGTTGGAAAGGCTTCTCAGGGGGTCCCGCTGGCCGCTGGGGGCGACGGAGGCCATGCTGCTCTGACTCCCCCCCCCCCATTCTTTCTCCAGTTTGCGGCCTGGGTGGACGCCGTGGTCTTTGTCTTCAGCCTGGAGGACGAGATCAGCTTCCAGACGGTCTACAACTACTACCTGCGGCTCTGCAGCTACCGCAACACCTCGGAGGTGCCCATGGTGCTGGTCGGCACGCAAGGTGAGCGGTGGTGGGGCCGGTCAGCGCAGGGCAGGACCCCTCCGTCCGGCCTCGGAGCGGACTGGAGGGTCAGGCAGTGGGAAGCCGCTCTCTCTGGTCTGGGCTGCCCTGCTCTGAGAAGGAAAACCAGGAATCCCACCCATAGCAAACTGTCTTGTCCCAGAGAAGGGAGGGCGAGAGGCTGCTCTTGTGGACTCACCTCTGGGTTGCAAGGGGGCTGCCGTTGCTGTTCTCTCCCCCCATTCTTCTTCTTCTTCTTCTTCTTCTTCTTCTTCTTCTTCTTCTTCTTCTTCTTCTTCTTCTTCTTCTTCTTCAATTCATTTATACCTCACCCATCTGGCTGGCTTCACAGTTTTTCCTACATTGTGATTTTTGCATAGCGTGCGCACACACGCATCATCATGATTGGTGATATATATTGTCAGGTCGGAAATTATGAAACCGATATTACGATATGAACTTGGACGATATATTGCCCAGCCCTAAAGACCTCCGGGTATAGGGTGGTATATAAATTCTAATAATAATAATAATAATAATAATAATAATAATAAATTGTCCAGTAGCACCTTAGAGACTAAGTTTGTGCAGGCACACTTCTTCAGATACCAAAAAAGCTAATACCCAGAACAAACTTCATTGGTCTCTACTGGACAATTTTTTAATTCATTTCAACTGTGTCAGACCAACATGGCTACCTGCCTGAAAATAATAATAGGGGGTTGGCACAGATACAAAGCTAAGCCACCTTAAATGGCCAAATCTCTCCCCCCCCCAGCCCGTTCTGTAGGATGGGGACTGCCTTGGATGGGGAGCAGAACAGAATGCCTTTTCCAGCCTGGCTGGCTGGCCCACGGCAGCGTTTTGTCCCAGGTCTCGCTTGCCCCACGGTCTTGACATTCTCAGGGCTTTGCTGCAGAGGGGAGAGACGGCGAGTCTTCGCCCCGAGGAGCTTACAGTCTAGCGTTTGCCAGTGCAGTGGCAACAGGAGGAGAAAAGGGGAAGAAGTGTGTGGGAGACCCCCCTTGGCACCTGGGCTCTGCGGTGGATGTGGACCCGGGGGGGGGGTCATGTCTGGGGTGCTGTGGGGGCAGCAATTTTTGTTCACAGGAAGTGATTTATCAGGAGGAGGAGGCCTTGGGGGTCTGCTTGGACTGGGGCCAGAAGTGGAAAGGCAGTGGGGTCAGGGGGGGGCGCCCCTCTCCAGCCCCTGGACAGATGAAAGGGAAGGGGGCCTCTTTTCCTCCCCCCTGAACTTAGAGCAGGAAGGGGGGACCTTGTCCCTAACCATTGGGCAAGCTGGCTGCCGGGGCTGCTGCAAGTGGGGGGAGTCTGGCCTGGCCCCCCAGACATGGCCGACTTTGTTCGTTTGTTTGACCAAAATTTATACGGTGCCTGATTTGGGGGGGGGGGGATGCCTCACAGGGTTCTACAAAAAGACAAGAAAACCAAGGACAAAATTACTGCAAAATTACATGCAAAAAGTTAAAATGCTAAAGCGCCTTTAAGATTTGTGTCAACTTCCTAGGCGTCTGGACAGGCTTTTTGAAAGGTGTGTTTTTATCAGAGAGCCAGGAAGGCGCCTGCTTGAGGTCCAGAGGCAGGGAGTTCCCAAGGACACACTCAATGACTGAGTTTTTACAAGGGCGTCAAATGGGTGTGATGTGGCAGTGCCCATTCTGCCCACGGAAGCAACTGAGTGGCTGCACAAGGCGCTGGCAACGGCCGGCCTGGCATTGTGCCCAGGCCCTGGGGCACTGTGTGGGGCAGCAGTGACCCCTGCCTGCCCCAGGGAGGTTGGCATCAGGGGGGCAGATGTTCTCAGGCCTCTCCCTGACCCCCTCCCTCCCTCTCAGATGCCATCAGCGCCACCAACCCCCGGGTGATTGACGACTCCCGCGCCAGGAAGCTGTCGAACGACCTGAAGCGCTGCACCTACTACGAGACTTGTGCCACCTACGGGCTCAATGTGGAGAGAGTCTTCCAGGATGGTAAGTGGACGCCTGCCGGCCTTGGCCGGGGCAGCAGGAGGGGAGTGGGGCTGCCTTGATGGGGCGCAAGAAGGGAGCCCATCTTTCCTGGCAGGAAGCGGGCAACTGCCTTTGCCCCTGAATTGCCCTTTCTACGATGGTATGTTGACTCTTTTTTTAAGAAATACACCATTTAGAGTACAGACTGCTGGTCCATCTTGTGGCAGTGAGTTCCACAGGTCCCTTTATGTTTTGCATGGTCTCTGTTGGTGGCAGGGCAGTATTTGCCCGCTTGATACCCCCCCCCAGGGGCTTTGGGCTGCAGCTCTCATTAGCCCCCAGTCAGCCCCATGGAGAAGGCGGTAGAGCAGTGGTTCCCCAAGTGGGTGGAGGGATTACTTGGGGGTGGGGGCCGCTCAGAGACGAGGGGGTGGCAGGGGGCACTGTACTTGCAGGTGACTATCAGGCTTTGAAAAGCTGGCATCACCAGACCAAGTTCATGCATTTTGTTGGGTTAAAAGAGTTGTAATTTGAACAAGAGTGCAATTAATTGTCACTGTTTTTAATTGTATTGTGCTTACACCTTCCGAATTGGGTCGGGCAAAGAGCTCTCCTGCGTAATGCATTTTATAGGAACCAAGGGGGTGGCTGAGGCCTGGCGCTCTTGCAGGGCCTTTTCAGCAGTGGCTTTCATGCGACGGTCACCTCCAGGCTTGACTACTGTAATTCGCTCTACGCGGGGCTGCCCTTGAAGCTGTCCCAGAAACTCCAGCGGGTACAGAATGCTGCAGCAAGGCTCCTCACAGGGTCTCTGCCATGGGAGCATATTCACCCAGTGCTTTTCAAGCTGCACTGGCTCCCGGTGGAGTACAGGGTCAGATTTAAGGTGCTGCTTTTGACCTTTAAAGCCCTTCATGGCCTAGGACCCTCGTACCTACGGGACCGCCTCTCCCGGTATGCCCCACGGAGAGCCTCAAGGTCCATAAATAACAACACCCTAGTGGTCCCAGGCCCTAAGGAAGTTAGATTGGCTTCAACCAGAGCCAGGGCCTTTTCAACACTGGCTCCGGCCTGGTGGAACGCTCTGCCTCATGAGACCAGGGCCCTGCAGGATCTGATTTCTTTCCACAGGGCCTGTAAAACAGAGATATTCTGCCCGGCCTTTGGCTTGGAGCCAATTTGATTCCCTCCCCCTCTTTTCTTTTTCCTTTTTTCTTTCTCCTCCTGTGATGAGGCTGCATTTTAATATTTTAATGTTCCAATATTTTAACGTTGTTTTTTAATCTTGTTTTTAAGTTGTATTCTTTCAACTTGTTTTTATTATTGCTTTTTAGCCGCTCTGAGCCCGGCCTTGGCTGGGGAGGGCGGGGTATAAATAAAAATTATTATTATTATTATTATTATTATTATTATTCTTGGCTGAGAGGGGAGGAGCCCTTGCAGTGCTTAGAGGCGGGGCCTGGTTCGGGTGAAAGCCTTCTGATTGGTCTGGGGAACAGCGGCCTGTGATTGGACCTGGAGGGCTCCACTCAGGGAAGACAGGCAGTTAACTGCCCCTATGAGAAAGTCATGGTGGCAGAGGGGAAAGTGGGGGGCAGAGACTTGGGGTGAAGAGCAGGGGGAGGGAGCCCTGCCAGGCTGCCCTCTGGGCACGTGCCCACAAAACATGGGTGAGCGGAGAGTCCAAAGGGGCCAGCTGCCCCAGCAGGCAGAAGTGCAACTGGGAGAGCTTTTGGTGGACGTTTGGCCCTGAGCATAGCTGTCAACTTTCCCCTTTTCTTGCGAGGAAGCCTATTCGGAATAAGGGAATTTCCCTTAAAAAAAGGAAAACGTTGACAATTATGGACCTGGCCTGCCAGCGCCCGCCCCCAATCTCAGAGGGGGCAGGGGAAAGGATCACAGTGGGAAGTTACGGTGGCAGGGAGTTCCAGAGACCCCGAAATAGAGGTGCCACACCCCCCCCTGCAAATACCTGTTGTGGTTCAGCCTCACCCCCCATTCTTGCCTTTCCCCAGCCCATCTGTGGGGGGAGCCACCCCAGGTGTGGCTGCTGTGCCAGAGATGGGGGCTGCTTCCCCCTTTCTGTAAACTGCCCCCCCGATGGTCGCCTGAGGCTTATCTCTCCCCCCCCCCCGCTTTTCCAGTGGCCCAGAAGGTGGTGGCCCTGCGCAAGAAGCAGCAGCTCTCCATTGGGCCCTGCAAGTCGCTGCCCAACTCCCCCAGCCATTCGTCCGTCTCGGCCGCCTCCATCCCCTCCGTGCACATCAACCAGGTAGGGCGGGCCGGGGGGGGGCATCTTTGGGGAGGGCCCTGGGTCTTTCCTGGGAGCTTGGAGGGTCTTTCTGGCCAGCCCCGTCAGTGGGAAGAGGCTGTCCTGGGCTGAGCCCTGCAGGAAACCAGAGTAGTTGTTTTATTTAATCATTTCTTCAATACAAGCAACAAGTGCAAAAGACACATACAACAAAAACCACAATAACACAATTTGACAATTCAGATTTGAATACACTGATATACCTATGACTACACCTTTTCAACAATGTTTTCCCACCTCTTTCTGCTCCCCCCACTATCCGCCTTATCGCTTAAATATTCCTTGCAGATTTCTTCATATTTATCCATTCTTAATCTGCGTCGACATGCAGTTCGTTCGTATATGTAGCTAATCTGTCCATATTATCAATCCATGTGCTCAATGGAATCTCTTTGCAGCTCTTCCAATTCATCAAAACAAGTTTTTTTGCTTCTAATATAGCACGGTACATCCATTTTTTTTGACCCCTTGTAATCTCCCACGTTTCCGGAATATAATTTAGAATTAAATTCAATTCCCCTAAATAACAATTTCTTTTTATTACTCTTGCTGTAAACATCCTCACCAGGAAAGCAGAGTTCTCATTGCTCAGAGCTGTAGCCTCACCGAGCCAGACAGGCCTAGAAAGTGACATGAGAACCCAAAAGGGCCTTGCAGGATCTGGTCCCGTCCTCACAGTGGCCTCCCCAGTGCTCCATATGGGAAGCTCGGAAGCAACAGCGATTGTTATTCCCCATCTTCCAGTATTCAGAGGTAGACTGCCCCTGGGCATGGAGGTTCTGCTATCTCAACAGATCTCTACAAGAAGAGCCCTTGCGGCTGGTGGTCCACCTTGCTCAGCATCCTGTCCTTCCAGAGGGCACCCAGATGCCACCCCCCCCCCAGTAGCCTTCAATGGAAAAGATGGAGAGAGGAAGGATTGCCCTGACTGGAGGGGAAGAGCTGGCTGGACCTCAGCTGGAGTGGCAGAAGGGGGGGGGCTGGTCCTGGGGGTGTCTCTGATGCCCTCTCTTTGCAAACTCAGGGGGTCAGGTGACAACTAGCACCACCCTAACGCCAACCAGCACTTTCCGCATACTTGCGAGACTCCCTTGCCAGGCTGGTGGGTAGCAAAGCTGAAAATGATGCCAATGTATTTCACACCTGGCAGCCAATTCTCCACTTTGGTTTCAGATAGTATCTGCGTAAACGAGTCTTAAAAGCCCAGGACAGAAATGTTCACAGTCCACCAGCGGCTCTGGTGGCTCATTTGCCAGAAGTCATCTAATTAGCATTAACTCTGGTGGTTCCCGCCCCGTGAGAAGTGAGGATACAGGGAACCAGGCAGAGTGCCTTCTAGGTGGTGGCGCCCGCCCTGTGGAATGCCCTCCCGTCAGATGTCAAGGAAATAAGCAACTATCTGACTTTTAGAAGACATCTGAAGGCAGCCCTGGTTTGATGTTTTATTGCGTTTTTAATATTCTGTTAGGGACACAGGCGGCACTGTGGTCTAAACCACAGAGCCTAGGACTTGCAGATCAGAAGGTTGGCGGTTCGAATCCCTGCGATGGGGTGAGCTCCCGTTGCTCGGTCCCTGCTCCTGCCAACCTAGCAGTTCGAAAGCACGTCAAAGTGCAAGTAGATAAATAGGTACCACTCCGGCGGGAAGGTAAACAGCATTTCTGTGCACTGCTCTGGTTCGCCAGAAGCGGCTTAGTCATGCTGGCCACATGACCCAGAAGTTGTACTCTGGCTCCCTCAGCCAATAAAGCGAGATGAGCGCCACAACCCCAGAGTCGGACACAACTGGACCTAATGGTCAGGGGTACCTTTAACTTTACTAATATTCTGTTGGGAGCTGTCCAGAGTGGCTGAGGCAACCCAGCCAGATGGGCGTGGTATAAATAAATTATTATTATTATTATTATTATTATTATTATTATTATTATTATTAGTGTCCACTCGATTCTGACCGAACAAAGCTTCCTGGTGTATATTTTGCTCTAGGAGGCGTAGTTTAATCAGAATTGAGTCGATTCTTCCAGAGTTAATGCTAAATACTTTACTTCTGGTCAATGAGCCACCAGAGCCGCTAGAGGGCCATGAAACATTGTGTCCTGGACTTTTTAAACTTGCCTATCCATCTGAAGGTAAACAGCGTTTCCATGCGCTGCTCTGGTTCGCCAGAAGTGGCTTAGTCCTGCTGGCCACATGACCCGGAAGCTGCACTCCGGCTCCCTCGGCCAGTAAAGCGAGATGAGCGCTGCAACCCCAGAGTCGTCTGCGACTGGACTTAACGGTCAGGGGTACCTTTACTTTTTTTTCCATCTGAAACCCAAGGGGCAAATTGGTTTCCAGATGTGATTTTTTTCCAGCTCTTACTAGTAGAGTTGGAAGGGACTGTTGTGGGTCATCCATCCGACATCGGATCCCAGTACATTTCCAAGCACAATTCAAAGTGTTGGTGCTGACCTTGAGAGCCCTAAACAGCCTCAAAGGCCCAGTATACCTGAAGGAACGTCTCCACCTCCATCGTTGAGCCCGGACACTGAGGTCCAGCTCCGAAGACCTTCTGGCGGTTCCCTCCCTGCAAGAAGTCAAGTTACAGGGAATCAGGGAGAGGGCCTTCTCAGTGGTGGCACCCACCCTGTCGAACGCCCTCCCACCAGATGTCAAGGAAATAAACAACTATCTAACTTTTAGTTATTATTATCCAGTCCAATCCCCTTCAATGCAGGAATCGCAAATAAAGCATCTCTCGCGGGTGGCTCCAAACCCTTGTTTAAAAACCTCCAAGGAAGGTGAGGCCTCCGTTAGAAATCACTTCATAGAATAGAATCATAGAGTTGGAAGAGACGACAAGGGCCATCGAGTCCAACCCCCTGCCAAGCAGGAAACACCATCAGAGCACTCCTGACATATGGTTGTCAAGCCTCTGCTTAAAGTCCTCCAAAGAAGGAGACTCCACCACACTCCTTGGCAGCAAATTCCACTGTCGAACAGCACCGTCCGCTGTTCTTGTTGATTCTGCTGCGGCGGGGAGGCAGCCCCTTTTTTGGGGGGTAGGATAGGTGGTTTGGTGGTGTGGGAGGCCCCCCAGTGTCGACCCCCTGGCCTCACGTGTCCCCCTTCCTCCCCAGGCTGCCAACGGGAGCGGGGCCTTCAGCGACTACTCGTCCTCTGTGCCCTCGACCCCCAGCATCAGCCAGCGAGAGCTGCGGATCGAGACCATTGCCGCCTCCAACACCCCCACCCCCATCCGCAAGCAGTCGAAGCGCCGGTCTAACATCTTCACAGTGAGTGCCTGAGTGTCTGGGGGGGGTGCATACGGGAAGAGGGTGGGTGGGGGGCTCCTTTGGGTGGGCTGCCTGCGCAGAGCAGCCCATTCATTGCCTGCGGGGGGCAAAGTGGGGCGACACCAAGGCATAGCTGTCAACCTTCCCTTTTTGGGGGGAAATTCCCTTATTCCAGCGCTGCTTCCCGCTGCTATCCCGGATTGTCAGCTATCCCGTAGTCTGTCCCCGGGACAGGGGAGGCTGCCGATCCCTTATTTTCAAATCTGAAAGTTGACAGCTAAGCACCAAAGTTGCCCCACAAGGAACCACGTGGTGGGTCGTGCCCTGTTCCAAACATTCGCAAATGGTTTGGACACAGGAGGGACGCACATCCACTTTGCAGATGATTAAAAATCGGGACAAATTGCAAACTCCGCTGGGAATAGGATTGAGCTTCAGGGTGATATTGTGGAGCAGAGATTTCATGAAGAGTCATTCTGGATTGTCCTCTCCCCTGAGTGACCTTTTGTTTTTAGCTTTCTTGGTTGTCCAGAAATAACTGAATTTGAGAAATTGGATCCCTCCCTCTGCCCCAAGGCCTTTGGCTTCTGCCTCTCTGATTCCTATCATTATTATTATTATTATTATTAAGAATTTATATACCGCCCGGGGTCTCAGGGCGGTTCACAGAATAAAAGATATAAAACCACAAAATACCTAAAAAAAATAAAAACAACAGCCCAATAGGCCTGCCGCCAAAAAACCCCCACATTTTAAGAGGGCAATGGATGTAAATCAGATCAACCAAAGGCCTGGTTAAAAAGGAACGTATCTGCCTGGCGCCTAAAGGTGTTTAATGAATGCGCCAGGCGGACGTCCCTGCGGAGAGATTCCGAGGAACCTCGTTCCTCCTCAGTTTTAGGGGCCCAATTCCCTCCCTGCTTCTGTTCTTCTACAGAAGTCCAGATACCACAGGGTGTGTGTGCAGATTTCCTGCAAAAAGCAATAAAGACAAAAGAGCAAATTCATTGTGATACTGCTGAGAACTCTCAGACGCATTTTGGAAAATCCTGGGAGGGAAGGTGTGGCCTGTGGGCCGAGGGCACCCGGGGGTCTTCCATCTTAAAGAATGGCCAGGGGGACATGGTTGGCCAGTCCATAGTTATCCCTTCCAAAGAGAAATCCCAGACGGGACCTCTCCCCATTTTTCAATCATCTGTTTGCAACACGGGCCAAGGCTGTCCGGTCTTGGAAGTCTTGACCATTGTAGAGAATCTGTATCTTTGAACACGGGCAAAGCTTTCCTGATTTCTAATGGGAGAAAAGCCACGAGCACGCTAAACCCCAGAGCAGGCATCACCTGGCCTGGAAGCAGCTGCGCAGCCCCCCCCCCCCGCCCAGCCCCACGAGGGCCACAGAGCAGTGCATGCCCCTAGGGAGGGAGCACCTGGAGAGGCTGTGGGTCTTGCTGGGGCTCCTTGGCTTGGCTGTGAGGTCTTCTGCTGCAGCCGGGGGGTGGGCAGGATGTGAAAGCTGAGGCTTGCCTGTCTGGCGCTCGGGCGGGGGCTGTGGGGCACAGCCTTTGCAAAGACAAATGGCCGCTGTTTTCTCTTGCAACCCCCCCCCCCCAGCCCACTTGACCAGCCCCAGTCTCTGGGGCTTCTTCCCTGGGCCAATTCCGTACACAAACACAGACACACCCTGCCTTCCTGGGTCTCGGCTCTTCCTCTGCAAGTGGGGCTGCTGCTGGCTGGGGGGGTCCGGCGGGGGCCCTGGCTGTCCTTGCTCCTGCTTGCTTTGCTGCCCCCACTGCACGCGGCCCCCTCCCGACGCTCCTGCTTGCTCCTGCTGGCTGCTGCCTTCCTCCCTGCTCCTCGCAGGCGGATCTTTGAGTGAGCGAGCGCTGCGCTGGCCTGCTCCCTCTCTCGCTCTCTCGCTCGCTTGCCCCTGCCG
The DNA here is from genome assembly GCF_965153285.1 of Podarcis tiliguerta. NCBI lineage: Eukaryota > Metazoa > Chordata > Lepidosauria > Squamata > Lacertidae > Podarcis > Podarcis tiliguerta. The sequence continues at coordinate 59,474,662 of NC_139545.1, read as the reverse complement.
CCACTCGGAATGGCTTGCCGTGAGACCACCCCTCTTGCTTGGCGTCCTCCCTGCGGATCTGCTCTCTTCACCATGCTTGTTCACGTCCATCCACAAGCTGCTGCCCCGCAGCTGCTCTCACGTGGGGGTCCTTCCAGGGGGCGGCACTGGCGGGGGGCTCCGGACGGGGGCTCCTGAAGGGTCTGGCAGCCGGGGCTTCTTTGGCTGTTGGGGCACGGGGTGGGGCGGAGGGAGGGGACCCTGTTTCCTTGGTCTTCACCTGTGCACCCCTCATTCCCAGAAGCTCATTCCCATGGCTGCTGCTTCCCCTGCCTCCCTCCCTCTCCAAACCACTCCTTCTGCTTCTGCCCCTTCCTGGCTGCCTCTCCTGCTCTCTGCACCAGCCAAGGAGGACGGAGGGTGTCAGTGTGTCTCTGGCCAGCAGGTGGAGGCAGAATCCTGCTTCCCTTCCTTCCTCCTTTCTTTCCTCCCTCCCTTCCTCCCTCCCTCCCTCGGCTCTTCCTTCTCTCTCATCTGCTCGGCCTGATTGCTGCTGCTGCTGCCGCTGCTGCCGCCGCCGCCGCCCCACCTCTGGGCTGGCCGGCCTGGTTCTCTGTGTCCTTCCTGCCGTGCCCCAGACAGACAGACAGACAGACGCGCACACACACGTCCTTTTCTGAGTATAACATGCCAAACTCTTTATTCTTTCGATATTTGCAGATATGTGCCACTGTTTCCAACTTTTCATCAACCAAAAGGCCTTTTCAACTCCTTCCAAATTAGAAGATCCCGTTGGTTCCCCAGCAGGCACCTCAGTACCAATTCTCTCACTTTTCATTGCCTCTCCAGGGCCGGATCAGGGACAGGCACTGGGAGTGATCTCAGATTAGCGGCCTGCCCTACCTGCCGCCTGGGTCCCCCTCCTCCCGGAGACACGCAGGAGCCTTTAGCCCCTCCTCCTCCCCCCCTCTCTAAAGTCTCTCGGAGGGAGTCTGCTGCGCCTGCCCTCTAAGCCGGGACTTTGCTGGGCGAGCCGGACTGTCCGCCTGCCGAGAAGGGGCCCTCCGGGGACAGGAAGACCGACAGAGCCGCCAGGAAGTGCCAGGAGATGGAGGGGCCACGGGACGCTTTGCCGCCGGTCGCGCCCTGCTACTTGCTCTCCGGCTCCCTCCTTCCTCCTGCATGGACTCCTCCTCTCCTCCTCCTCCTCTTCTTCCTCTTCTTCTTCCTCCTCCTCCTCTTCTTCCTCCTTCTCTGCCACGGCCGCCGCCGCCTCCTCCTCCCCAGACGACTATGGCTCTTGGAGGCCCACTCTTTTGAGCTCCTTGGAGTGCGGGGCAAGAGGGCTGCCGCCACCGCTCCTCCTTTCCGACCCTCTTCCGAGTGCGCAGGGGCTGGTGCGGCCGGCTGCGTTGATGGACAGACAACGCAAGGGCTTGTAAGATGGACGGACGCCGGCCGAGGGCCGAAGGCTGCCTCCTCCCGCCATTCTTGTGGTTCTGAATGTATCGCTTGCGCCCCCCGCCGTGACTCCCGCAAGGCTCTCCACTGTCTCTCCAGCACCTTCCATGGACCGCTTCTCAGCAGACTGTGGTTTCCAGCTTCATCTAGTGATCCGTTTATTTATTAAGCTGATGGTGGTGGTGATGATGATGATGATGAACTGGAGTTATTGCTCTTCCTCTCCCCGCCCTCCTCCTTTCTCTCTCTCTCTCTCTTTCTCTCCCCAAGAATCATGTTCTAAATGTAAAGTAGCTGTTTATTGTCAAAGCTCTTTTGTAAGGGGCTGACGGTGGCCCAGTGACATCCGCGACTTTGTATGGTGCCCGTGTGTTCACCAAATAAACGGTTGGATTAGTCGGGCTGGTGCCTTCTTTTCCGGCGGTGCTTTTGCTGCTGCTGCTGTTGCTTCTGCTGCTGCTGTTGCTGCTGCTGCTTCCTCCATCCACGCTCACCCCATCCCATGCTGCTCTCGTCTATCACCCCATCCCGGGGACCGGGGGCGGGCGGACAGGCGGGGGCCGAGGCCGCGGCAGCGCCTCCACTCCTCTGGCCTGGGGCTGGAGCAGAGAGCAGGCTGGGGCTCCCCTGAGTCTCCAGGGGTCAGCCTCCCTGCCCTGCCCTCCCTGCCCATCTAACGCCCCGTGTCTCTTCTCTTCCAGTCTCGGAAAGGCACGGACATCGAGCGGGAGAAGAAGGCCCCGGAGTGTAAGGCGGACTCCATCGGCAGCGGGCGGGCCATTCCCATTAAGCAGGTTCGCGCTCTTCCCCCATCGCTGCAGCCCTGGAGGGAGGGCGGGAGGGCCAGACGGGGGGGGGGGAGCCGGCAGAAGGGGCACCTGGGGCTCACCCCACTCTTTTTCCTTCCCCGCGACTGAGGAGCATCTCTTTGTCAGGCCCATTGTGTTTCTCCATGCCAGTGTTGCAGTCACCAGCTCTGTGTTCGGCTACTCTGTGTGCCTACGTGTGTGCATTTGGGCGGCGGGGAGGAGGGGAGGCCTTTGCCACGCTCTCCAAGGTGCCATCGGGGGGCTGCCAAGCACCATCTGCTGGCTGGCGACATCTGTGGGACTCCATGTTGCTTGCTTGGGCCCTCGCGCAACGGTCAGTGAGTGTGGGGCGGGCGCCATTCAGCATGGATCTCCGAAGGCTGCTGGGGACCAGGCCTTGCCCGTCATGCCAGGATGCCAAGGCTGGTTGCGGCTTTGGTGCAAGAGGAGGCGCTTGGCAGCCTCTCCTGGCATTGAGCCCCGGCCCTGAACGTAGATTCCAGGGGCCGGGTGGCTGGCCTTGCTGAAGAAGGCCTGCATCAAAGGACGTCCTTCCCGGGAGCCGGTCAAGTGCTGGGCTGGCTCTCTGTGTAAGACCGCCTTCGAGAGGAGACCGAGCTCCGCAATCCCGTAAGGTGGTTTTGCTGCCATCTCCACTACAGCAAAAGTCTCTGCAGGGAGATTTCCTCCAGACAGCGCCAGGTCTTCTGGAGGAAGCCCCCTGCCTTGCTGTCTGCCCCATTTGGGGGAAGGACCTGGTAAGTTGAGATCTCTCCCTGCTTCCAAGAAGGTGGACAGGAGTCGCGGTGGCTGGTTGTGGAAGAGGAGCCTTCTGGGGCTTTGGTGCAAAACGCCTCCTGGAAGTCTCGGGGGCAGGACTGGGGCAGTCTCGTCCGTCCCCCCGCCATCCCCTTTCTCTGTCACTGGCACAGCTGGAGGAGGGGGAGTCTGAAGGAGAAAAATGGCAGGAAAAGGTGCAGCTGAGGGTGTTGCAGTTCAGGCAGCCTTTGTGGGGAAGAGAAGCTGTTTCCCCAGGACTTTGTTGCCGGCCCTTGGCTTCTCGGGGGCCCCACCCCCCCGCCAGCAGCCCACTCCCCACAAGGGCTTGGACCCCTTTCTCTCTCCTTTCCGTGGCAAAACAGGAGGCCTCGGGGGACAGGGCATTATCTGTCCTGGCTCTGCTTGCCAGCCACGGGGCTCCCCGCTCTCTTTCGGGGGTCCTGTGTCGGGGGGCTGACTGAGCCCCCTCCTGGCCTTGGTGACTGGCAGCAGCTGGGCGGAGCTGCAGGCCACACAGCCCTCCTGTGGCTCACTGTCCGAGGCAGCTGGGCCGCTTTCTGTGCGGCATTCAGGTAGTTCTGACTGAGTTCAGGCCACAAGGCTGGGAGGGCTCTCCTCACTCCTGGCCCCTCAACCTGCCCCCACCCGGGGCTTCTGTGTGAACTCAGTCCAGGGCCCTTGCCAGAGGTCTCCTGTTGGGTTGCGGGGCCTTGCCGGGGTTCCTTAGCAAAGTCTCCCTCCCAGCTGGGGGGCAGAAGCAGGCTCCCCACTACGACTTGGGAGAAGGCGAGCCCAGAGGCCCGTCCTGTCCAACATCCTGCTCTTGCTGCGGCTGAACAGTTGCCTGTGGGGCTCCCACAAGAGCCCTGTTTACTCCTGTTGGCCAAGGGTTCAGGCCAACCCAAGGCTGCCCCTCTGCAGGCAGCCTCAAAGCCCCAGAGCTTCCCTGCAGACCCTCCTACTGCCTGAGAGTCAGGTCAAAGGGCTCATCTAGTCGAGGGTTCCCTGCCCACAGGACGGAAGAAGCCCTACCAGCCCAGCCCCCCAGCCCAGCCCTCCGTGCCTGGCCTGCACTGGTGGAGAGCTGGGCTCCTGAGTGGGGCTGAGCAAGAGGGGAGCGGCCTCCCCACCACCTCCCTCCTTGTCCTGCCTGGGGTGTTCCCATCCTCCCCAGCCCCCCCCTCCGGCCCCTGGGGCAGTTGCTCCGGCCCCATCCCACCCTGCGCTCTCCCTTCCTGGGCTGCCTGGGCCGGGTGGCTTCTCCTTGGAGGGAGCCGGGATCATGCTGGGAGCTTAGATTACATTTAAATTGCCATTTGCATTTTCCAATCAATACGCGACTTTACAATTAAGTTTGGTGTTAAAATTCTTAGCGAAAAGTGAGTGGAAGGGAGATTTGTGGAGTAAACGAGTCCTGTGGGGGCCATTGCTGCTCCCTGCTTCATTACCCTGCATATTGCTGCTGTTGCTGCTGCTGCTGCCGCCGCCACCGCTGCCGCCTCCACTGCCAGCCTCAATCTAGCAGCCTGGCTTGGCGGGGGAGGGGGGGAGATGCGTGCATGTGGGGAGGGAGGCGGCCTGCCCCATCGTGGAGACCCTTTCCCCCGGTTGGGGGAGAGGTGGCAACCGGGCAGAGGAGGGTGGCTTGGCTGGAGGGGGCGGGCAGTGCCCTTTATTGGCAGAAGGCATCTCCTGGGTTGGGGGGGGTCCGGCCTGCCTGCCTCCTGGCCTGGTTCATTTTGTCCCCAAACCTGTTCTGCCTGTGAACTTGGACACACTTGGCGAGACTGGAGTCTGTTGCGCCGCAGAAACCAGACCTTCCCCGCCACCCCCAGGAATGCTTGGGGGCCCCTCGCTCTCTCAGCTGAAGAAGGGGGCTTCCCAACATGACTTCCCTTCAAGCCCCCGACAGTGGTGGTCTCATTTTTCTGCACTTGCCAGCAGTAGTGGGGGCTTTATTTTGCTCCTTTGAGGACCTGAGGATGGGAGGTTCCCAGCTGACCAGAAGAAACGTGGCCTCCTCCTGGACCATCAACAGCTGCAAGATGGTCCAACGGTGGCCTGAGAAGAAGGAGGAGCGGGGGGGGGAAGGCCGTGTCCTCCTGAATGTGCTGGAAACCTTGAGAGAGGAGGGGGCTCTTGCCCTGGGGCCCTGCTTGCTTCCGGGCTTCCGGTTGGCCCCTGTGGGACTAGGTGGGCCTGATGGAGCAGCGTTGTTCTTGCTTCTTTCAAGGTGGGAGCCTTTGTGAGGAAGGAGGGGGGTCTGCCTGTTTGGGGGCACGGGAGGCAGATGGAGGGGCCTGTTTCTGGACCCCACCTGCCTTCAGCAGCAGCAGCAGCAGCAGCAGCAGCCAAGGTCTGCCTCTGGCCTGCCTAGCCTTGGTCTATTGGCCATCCATGTTTGCATTCCCTCCCAGTTGCCTGGGGAAGGACTGGACTGTGGGAAGCCGAGAGGCTTCCTCGGTTATGGTCAGCCCAACCAGGGATGAGCGTCCCCGGGGCCTCCTTGGGCTGTGGGGACCCTGAGCTCAGCCCCTTTGGCCAAGTGCCCATGGTCTCCTTGCAGGCTTTGGCCAGCTCAGCCTTGACCTCTGGCCCCAGCTATGGGCATAGCTAGGGGGAAAGGCACCACCTGCAGAGACTGGGCAGGGCACACCCTAAACTGGCTGGTGTGCTGTGCCTCCATCTCTGGCCCTTGGGCAATGGTCCTGCCTGTAGGCTGCTGGGCCAGGGGGGCTTATTTGCCCCACCTGCAGGGGAGTTTGGCCTCTGACTCAGGTTTGGGGACCTGAGAAGATTGCGGAAGAGGGCTCAGCCCTTGCCTCCCGCAGGGCAGCCAGCCAGCCTCCACGGAGAGGCAGCCTCTTGAGCCTCCAGGAATGTCCGTTTTGCTTAGGAACACATTGCATTCTCCTTTTCCTATGCCTGAAATGGATTGCTTCAAATGGATTCCTGAAACATGAGCCATTTTTTTTACTTCCAATGTTTGGGCCCCATGTTGATTGCGTAGTGGAGAGACTGAGGCAGGGCAAGCTTGGCGTCTGGGCATCCCTGGACTTTTCCGCAGAAGGGACTGCGCTCTCGGGGGGGGGGTGTTGTGTCCAGGTGCCGTGTGTACAAGGCACAGTCTCTGCGGGGAACCCCTTCTCTGCTGGTGGGGCTGGGCAGAGGGGCTGTGGCCTGGCTGC